>NC_048273.1:36000722-36305722 GCF_009762535.1 Notolabrus celidotus | reverse complement strand
TGTGTGTCATGCCTAAACCTATAAAAAAGCTCCTGGGACCCATGTCATAAAACCAACAGGAAGTCCAAATTTGACACTTCTGGGTTTGTTCTATGAGTTGGGAAGTGGATTTTCAACATAAATAAATATCCTGAAAATTGGTGAACATATCTGCATCATTTCCACTCAGGATATTGTTGAGATGAGGGTCTTGATGTGTGTCACAAAAACTGTGATTTTTTGTCAGAGGTTGTGGTCAGTTTGAGGCTGCAAATTTAGATTTTGACATTTTGTCTTACCGTAGCATTTCAAACTGTTGTAGCTCAGCCATACCTCAACACATCTGCACAAAACTCTTGTGGTTGTTAGGGTTCTAAGCTTGAACACACACACACACACACACACACACACACACACACACACACACACACATACACACGCACGCACACACACACGCACGCACGCACGCACACACACACACACACACACACACACACACACACACACACACACACACACACACACACACACACACACACACACACACACACACACACACTGTCAAATCCTACCTGGTTTCTCAATTTCTCCTCAAAATGTTTAGGGGGCACCCCAAGTCTTCCCTCCCCTGAACCCTCCTGTGAACCCTCCTGTGAAGCACGTTAGCCTATACACTGTAAAAACTGAGATTGGGGTTAATTCATATTTACTAAATAATTCTTAGTAACCTATAAATAATCAAAAAGACTAAGTGCAGTTTGGAATCGCATTGAGCTGAATTCAACACATTTTAATCAATAATTATTTACATTTTACTCAGTTTTCTCCAAGTTAAATCAGCTATGAATCCCTGAGTAGAATTTAATTATATTTTATCAGGAAAGTCAAAAATGCATAAAATTCATACATTTTACAGCAAGTTACCAAACATGCCAGCTTCACAGAGCAGTAAATCAAAATGATGCTATAATTGTCAGGTTAAAAAATGATTGTGGTCAATTAAGCCATTGATATTTTGTACAAATAAATGTTTATGCCTGCAGTTCTTTTTATGCATGGTGATTTGTTGACCCAATGTAAGTAAACTGTGGCACAAAGAAGGCATGATATTGTGTAAATTGGACAGAAAAATGATGGCAACAAAGTGACATTTAATATTGATGAATAGATTTAAGAAAACAAAAGGGCTGCATGGTGGTGCAGTGGGTAGTGCTGTTGCCTCAAAGTTAGAAGGTTCCTGGTTTGAATCCCCGACTGGGCAGGTGCCTTTCTATGTGGAGTCTGCATGTTCTCCCCGTGCATGCGTGGGTTCTCTCTGGGTACTCCGGCTTCCACCCACAGTCCAAAAACATGCTAACCAGGTTGATTGATCACTCTAGATTGTCCGTATGTGTGAGTGTGAGTGTGAATGGTTGTCTGTGTCTCTGTGGTAACCCTGTGATAGGTTGGCGACCTGTCCAGGGTGTACCCTGCCTTCCGCCCGCAGCCAGCTGGGATAGGTTCCAGACCCCCGTGACCCCTAACGGGTTAAGCTGTCAAGATAATAGATAGATAGATTTAAACAACAATGTGCTTAAATATGAGTTCGTCTAAATTACTTTTACTTAGATACTTAGTAAGTATAAATCAATTTCAGCCAGATAATTAGTAAATATAACTCATCATTTGGCATGCAATTACTAAATACAACATTTTAAATTGTTTAGGTGAATTATCATGTACTTAATTTTTTTGTTTAAATTTAGTTAAATTCTTTCAAATTTGTAGTAATTAAAATCTACTCAATTATATTACGCGTCACTTTGTTGCCATCATTTTTTTATGTAACCATTGTTCACATTTTTTAGAGTGTAGGCCAAATGCTGTCACCACAGCGATGTTCTGAATGCCATTAAACAGGAAATAGTTTTTAAAGGGCCTAAAATAGACTATTAGAGTCACTAAATGTTGTATACAGAACCCCAGCAGAGCAATAAGAACACATATTAGAAAATAATCCTTAGCCTGTGTACAATACTCAAACGGTATGGTGGCAGTAGCTTGTAGAAGTTTGACATCTGAAAGAGAAAATATTTTCAGGTGTACTGGTGTCATATTTGTAATAACAGGGACTCAAAAGTAGATAACATGACACTAAAATAATATCCAGTGCTTAATCAATCTTATCCTGGAGCACAAAGAGTGACAAAAAAGTACAGAGCCTGAGGCATGCTGTATCATTCTGTCTGTGAGTGACAGCTGCTATGTTTCAGCACCATGGACAGGGCTGAATCGGCCCTTTAAAGAATTGATCGTGTCGGGTCAATATTTCTATTATTCTAATGGTGATATTACACTAGACTACAACAAAAAAGTAGATCACATCATTCCAGTCCTTAGATCTCTACACTGGCTGCCTGTCTGTCAGAGAATAGACTTTAAAATCCTGCTGATGGTTTATAAAGCACTGAATGGTTTAGGTCCAAAATACATTGCTGATCTGCTGCTACTGTATGAACCATCTGGACCTCTGAGGTCATCAGGTACTGGTCTGCTTTCAGTCTCTGAGTCTCGTGTTTCAACAATTTAGACATTGAGACTTGAATGGCACAGTCATCTTTTAAATTGTCAAACATAATGTGTGATTCATGCATAAAGGGACACATCTTTCTATATCTCCACTGAAGGCTGTACATGTTGGGGTAAGTTCACACAGTTACCAAACTTCCCCTTCCTGTTACAACACTGACTCTACAAAACCTATAATTGAACCCCTTTGCTTTGATACTGTAACTCTTTTAAACTCCATGCTCATATTTTGTAACTCTGCCTTTATTATGAGATTTGGAGTCTTGTCTAAAGCTGAAACACCAACATGTGTCGGCAGCTTTGTCTGTGAATCTATTATGTTTGCAATCAACTGAATAAATCCAACTTGTGTAGAAATATGGACCTTATTATTATTTTTAAAGAGTCACTTAAACTAGATTTAAATACAGGACAGCCCTATCTATCAAACCGTCACATTTGCAGTAAACCTTTGATCTCTTTATTTGCCTAAAGTGCTCAGAGGGATATCCAGCCTTCAAGACACAAAGACAGAAATGTATACAAGTTTATTAATTGTACTGTATGTTTTATTAGCAAATAATACTTACATAGTTATGCAATCCAACCATATAAGTTGATAGCTTAATATGTCTGATTAACAATGAATGCACATGGTATTGAACGGTCCCATATAATGGTATTTTTAGCTGTTTAAAACATGTCCCGGTTTTTAAGCAATGTTTTGAATTCCTTTGCAAAAACAATCACAAACTCAGTCTCTGTGGAGGATCTGCAGCCTCTCAGTTTGTAACCTCATCACTCCTGCAGTGAGCTGAAGGCGGGAGTGCTGTGGTAATGAAACTCTCTGCTGATTGGCTGCTGATCGTGAGGGAAGGAGAAAGAGTGAAGGGTAGGACACTTTACGGTGTTGATGGTCTAACATGTGAAAATTAGTTATAGACTGTGCTTTCCTGACATCATACTTCATCAAAGACCAAAAAAAGCTAACACAAGAGCCTTTAAGCTGAAGCACTTATGAGATGTAAAAATATGCTTGCTTATCTTCTCAAACCATGTTGATCCTTTTATTTGAAATATCACAATACTGTTGGAGCTGCTGCTGAAATATCACGTCTAAGCCTGTTATACACACCACCAGAATAAATCAGAGCTTATATAAGGAAAGTGGTTTAAGTTGTACTGTGAGCATTTACTCTTTTTTACTTATCTGTAAGTTCTTTCACTTTGCATAAGCAGTGTGATGATTTTAGTTTGAATTACTTGTTTAACTTTTTTGTGGCATCATAGTTTCTCTGGGTTTGTAGAGTGTGATGATCTTCCTTTAATAAAGCTGGTTTGGTCTGAGTGGATGATGGATGTAATAACTGATTCTAGTCGAGATGCGAGGGCTTTACTTAAGATTTTTGTGTCTGTATTGATGAGAGATATTGGCCGATAACTTGATTGGGAGGTTGGGTCTTTGTCAGGTTTAGTAATAGTGAGATTGAGGCAGTGTTCATGTCTACAGGGAGTTTGGATGTTTGTTTGATGTCTGCTGTTAATCGGTTGAAAATGGGGGCTAGGATATTCCAGAAGTGTTTATAGAACTCAGCAGGGAAGCCGTCTGGACCTGGAGCTTTATTGTTCGACATACTTTTCAGTGCATCATGACATTCTGAGATTGTAACTGGATTATCAAAGGTGTCTGCTTGAACCTTTGAAAGCTGAGGTAATTCAGTATTGCATAAGAAGAGGTCAATGTTGTCTTGGGTTGGATTATGTGTTGATGAGTATAGTGTAGAGTAGAAATAGAGTATGATGATCTTCCAAAGGCAGACTTGATCATGTCTGCTGTTGTTTGTTGCTTATTGTCCCGTTGAAATTTGAGTGTTATTCCTTCTTTCTTGCCTTTCATGTGTGACGTTATGTGGTCAGCTCTCATTGTTGAAGCAGTCTGAGGTGAAGTGGTTAGCACAAACAAATTAGCACCAACTGTAGCCGACACGCTGTTGAAAATAAAAGCAACCACTGTTTTCTTTGGTCCTCCGGTGCTGGGACAGAACAATGTGTTGGTTTTTACAACAAAGAACAGAGCAGTTGGTGTGTCTGGCTCTAACCTTTAACATCCTGACTCTGTGACAAAAGCCAAACCACGATAGCTTAGGAGGAAATGGAGAGCTCAAGAAGAGGGAGGGGTTTTACCTACCTATGCAGATCCCTCCTGTTGTTATGTCACCACAGGAGCAAATTCAAATCAGCTTGCAGAGGCTGTTTTCCCTGGAGGAGGGCTTTTTCATTCCACATCCTCAGGTGTGCTAGGCTGGAGGGTGACTAAAGTTTGTGTATAGGTAAGGGAAAGTGTGTTTTTCATCATATGGGACCTTTAAAATTCATTAGCGGTACAAAAAAAATCAAGAGTTACATGTGATCATATATAAAAAGAATACTACATTTATCAAAGATGTCTCTGTGTATGAGACAAAACATCTATAAAACATAAACTTAAATATTAAGCTATACAGTTCATTAGTTACAGAATATATTCCCATTGGAAATAGAAACCTGATTAGATTCCTTCCTTGTAGGAAAACACATATTTATCTGTTATTTCATCAGTTGGACTCGTCGTTATCTCAGACCCATACAGAAATGTGAGGTACCACAGAGGAGAGATGTTCTAGCTGTCTTTTCTTCATAAGTGGATCATACTGTTAGAATTATTACAGTCATGAGCTTTAAACCTTTGAATCATATTTGACATTTTTCCTTAATATTTATCTCCAGCCGTTGAGGCACCAGGCAGGGAAGTTTGCAGGTAGGAGAGATCGATGTTGGACAGTCCTCGCTCTGTTATCTCCCCATGCTACAGCTTTGCTCCTCACACTGTCCTCCAAAAATGGCTGCAAAGCTTTAAGAATCATCAGGGACGCTTATCGCGGTCACAGCAGTCCCTCGGGCCTCTTCTCCAGACTGTACTCCTGAGTCCGCTGCACCTTCCAGCCCAGCATCATCAGCAGGACAATCCCCATGACCTTATAACCCACCTGTAAGCCCAGGTACCTGCAGGGGGGCAGACGCAGACAGATAAGTGAACTGTGTGGGTGTGTGTGATGTGTTTACTGAGAAATTAGTTTTTCCGACCTGTTCCTCAAGACGTTGTTGTCATAGTAACCACAGCCTAACTTCTTGCCGCACACATGCCGCCACCACACGCACGACGTATCGATGGCCATCCCGAAGAGAGCAGGAGCAGGAAGCCAGGCTGAGAGGGGGAGAGAAGAAGAGTGAAGGTTCAGGGTAAACACCTTTTATTCCTTTACTGAGGAGCTAGAGCCACATGAGGGCAATATCACATTCACTTCAAATATCTACAGTAAGAATACAAAGAATGAATGATGAATGTCAAATCAATGACACTCTGTTGCTTTTCAGTGACACTCAAGAGCTGCACCATGTCCTAGTGAGCCAGGAAGACATTTCAAATTTAATGCACAATATTTAACTTTAAATCAAGTTTATAAGATATTTAAAATGACCTCTAATGGTAATATTCTTTAAAGCAAACTCAAGACCGACCTTTTTAGTCTCACTTTTTACTGAGTTTCATTCTTAGAACAGTTTTATTTCACCTTACTTTATTTATTTATTCATTCATTCATTCATTCATTCATTTATTATCTGTTTCAAACTGTTGTCACTTTAATTCTATTTTATTTATTTCTGTACTTACTTATTTTATTTTTTAAGTATAGCATCTTATTTTCTTTTAATGGTTTAATATTTTAGTGTTTTATTATCTTAGAAATGTATTTTATTTTGGTGAGTTTAATTTCCTGTGTTGAGTTTTAACATCTTAATTTACCCCCAGTGTTTTCCTCATTAAGATATCATGAGAGTGTTTCCTCAGTTCGTTCAGCAACTTATTTTTTAAATGTTTTGTTTATTTAATTTTTATTGTAATTGTTATTATTATTATTGTTGCATATATTGCAATCTTAACCTTGGGATTGTGGGGTGGGTTTCGGGTCAGGGCTAGGGTTGGGATTGGGATGGGGGTCTTTTTATTTTTTTATATGTATTTTATTTTTAAATTTATTTATTCTATTTTAAGTTGTTTTTATGTGCAGCACTGGTTTTACAATCTCATTGTGTGAAAAGCGCTTTATAAATAAAGTCTGATTGATTGATTGATAGTCTAATTTATTAAGTATGTTAAGGAATTTGTAAAAAAAAAATCCTTTTTAATATGAATATTTTATCATTTGTTCATTTACAATATTCAAAAGTTATGTCTCATCAAGCAGAGTGGCCCTTCAAAACTTTTATTGTATGTTGAATGTCACATGATGTTTTGTCACTTTCATCAGGGATCATTATATAAAGAATTTATATAATTTAAATGTTTATATTTGTTTTGTTTTTTCATAAAATTCTATGAATCAACAATAAAATAAGAATTCACTTTTGATTTGGTCTGAGAGGTTGAGCTCATTTCTCTCTGTGTCAGTAAAGGGTTTTCATTTTTGAAGTAACAAGACAATCTACTGATTCATTTTGATGTTTATATATTTGTTGGTTGGGACACCAGTTTAGCCTGGTTGTTTGAGGTATAGTTTCTGCTCTTTCTTTTCCTTTTATCCTTCTTTTAATCTTCTTTTTTTTTAAGTGTGTTTGAGATTCCTGTCAATAATTAGGGAATATCGGACAGTTCGGCCCCTTTGTTTAAAAACTGGGTGGAGAACCGGCACAGAAGCTAGGTCACCAACACCCTACCCGACAGGCTCAACTTGGCCTCATCATTTAGGTAATCATAGTCAGACCCAGAAGGGATACTAGTGAGCCATTGCTGGTGTCATATAACGCCACTTTAAAAATAAAAAACTAACCCTTTAAAGCATGCGTTCTGTAAACAGACACTATAGTCCTTGTTGCAGTGGTCACTCTTTTGACTCCTTGCTACAACTGCTTGTTGCATGTCATCTCACACTGTCTGTTACACACAATTATCTTCCATCTTCAGCTGCTTTATCTAATAGAAGCAAAATGGCCCAAAATAATCAAAAAAATAATAAATATTGGTCACTTCAGACCTCCATGAAACCTTGTACTTTCTGGCAATGAAAAAGAAGACACAGAAGATTTACTTACCTAACACTCTCATGAGCAGGAACTGAATCCCTATAGCGAACGACTTTTCTTCAGAGGAAACACATCTGAGAAGAAGAAGAAGAAAAGACAACACAGGGTCAAAACCTGCATCTTATATTGGTGTATTCACACAATATTTAAAAACAGTGACATTGATTAATCGTTTGTTTCTTTCATTTAAAAAACAATCCTGTATGAGAGAGCCATGATTTAAAGGAGAACACTAAATAAGTCATTTTGAGCATCTTTATGAAACGTAAAACAAATGCAGTGCAGTTTGCTCTCCATTCATCCTCCATTGTCTTACAGTACATTAAAGCCTGCTGCACTCATTTATTAACTGCTGTGTTTGATTTTTTTATGGAGCCTTGCAGAGATTGTTAAAAACAAGAGCAGCTCAGCGTCTGACTGCTGCAGTGTCTGCGAGGAAAACGGCAATAAAGAGTGTGAGAGAATTACAGCCTGAACCTGGCAGAGCTTCACACTAGAAGGGGAAACAGTGGAAAGAAGTGTAGAATATATGTGTGTGAAGGAGCTGTGTGGATAGATTAGTATATATTCAAAACACGTTTGTAACAACAGCACATAATAAGTCAAGCACATTTCATGTAATTCAGGGGCTCAAGGGACCAAACGTGAACTCTATCATTCAGCAGATCACTCTATGTTAAATACAAATAACAAACAAATATGTGTGTGTTGTGATGTGTTGATCTTCTTCCTCACCTGAGCACCATCATGTACATTGGGTTGTGAGTGAGACAGGCGATCATCGATGCCAGAGAGATGACGAGTATGACGGGTAAAAGTAAATGTGGACAGCTGTTTGGACAGGCAGCTGGGCGGGCGTAGCTCTGACTCCCTGATATACACCTGCAGTTGGTGTACAGCTGCAGAGAGACAGAAAACAAAGGAAATATTGATGATATAAAACAGTGCAGACATATTTCTATGTGTTTATTTGTACTTCATCTTATATTCTACACTCATTCTCTTGTTGAGGATTAACAGAGCAGGTCTCTACCACTCTTAATGGCCCCACACTGCTTTGAGTCCCAGTAAGGTAAAATAGTTAACAGCTTCAGAGGCGCCTGAAAACCTGAAAAACATACTGTTAACTTGTGTTACATTTTCTCATACAGTGTCAGGTGATGGCCACAATGAGGCAGAACCTGATTTCGGTCTGGCCAATGACAGCCTTTTATTCAACTAAAGGTCCTCTGAGGAGTTTTTAGCCGGTTTTGAAACATCCAAACGTGTGACTACTTTCTCCCTATGAGCCAAAAGCAATTGAGACCATAATGGAAGAGACGTCTTATTTATATTTTGTTTGTTGCCTAAAACTGCTGCAGCAGAGTAGGTGTCAGGTACAGTGATAAGTTACAAGCTGAAAAAACAGCCTTTTACATTTTCCACAGCAAAAAGTCTCAATAAGTGCTACATGTAGCTGTTCAAAGACAGCAAGATGAACCTTTTTTATTACTACTTAATTAACCAAACAATAATCACACCATGTCAATCTGTCACTAGTGAAACGTTTTTAATACTGCCTGTAATTACCACTATTTAAACCAATTATAACATTTGTATAGATCTTAAATCTGTATTATTTTATTTAGATATTTTTATTTTACACATTTAAACGTATTCTTGATTGTACTTCTGTCTGGTTTACTGCAACAACTGAATTTCCCCACAGGGATCAATAAAGTAATAGCTTATCTTATCTTTTGCTCTTTTTATACCCAGTCATAATAATAATAATCTTTATCTATATAGCACTTTTCTAAATAAAGTTACAGACTGCTTCACAAAAAACAAGAAGAAGAAAAAGAACAATAAGATCCTAAAATGCATAACAACACATCAAAAAGAGAGCACCATAATTACACAGTTAGAAAAGCGTTTTTTTTTTTAAAAATAATCTTTTAAGAAAGGATTTAAAATGAGAGAGAGATATGGCACGCCGGATTTCAGAGGGTACGTCATTCCAGAGTTTGGGAGCTCAGACTGCAAAAGCCTGAAAACCCTTATTTAGTCTACAATCAGGCTCTGACAACAACCAGCTGATCTGAGAGGGCAAGCAGGCACATAAGGAGTAAGAAGGTCAATTATGTACTGAGGAGCCTGATCATCTTTAAAGAGCTTTAAAGATCATTTATACAATTTTGAAGTCAATATGATAATGAACAGGACTAACCTGTTGCAAATTAATGCAGCTTGTTAGGAGATGTTCCTCCGGGTGTTATTTCTAACATTTCAGTGTTTTGTCCTTTCCCAACTTTTTTTTAAATGTGTTGCTGGCAACACATTTTAAAAGAGCATAACTATTTTTTAAAACGTTTAAAATTTTGGGGGCGACGTTGGCCTAGGGGTTTAAGCGTGCACCCAATACACAGAGGCCATAGTCCTCGATGCAGAGGTCGCAGGCTCGATTCCATCCTCAACCATTTACTGCCTGTCCTCCCCTACTCTCTACCCCCCACACTTCCTGTTTCTCCTCAGCTGTCCTATCTGATAGAGGTGAAAATGCCCCAAAAATGTATTAAAATAAAACAAGAACATTTTCAGTTTTGACATTTTATGTGTTGTTTTTGAGCTATTCTTAATTAAATAAAGGCTTAAAATCATATGCAAGTCAGCAAAGTCTGTTTTTATCAACATTATACACAACATCGGGTTGTCTCTATTTAAAAGGTTAGAAAGTATTATTGAGATTATTTTAAAGCAGTTGGGTTAATGCTTCTTCTCGAGTCCACAGTCAAGATGAATAATGATCCTCTGATTTCTCTTTATTAATCCATTAAGCTAGCTGTTTCTGGCTGTGTCTGCATTGGGCTTTAGTGTTGCACAGTGGGTTTAGAGCTGAGTCAAACTGACTAATACTCTATTAGCAGTAACACAATCCTCCCACTGGAAGATTATTCACCAGCTGTGACGTTTAAATACTGAGGATTTGTCCCCCTTGAAACGCCTCTTATATGCCCAGTGACTAATCAGCATTGATCAGACATTGATTGTGAGCCACTGGAGTCCTGTTAGCAGTCAGAGCAGTCTCCCTGTTTGCTCCTGGCTGATGAGACATGATATGAGCTGCAGATCTGGGGCTTTATATCACTGCTGATGTGAAACATACGATCACTTTCTAAACCATGAGGCCGATTCATCAGAAAGTCTAAAGAGTGAGAGGGTGAAACAAGACGCTGTGATTTCTTTTCAGATCCAGAGGCCTCTGAGGCAAAAAGTCGCTTCTTGTCCCTGGTGTCAAATTGAACAGCAGAACATCTCCCCCCTGGAGAGCAGATTTAAAAACACTCTCAATGCATCCTAATTGCATTTTACTGGCAGTGTGTAATCCCTGCAGCTCTCTGTCCTTGTGTACAAACTAAAAGGTTAATTATACCCTGACAGGCTAACTCACAGATGTTGTGCTATAGGACAAGAACCAGATACCTTTACCTTCACTGAGAGCATACTGCTGTTCATTACTATCATTATAATCTATTATGATTATTATGATAAGTGTTTTACCTGCTGTAAAAACAAAGCAACCCATCCTGGACTTACTATATTTATTCCATATTTTTATAAGATAAGATAAGATATACTTTATTCAAATTATTTTGTTACAGCAGCTTACAACACGGGACAGGGAAATGCAACAATGTACTTATATAGTTTAAAACATAATAACAATAATAACAGTAATGACAAATTAAAATAGAATAGAATAAAAATAGAATAAAATAAATATGACAAATATTACAGATATATATATATAGATATATATACACACTATGTACACTTCTGTCTGATGAATAGATAGTGATGTAAGTTATTGCACAGATAAAATTGCACCAGGTTATTAAAAAAACCTACACAGTATGAGAAACAGTGCGATTCAGATGTGAGACTGGAAATAGTTTGTGGGTGTGAATCATAAACAGTGACCCGGGAAGACAGAGACTTATTGCCAAGTCACACAGTAACTGCCATGTAGTGAAATGAAGATGATATCAGATAATTAACGGGTAATTAATGCAACATTGCGATGCTGGTGTTAAATAGTCTGATTGCAGATGGGATATAGGACATGCGGTAGCGCTCCGTCTGAATTATCTGAATTAAATTACCTGGAAGTCATTTTTTGCAAGATCATTCAGCATCAGATTGTTTTACTGATTACTGAGGATGATTTGTTGAACAGTCATTTTCATTATGCACAAGCTTTCCTTTGATAACAAGGTCAGCCAAAAGTCAAATCCTATTTTTACTGTCCTCTTTTACAAGCACATCGATATTGAAATGATGATACCTCCTCAGTTAAAGTTAGTCTCTCACAGTCACAGGTTGAGCTGTGTACATTCCACTCACATTAAAGTGAACACTTCCACTGATGGATGGTGGATAGATTTCTCTGTCCTAACCTCTGTTTTTTTGTGGTTTTAACCTCTCCTGCCTCTCTGCTGTTTTTATCTATTTTCTTGTTTTTCCCACCTCAAACAAACACATGTCAAATTAACCTGACTTCTTTATCTGCACTGATATGATTACAGTTAGTCCACCAGGTCTGCAACACTACGGGAGTCTGTTCTTCATAACAAAGGTCTGCTGTCTAGAATTTGCAGACAGGTGCTATAAAATATTGCTTTGTAATGACCAATCAATGAACTCCTGCAGCATCATTGCAAACATATTTTCAATACTGCATACAATATAACCTTTAGCAGGCTAATCTGCAGGTGTTCATACTGTGAGAGGACACCATGTAATGCTGCTTTAGAGGAGGAACTGACCTGGACTCTGTGGGTGTTGTTGGGGTCTTTGGTGAAGTTTGTGCAGCCTGCATGACAAGGTGAAATATACTCCACACCGTCAGAGCCGCACACAGGGTTGAAGGCACTGGAAGGACAGGAGCAGTTGGAGTAGCACAAAGGTAGAGACCTGTGGAGACAACAACAACAATCTAATGTCATGGCTTATGTTGGAGCTGGCTGTGAGTCATTTGCATAAGTTGGCTGGTCTACATCTGAGTACTTTGTCTATGCAAATAGAGAATATTGTAATAAACTCAAAGAATTCAATATTTCTAAGTTTAGATGTGAAACAAAAGATAGTATTAGCTTTTTTTTTTAAATCCCAGCTTGAACACTAAACAGCTCAGACTGCCTGGAGTCTTAGCAGTTTCTCATTTCATCCCATATCACTGTCAAAACTTGCATGTTGGCGTTTTCAAAGTTCTCTGTTTGATCATTAAAGGCACCCTGTGGGTGTTTTGACAGCCAGTTATACTGTAAAGCATTGTCTCAAAGAATGTGCTGGCTACTTGGACACATGCACAAGGATGCAAAATCAAGAGGATGAAAAGACTCAACACACTTTCTGTCACCTGTTCTGGACTATTCCACTGATCTACAGGCCAAGGGAACCGTGCCAAGAAATGTGGGAAAGTGTTCAAATAAAGTCGATAAGAAGAAGAAGACCAAGTTTCAAAAGAAGTAAATGATGCAGAGTACAAACACATGCACGGAGGGGCTTTTGTGGTTGGGCATGCAGTGAGGAGCAACGCTGAAAGGTAAATATGGCCTGTTTTCAACTGAATCCATATTCCATCAATCCTATACTTCATATGTTCATGAAGGAAAGATCTGACAATAACATTAATATATTACATAGAGTATCCTATATTATCTCAGTGTACATTATATGTGTGCATAAAGAGAAAATTGTGAGATAGGAATAAATATATAAAAAAGAACACACATATTTCAGACTCAGAAGTGCAATAAAATCATGACAATGTCAGAAATTTGTAGGAATATACTTATTGCTCTCTCTAAATAAAAATGCCTCATTTACTCTAATCTACTAATTGAATGGACTTCTAAAACATTGTTTTTTGGACTTGTTTGGGACAATAATGTGTTTTTTAAAAGAAATTGTATCTGACTAAGTGTTGCACACAAGCTTCCAGAATGGCAGTACTTTGAGATCCAGTCTTGATATCACATAACAACCATCTTCCTCTCACTCACCCGAACTGTCCGATTTGGTAATGATTGACCTCAGAGACATTCTGCGTGGGGCAGCCCATGAAGAAGAGAGGGATACAGAGGAGGGTGGAGATGGTCAGCATCACCACAGAGAAACGTGGGATGGTCTTCAGAGAGAGACCCACTCTCTTCATGATGACTCCGCCCATCAGCATCCCCACGGCTACAGCAGGCAGATTGACAGCACCTGGAAACACAAACAGCTTAGTCTTTGTTGGTATGACCCTTTGTTTCATGTTACAACCTTTTTCTGTTTGTTAAAGTTATTTATTGTGGTTTATGCCTTTACTGAGAGATGGGACAGGGGGAGAGATTTGGAAACTGGGATGAGAGAGAAGGGCATGACATGTGATAAAGGGCCGTGGATGGGAGTCCACAAAGGACTGTGACTTCTGTACATGGAGGACACTATTTCCCCACTGAACTGGTCACTAATTTAGGACATGTTAGGCCAGCATGATAACAACATGAAGTGTTTTAAGTGTGATTACTCCTTTTTTGTGTCTGCTTGTTTTATGCACTGTGTTTGCAGGCTGTCCCTCCTGACCCCTAAATGAATCCAAAAACAGTTTGTTCTTTTCATCACTAAATTGGCACCAATTACTCTGAGGGAGCAGACAGAAAGCTTGAGCTTCATCTGACCCCTTCAAATGGTGTGAAAGCATGGTCATTATACCCAGGCCTCCATCCAGCAGGTGAGATGTATGCATGCTGAGTGAGGAGGCATTGCATAATTACATCACAACATTGTTCTTATATATTGAATTAAAAGCAGACTTTTCCAATGAGTGCATTGCTCACTTAATTCTCATTTCTTTATCACGATGAAATTGTGAATAAATGCACAGCCAGTCTATTCAGCAGGTCCCTTTACAAAGTGCATACTTTGCATGCAGTTTGTAAACAATAAAAAAAAAACTACTTCTTCATAACCACATCTAAACTTCTTGATAATACATCTGTTGAATGTCTGTAGTGTCTCTCTCTGCAGCTCAACTGTAAGACAACTTCTGCTGTGCAGAGAGGAAACTGCAAAGTACGACCAGATATAGCAGGACATTCGGGTTTGTCCTGTCTTTCTGCATTTCACATTCATGTAAAGGGGCATAGTAAGTTATTCATGGGAATACAACTATGCTGGAATACTAAAAAGTACTACACAGTGGTGAAAAATGTTCATGTGCAAGAAGAGTATGTTTATTTTTACAATAATAATATAATAATGATTATCTTTATCTATAGAGCACTTTTCAAAAACTGTTACAAAGTGCTTCACAATCCCTCAAAGGACGTGTGCAAAATAAAGAACATTTTAAAAGACCATACGGTTAGTGCAAGTGTCTCTACTATTAAAAGAACATGAAATCATAAAAACAAAATAAAAGCCGGACCTTGTACAAGACTCTTTGATCAAATAAAATCAGGAAATAGCACAGAATCTGCCAACCTAATTTACTCAGGCAGTTCATTCCACAGCTGTGGGGCCCGGACTGAAAACGCCTTGTCCTCCTGTGTTTTCAGACAAGATTTTGGGACTGAAAGTAGCTCTTTACTCGAGGATCGCAGATCAGAGATAAAACTGGGGCCGAGACAGTGCAGTGCTTTAAAAGTAACAAATACGGGGCACTGATGGCCTAGTGGTCTAAGCACCCCAAATGCAGAGGCTATAGTCCTCATCGCAGGGGTCGCTGGTTCGATTCCCGGCTGGTCGACCATTTCCTGCATGTCTTCCCCCTCTCTCTACTCCCCACATTTCCTGTCTATCTTCAGCTGTCCTATCAAATAAAGGCAAAATGGCCAAAAATATAACTTAAAAAAAAAAAAGTAACAAATACAATCTTAAAATCAATTCTAAAACGTACTGGCAGCCTATGTAAAGAAGCTAAAACAGGTGTGATGTGGTCATATTTCTTTGTTCTGGATAAAAGCCTGGCAGCTGAGTTCTGGACTATCTGCAGTATGTCATGGGATTTTTGGTTAAGACAGGTAAAAGAATATATACCACACATATATACCATGTATCCTTCTACATTTTATATAGTGTGTGGTTTTTCTTGCATTGTGTTTACTTCCAGTGTACTTTTGTGATGACAACTTCCCTTAATGTATTGCCCCTCTATCTTTTATACTTTACGTAATTGAACATAAGACCAATGTGCACAATTTCCGAAAACCTATACTGTCTAACCTAACTTCTGCAAATTGCAACAGACTACAACTTTAATGTGTGCTATCTTTAACCCAATGCAAGTTCCACCTGTAAGTCTGTAAATCAATGCGCTGTTTCAAAAGGAGCACAAGGTGGCACAAACCCTTACAGTCAAATTAAAAATGAAGTTACAAACCTCTTCACTCTTTGGAAAGTAGCCACAATGTGAGTGGTCTGACACGCTCCATTAAATGATTTGAACAGGCTGTTTCATTGCACCTCCACAGAGATCATAATAATGGTTTAATACATACCATGCTGAACATAATGACTTGTATTATTCAGCAGCTGACACTGACTGATAGGGCAATAGTGATCTTTTCCTGTGCTCCATCTCGATGTATGAACTCAAAAAGTACCTACCGACTAGCAGGCTCCCGTAGGCGACTGAGGTGCTGTACTGCCGCTCCAGGAACTTGTTCAGGAACGTAGAGAGACCCGCGATCACAGAGGAGAAGCAGCACTGTGCCAGGACCAGCGTCAGGAAGAGAGGGCTCAGCAGGAGGTGGACAAACAACCGGGGGAACACTGAGGAAACAATCATCACATGCATAAATGTCATGAATCTCAACTTGTACAAAACATTGTCAGTAGTGTGAGTTCATGTAAGAGTTTAAAACCACGTACTTTTCAGGAAATCAAGTAAAGAGATGTCAGGTTTTTTGAAGTCATCTTTCATGTCACCATCAATTTCAATAACCTGCAAAAAAAAAGGCAGAATGAACCGCTGTGGGAGCGTGTGTGAAGGCTTGTTGTGTCCTGAATATGGTAATGTGAAACAGGTACCAATTCAAAGACGCAGAACATGCAGAGTCAATCAGCCCTACTCTCTGAGGAAGGCTCAGTTTATTGACTCAAATCAAATCTTTTCCTCCAAACCTCCTTTTTTTTTTTCCATCATATTCTCCTGCAGTCGCTCGCTGCCTCTGTGGGCTTGATTATGTGACATGTAAACATTAGACTGGTTTGACAGCTCGGTGCGATGGCTTCACACTGTTCATGCATTCAGAATCATTTGAAGCTGTCAGACGCCACAGTAGAAGACCTATTTTGCATTTCTGTCTCTTTTTGTGTTTTTTCTTCACTGACATACATGCTCACAGTTTCAGTGTGTGTAAGGAAGAAACCGAGCACTTTAAGACAGATGTAGCACCACACAGTAAACAAAGGAACTCCAGTAAACATGCAACACATTGAAATCTCAGTATTGTGGTTGTTTCGATCAAGTATGAATTCCTGCTGTTACTGGTAGCATTCTGGGTGGTGCATTTTAAATGTTTATCCTGCTTTCATCATTTAAGAATAACAAGAATACAATTATATGAGACTGTGGGGGAGAGCTCCCTATCAGGGGCGTGTACAGTGACATTCTCCAGGCAGGATTTATGATAGAAATAGATGGAGTAGTGACCATTATGGACTCCAGCATGCAGTAGCATGACGAGCAAGCCAATGCTGAACTGGTGGCTGAAAAAAATCCGAACATCTGCTTAATGGGAATATTCTGGATCCAGCAGCGTTGGACTGAAAGAGTTAAAGTCGCTACGTCGCATGGCAACACTACTGCTTTGTATAAACACCTGAGATGTGCTGCTGCCTTTGCACTGTGGAAGAATGCCTTTGTTACATTTACAGACTCACACTGTCTCTGTTTGCAGGATGGAGAAATGCCAATATTATTCAACAGTACTGTACTTAAGATTATAGAAGTGCTGCATTGTGATTATTTTTGCAGTTTGGAGGGGTGCGTTTATTTTGAAGGGGACAAAAAAAATGCTATTGAACTTTTAAACTGTTCACTTATTTTTTTTAAAAGCACTGCACTAGCTTTACTTTTATATTTTAGAATTTCAAAATGTATTTAATAAATGTTTGCATGTTTTAAATTGAGAAACACACTACCAGTCACAAGTTTGGAAACACCTTCTCATTCAAGGGTTTGTATTTATTTTAGTTATTGTAAACACTGTAGATTAATACTGAAGACATCAAAACTATGAAAGAACATATATGGAATTATTGAATGAACAAAAAAGTGTTAAACAAAGCAGAATCTGTTTTAGATTTTAGATTCTGTAAAGTAGCCCCCTTTTTCCTTCATGATAGCTTTGCACACTCTTGGTATTCTCTCAGTCTGCTTCATGAAGTGGTCTCCTGGAATGGTTTCTAATGAACATGAGCCTTGTCAAGAGTTCATTTGTAGAATGACTTTCCTTCTTAATGTGTTTGAGACCATCAGTTGTGTTGTTCAGAGGTAGGGTCAGCACACAATGGATAGCCCTATTTGACTACTGTTGTAATCCAGATTATGGTAAAACCAGATTATTTCATAGTTTTGATGTCTTCAGTATTAATCTACAATGTTGAAAATCATTAAAATAAAAACCATTGAATGAGAAGGTGTGTCCAGACTTTGACTGGTAGTGTATATAAAAACTATCAGTAATCTCTGTATGTTCCTTTATAAACAAGCAAGAAGACTCAGAATACCATTTATTATATCCCAATCACAAATCACAATATCGTCTGCTATAATTTCAATCACATCAATTTTACCAAAATCGTGGAGTGCTAATTTAGGTAGCTCAATGATCTGATGAGTTTATATAAACTGCTCGGATACGAATGATCTTTGTCTTGTAACGGTGTGTTGGTCTCAGAATTAATATAATTTATTACATTTTTTGCAACATTTTGTTGTATCTGATAAAATGATAACCTTTGTCACACTCAAAGATGTTTTTCATCATTTAAATGATCATTTTTGTGGATTTTGGGCATGAAAATTGAGGAGTGTACATCCTTATCATGTACATATTTTAACCAGGTCAATTCCTGGCCGAAGATGGGCGTGAATTAAGAGGAATGTGTGGGATCAAATCTGGCTTCATCCTATCTATGACTCATGTTTTCTGCAGAATTTTTACAGCTTGACTCAAACCATAAAAACTCAGAATTATAAATCAGTTCTCACTTGTATTCATTAACAGAAAATGTAATGTATAAACTGGAATAGTTTTTGGACACTGCAAAATAGTGTAAAAGCAGTGAGTAGATGACAATGCAATGCTGCTATACAGCCAGCAGGTGTCAGTGAAACATGAAGTATATGCTGTTGCTTAGATGAACCTATATTCATTAAACAGAGCTGCTTTCTAAATGAGAGTCTGACTTACATTATCTTCTGTCTGCATCCTGCGAGGGAAGAAGAAATAAGGGATGGAGGTGAGAACCAGGCAGCCGGTGGCGATGAGCAGCCCCATCCACCAGGCCCCGACCCAGCGGGGGTCACCGTGTCTCAGCTCTTGCTCAGCTCCTGCAGGAAGCAGCAGTCATCAGACACACACTGAGAGCCATCTTTCAGCTTTAAACTGTCCATAACTTTGAAGGGCCAGTCATTACCTAAACCAGTTCTGTCCACGTCCACATAAATCCGCAGCATCACTGAGCCCAGCAGGTAGCCGATGGCAGGCCCGAATACAGACACCGCGAACAGGATGGCTGTGAATGAAAACGCAGCAGTGAGGCAGAGTTTCAATACTACTTTTCAGGCGTTTTATTTTAAAGTTTACCTGACTTTGTTTGATTTACAGGCACATAAAATTCACTCAGTGTTTAGATACAGTCCTGTTTTTATGAATTGAACACAGTGTGTAGTTTCCACCACATCAAAGTCTCAAAACAAAACAAGCAAAGATGGAAATTGATGATGTTTTGAAGGAGCACTGGATTACGGGAGATGTTGTCTCGTTTGCTTAAGAACCAAACTCACTGATATAATCTATCTAGGAATGACTCAGACTGGAATCATGTATTAACCTGATTTTTTTTTTTCATCATAATAGGAACTTCACTCCTCCCTCTCTTCCCAACATGTACTGCTGACTCTTAAGATGGGCTCAAAATAAAAAGCATCATGTAATAAATAAAGATTTCAGTTAAAAATTCTGCATACATTTGCATAATTAGGTGCTGAGAATTTGGCGGGTTGCATAGACTGTATAAATAATGGACGTAGTATCCATGACGTCACCCATCTGTTCCTGAGCGCTGTTTTGAAGCCAATCATCTGCGGGAGCAGAGGCAGGGTTTGAGCCTCCTAGCCAACAGCTAACTGTTCCCGACAGGGAGTCAAGTCAGTCATGTCCTTATTTGGGCAAAAACTCATAAACGTAATATGTTCTGAACTGTCGCGTTGAAAAAAATTCACCCCCGTACAGTGTGTGCTGATAGAGAAATGAGCTATGTAGAGCCAAAACGTTTTTTTGAACCAGACTGTAAACATGTTTATTAATCCTGTAAAGATCGTCTTCTTTGAATGGGTGTGTATGTGGTTTCTGGTGTTTCTGCAGCCAGCCTCTAGTGGACACTCGATGAACTGCAGTTTGTAACACTTCCGCATGGGCTTCATAGTTTGAGACCGGAGGTTGTCGTTTGGCAGGTTGTAGCTGTTTGCCAGGACGCTAAAGGCCCACCTCAGCTGCACCTCTTTAGCCTTGGTTGGATTGATCAAAAGTTAGGTTGGGTCATGTCCAACATCCTTAGGCTTCCCTGATGTCAACCTACCATCTCATATCTGTTGATTATTTTATTGAGTTCTAAAGCACTACATGGACTCGCCCCTCTCTATATCTCTGAGCTTTTATCCCCGACAAACCCGGTCGCAGTCTGAGATCCTCTGGCAGTGTTCTGTTAGCTGTTCCAAGGACCAGACTGAAAAAGAAAGGGGACAGGTCTTTTTCAATCAGAGCTCCTACACTTTGGAACAGCCTGCCAGAGGAGATCAGACCTGCAGAGTCAGTCCCGTGTTTTATGTCATTACTTAAGACACATTTTTACAGGAAGGCTTTTATTGTGTGATTTTATTTAATTTTAGCTCTGATTTTAAGGGTCTGTTTTATACGTTTGTGTGTTTTTAAGCTTTTATTTCATTTTATTTCTGTATCCGTTTTCCTCAGACTCTATTTAAAGAAACTCACAATCCAATCCGTCTACCTGTAACCAACAAACCCATCCACCTTTGACTGTCAGCTTCTCACCTATGTAAAGAGGAGAGTTGCCCGGTCCTGCAAAGTCATCAATATAGGAAATCCCAAACGGCTGGATTGGCACTGAGCCCACGCCGAAGAGCAGCTGAGCGCTTGCCATGAGCAGCCACAGGTTGTTTGTGTCCTTCAGACGTCTGCTCTCATCGAGGCTGCAGGTGTCAGGGACGCTCGAGTTCCCCTGCAGGTTGCAGATGTCATGACGGTCTGGAGGTGGTCAAACACAGATGAAGAGGACAGGAAAAGAGGTGGGAGACGTGAAAGTTAATAACAAGCCGGTGGATGCTGATGTTCAACTACTTTTAATTTCCTGAAGCTTCTCTGGCTCTTCACTGAGACTGACTGTAATGCCAAGGTATTCTGTCCTTGGACAAGACAAGAAGGAAGCGGGGTTGTTATTACAAAATTAGAAGCCCTGGAGGTAACTCTAATATCCTTAGCCTTCAGAGAGTGCATTGAGATTATTAACTGTCTTCTGCTTTAAGTAAAAATTCAGTTGCAGAGCACAAACAAATCAGACTGGACTCCTCTCCACAGTGCTGGCAGCCAAACAGCAGAGACTTGTTTGACTCCTGCTGAGAGCTAAGATAGAGATGCGCCAGGTTTCAGGCAAACTTTGAAGTAAATACTCTTGAATTTCACAAATGTATAAACTCCTTGCTGTCAGTGGTGCCAGCGGAGACAGAGAGGCAGCAGGTGGTACGTGGTCTTACTGTGAAGAACAGAGTCGTATTCGTAGGGCTGTGAGAGGAAGTGAGGTAGGGTCAGGATCATGGCGCTGACAGCCATCAGGAGTCCACCTACTCCAATGACCCGGGGACGGTGAACCCGGTTTCCAAAGTAGCTCACAAACACGATCAGGATGCTGTTACTGATCTAAGAGACAGAGACATATAACACGTATCTCAACGAGGGTTACAAATTAATCCTTTCACATTTACATTCAAGAGTTACACCAACTTTGAAAGCTGCCAAGGTTGCACTTATTCTTCCAGGGTTATCATTAAGCTCAGGCACATTTCAGAATCAATGTGAAGTACTGTCTTGAGATGCAAGAAAGAAACTATTTCAGGATTTAAAGCTGCACTAACAGATTTGTACCACTTGGGGCAGAAAAAACAAGCTCAGAAAACGAAACCGGGATGTCATCATCAAGACTACATGTATGGCCCGGAGTGAACATACTGTAGCATGAGGCCAATGCAGGAGTGCCTTCAGCCTGCAGGGTTTCTAATGGCCAGCAGGGGGAAACAAATAGTTGCAAGAATGGGTCTGATTATTTAGAAGTCTATGTCTACTTTCCAGCTGAATATATAGACTCAGTGAACATTTTGTAATTAACTTATGTTCTCTTCTGCTAGTTTCAAGTCTTCATACCTGCAACATGTTAGTTATTTTGTGAATTGTTGTCTTGTTTGAAGATCATAGAGAATAATATATCATATGCAGCTACCTGTGATTGACAAGTAGCTGCCAAAGTCGGGTTTCAGTGTCCACTCCCTGTTTATGGTGATTCATGGAGTGACGCCTGCAAGCAACTTCAGGCAGGCAACCAACAATCAGCTGCACTAATTTCACAATTTACATGCGTCATTCTCTCATTCACCTGACAAACATACCCTCCCAATAAGGTGGTTTATTTGAACTGGCAGGTTTCGGGTCCCTCCCTCTGCTCTGTCATCACCCCTGCTGATTAAAGTTTCAGCCCCACCACCTCCCCAGCATCTACCTCAAGAGTCCAACTACAGCGGGTTTAAGACAGGGGTTCCCAAACTTTTCAGCCGGTGATCCCTAAAATGTAGGTGCCAAAGACTTGCGACCCCCACTGTCCCTCAAAGTGATTTAATGTGGCTTCATTTAGCTGGTCTGCAGAAAATGACCCTACCTGTGTGAGCATGTGTCTGTGTTTCCTGTGCTGTTATGAATTAACCTGCTGCTCACTAACCCTAAACTTAGGAGTCATCTGGCAACAAAGAAAGGCAGAAAACTCATTACACTTTATATTTTCAAGGTTTTATTTCAAGGTTAGCTACTATTTTTGTTGATACTTTTTTAGATAACTTTTGTCATTCAACTTTTTTTATTGCATTTTTTTAGTATTTCTTTGTCCACCACAAGTTAACAAATTATATATAAGTAACACCAAACCAACAAAGAGAAGAAAAAATGAATAAATACAAAAAATACAATATAATAATAATAAACAAATAATAATAATTAACAGTACATATTAAAAGGAAGACAAACATAAGAAGACAAGGTAAATAAACAAAAGATATTAATAATTATAATAAATATTTTTAGATAACTTAAAAAAAAACCTTCTGAAAGACATCTCACGACCCCCCATATGTGTCTTGCGACCCCCCAGGGGGTCCCAACCCACACTTTGTGAATCCCTGGTTTAAGATACCATCTAATCACTCTTTAAATTGATGCATGAGATATTAAACTACAAGGAATGATACGGTTTGAGCCTTGACGCCAATTACCAACAATGTTCCCCTGCTTCAATGAATATTTCACATCATCACAAAGGAGTTGTCTGACTGAAATACTTTTTCAGTTTAGAAAAAAATGGCAAAAATTGAATGATTAAGTGAATTAACATCAGCTTGTTACTCTATTAGTTCTTCGCTAACTCTTGTGAGAAATATCTGCCCAGGAAACATCGTTGTGGAACCAGAGAGACTTTTTTCAGCTGGTGGATGATCACATTTTTGAATCAGTGAAATCACCTTCAAATCAATATTTTGCACTGGTGGTTATGCAAACTAGAATCCAAACAGGGTGAGACAAGACCCCTCAGTGAAGTGGCTATTTGCATTACCATCCACTCACTCACTATTAGAGGTGTAAAGGTATAGCTAAGAACTGAACCCTTTTACTTTTGGTTCGGTCAAATCCCCACAGGGGAGCGCACCACAAACACACAGCATGCATAGCTCTTCTTGTAGGCTACCATAGACTGTATAAAATATGGACGTAGTATCCGTGACATCACCCATCTGTTCCTGAGCGCTGTTTTGAAGCCAATCGACGGCGAGAGCCATATTGGGAATGTGGAACTCAACCAGGCAGAGTGTGACATAGTGTGAGCCTCCTAGCCAACAGCTATGTGTTCCCGACCAAGAGTCACGTCAGTCATGTCCTTATTTGGGCAAAAACTCGGAATCTTAAAGGTGACATATAATGCAAAATTGACTTTTTAATGGTTCTCTACCTGAAATATGTGTCCCTGGCATGTCTACAAACCCCCCGAGAATGAAAAAAATCCATTCTGCCCCTGTTCTGATTTCTCCACCTTTCTGTAAATGTGTCTAAAACGAGCCGTTTCAGACTTCAGTGTTTTTGTTACGTAACAACAATATCCGGTCTGTCACAGAGTCAGAGCTCGGAGCTTGTTCAGCCCATAGACTGTATAAAATAATACTGAATCCCTCCTCCGTTTTTCATTACCTGCACACATGTGTGCTAACAAGGAGCTTAGGAGGGAGGCATGCTAGTTGTAGGCTGTCTTAATAAACACAAAGGTCGGTTTTACTCCCCACGTCTGCAGATTTGAAGATCTAGTGGATGATTTTTATCTGTCATGGATAAGTGCTAGCGCTAATTAGCATAGCCACATAGCTACATGTTCATAGCTGTAGCTGTAGCTGTGTACCAAGACACACGTCGACATACTGACAAATAAAACAACAAGAAACACTAAATCTGTGACCAATCCTTCAGAAAAGGTCCTGCTGCCTTTCTGGCAGAGGTCGGTTTTACTCCCCACGTCTGCAGATTTGAAGATCTAGTGGATGATTTTTATTTATCATGGATAAGTGCTAGCGCTAGTTAGCATAGCCACATAGCTACATGTTCGTAGCTGTGTACCAAGACACACGTCTACATACTGATAAATAAAACAACAAGAAACACTAAATCTATGACCAATCCTTCAGAAAGGTCCTGCTACAGGCGCCTCTCCGTCAGGATCAGATTCTGGATCAGATTCAGAGGGTTGAAGTAACGCGATCTCTGAGCAGCCGTGTATATTCAGCCAACATGTAAACATTAGATCAACGTGCTGGAGAGCCGAGGCACATCCACTTTCTGAGGGGGCGTGGTCAGAGGGAAAACAGAGTGTTCTGAGGAGGACTGAAGAAGAGGACTTTTCAGGCATGCCAAAATCTGATTTCAAAGTGTTTTTTTGAGCATAAACTTTAAAGACATGTTTTGGGGACCTCTTAGACCAATATATATTGATGAAAAAAGCGTGATATGTCACCTTTAATATCTTCTGAACCGTCACGTTAGAAAAAATTCACCCCCCGTACAGTGTGTGCCGATAGAGCGATCAGCTTTGCAGGGCCAAGCTGTTTTTTGAACCAGGCTGTAAACATGTTTATTAATGTTGTAAAGATCGTCTTCTTTGAATGGGTGTGTATGTGGTTTCTGGTATTTCTGCAGCCAGCCTCTAGTGGACACTCGATGAACTGCAGTTGATAACACTTCCGCATTGGCTTCATAGTTTGAGACTGGAGGTTGCCGCTTGCAGGCTACTAAAACAGAAGTTTCATGACAGTGACTTTCTTAACAGATCACCTCAAAACATACTGAGTTCTACTTTTTTTTACCTGTGATCTCCAACTGTGGTTTCCCTGAGATCAACGGTGTGTGTGGAGAATTCATTGAGTGTAAAATGTGTCATCTGTCATGAAAACATACAAGCCTCTAATTGGGCCACAGAAAACATTAGTAAGACTGGCCTCTAGTCAGTACCAAGCGGCAACCTGTTATAAACTGCAGTTCATCGAGCGTTCGCTTGAGGCTGGCTGCAGAAACACCAGAAGATGGGTGACATCAGGGATACTACGTTCATTATTAATACAGTCTATGGTTAGTACCCTGTCGTAAAGTCTTCATCCTGAAAACCCGGTTTCAGCAGAGTCGCTGGCGTCCAGTGTAGTGAACGATGGCACATGGCTTTCCTGTTCTAGTGTTTGTGTGCATGTTCGTATGTGTCAGCTCGACATGCAGGCTGCAGAGGAGTATGAGAGAGAGAAGCTGCAGCTAAACAAAGTAATAAACTCAGCACTGATATTTTTGCAATACGTGACGATTTTGGTTCAAATATTTACTCGTATTTTTATTCTTTTTTTAACATGATTCACTTGAAATGTTTTGATAAAGAAACCTAAGCAGGCCTAAAAACCTGAAGTGAACCTGAAGTTCTTTTAATTCCTGATACAAGAAATGTTATGCGTCGTTTGCTTCCCTTACTGTGCCAAAATAGCACCAAACCAAGACTTCCCAGAAGCATACTGAATTGAAACTAATTTGTGACTGAACATGATCCTTACTTGAAAGAAACAACCACACTGACATTATCAGGCTTTCAAGTATCAGTGTCCTGTTTCCATATAAGACAAAACATCACATCAGATCTTGTAAATCAGAGTTTAACTGCTAAATCTTATGAGAATCTGTGCTGCAAAGAATGTAGCTCACCAACAGGTAGCAAAAGTGAACACAGTGCATTTATGATCTCCTCGTGTCCCCTCTCCCTGCATGATAGAAGGCGGAAAATATTTGTATCTAGGTTGTTATCTATGTTCTGTTTAAATCCCAGCTGAGCCAAAAGATCCGACCTCTTCCTCAACGAGCACGTACGGCACATTCTTGTTTCATTCCTGACCCTTTGTTTCTGTGATAAAACAGTTTCAAAATACTCGAGCCAGGCCCAGGTTGTCAGGAAGTGTGATTGTGATATGTTGCTTGTTCTCTGATTCCTCCTTTGTCATGGATATCCTTGAAATAAATCCATCACTGTGAGGATATGTTTTTGTTGGCTCCTACCTCGTTCAGAGAGGAAATGGTTCCTGAGGAGTAGCTGCTGAGGCCGTAGCGTCTCTCGATTGTGGTGATGGTGCTCTTGAAGTAAGCGCTGTAGAGCAACTGAGAGAACTGCAGGAGGCCGTGGCACAGGACGAACAGCTGAACAGGTGGACACAGAGAGAACAAGGGCTTCAGTTGACAAAACAGAGATTCAAGCATGAAAAGAAACTAAGAAGCAGGACAGAAATAAAAATCTGCAAAATACTGTTACTGAGTGAGAAAAGCACTGAAATGCATGCTTCTATGTACCCCTATCCATGTGAAGCATGAATACACTTTTCAAATGTCCTCTTTCTCTGATATATGCTTTAAAAAGGTGATTCATCTAAATTTGCCTCAGTCATAAATGTCAGCTGTACTTTGGGGCACTTTCATCTGATCTGACACTTGGTTACACTCTCAGCAGCAGAGCAATTCTTCCAAAGGTTAAAAACCATATCCTCCTGAGACGCACAAAGTGTTCCTGATTTTAGAGGAACCACACTGTCATCTCATATGTGGAGACTCAGAGAAGTACCGGAGGATTTGAGTTAAAGACAGTTTTTCAGTGTTTGCAGCGCTGACGTCAAACTGACATTACGTTCACCCAGCAGAGTTTGAATCTGAAGCTGGAAGAGATGAAATGATGTGCAGCGAACTGAAGGGAAGAAGGTGGAGAGAGCAAACAACTGCTTCACGAACTCACAACACAAAATACTGTGGACTGGACTCTGCTGGTCCTACAAAATTGAAGATATGACACAACATTTGAAAGAGTTTTGTGTTCATGTTGAAAACAAAAGAAACTGACTGAGGTGAGAGGACGAATTCAAGTAGAGTTTTTGCATTTAAAGAACTCTTGGTAACTTGAAGCTTCTGTGAGGATTTCAATTTGAGGCATTTAATGACCTACAAAATTAAGCAGTAGAATTAGCATAAGTATTTATATACTGTATATTTATTTGACATGGCAACCTCCAGTCTAAAAATATGAGTCCAATGTGGAAGTGTTAAAAACTGCAGTTCATCGAGGATCGGCTTGAGGCTGGCTCCGGAAGTACCTGAAACCACATACACACCCATTCAAAGAAGCTGATCTTTACAGCAGAAATAAACATGTTTACAGCCTGGTTCAAAAAAACGAGTGTAGTATAGATAGCTCATTTCTTTATTGGCTCACATTGTGAGGGGGGTGAATTTTTTCATAATGCGGCATTATAAAAGATATTTAGATTACTAGTCTTCCAATGAGAGGCACAGCTGACTGTGGGAACACTGTAGCTGTTGGCTCGGAGGCTTAAAGCCCGCCTCTTTACTTCACACTGGCTCGACAGAAGCAATATGGCTGCCGCCGCTGATTGGCCTCAAAACAACACTTCAGAAACAGATGGGTAACGTCACGGGTACTACGTCCATTATTTATACAGTCTATGGTAGCACTTTCTGACATTTTGAGCAACAAAGACTCTCGATATGTGATGCATTCAGGTGTTATAGGAAAGCAGGATGATCATTTTTGTGTGCATAAAAAGACAAAAAAAAGATTTAATGCTGTCCACGCCAAAACCAGAAGCCCCTCACAGGAGCTTCAAACAACACTGACATATGAATTGTAGGGGTGGGCATCACAGGATAACCAATATAAGTTTTATTTTTATTCTTAACAGTTTTATCTATTTATTTATTTATTATCTATTTCAAATGTAGTCACTTTTATTCTACTTTATTTATTTATTTACTTATTTATTTATTTTAAGTCTTGCATCTTATTTTCTTTTAATGGTTTAATATTTTAGTCTTTTATTATCTTAGAAGTGTATTTTACTTTGGTGATTTTAATTTCCTGTTTTGAGTTTTAACATCTTATTTTACCTCCAGTGTTTCCTCATTAAGATAACATGAGAGCGTTTCCTCAGTTTGTTCAGCATATTATTTAGATTTTTTTATTTATTATTTATTTATTTATTTTATTTTTATTGTTTTTATTACTTTTGTTGCATATTGTATTGCTAACCTTAGGGTTGTGGGGTGGGTTTGGGGTCGGGGCTGGGGCTGGGGCTGGGATCTTTTTCTTAATGTATTCTATTTTAAGTTGTTTTTCTTGTACAGCACTTTGTGTTACAATGTCATTGTATGAAAAGCGCTTTATAAATAAAGTCTGATTGATAAAGTCTGATAAGACTGAGATGTGACGGGCAAAGGACAAAAATGCAGTAAAATACTAAGAGAACAGAGCAGGGTGCAGCACATTTAAAATAATCTAACTGCACAGATGCATGACCCCAAAGTGAGGATGCATGCTCTGTAAACATTCATCTTGGTTTGGCTGCAGGCATCCAGTGAACCAAAGACTTGTAGTATCATTAGCACCAATTGGATGCTACCCTGTTGATTGTGTATCTCCTTCCTGCAAGAAGTAACTTCCTCTTTAGCTTTACCTTTAGTAAAAGCTGGACTTTCTGTAGCCGCTGGCTGCTCACTTGTTCTGCCTGCTGCTCTGTGATGAGCAGGTTGTTATTTTGATCTTTGAGATTGGAAGCAGCTGCATCTTGCTGCTGGAAACAATGCTATCAGAGCCATACGAGTGAACCAGAGCATTAATGCTGTTGGCCAAAAATCAAAACAATAAGCCAAAAGCAGTAAAGAGCTGAAAGAAGTGCAAGGTGAAGTTTCACTGGACAGATTCTCTTGAATATATGCCCCTTGTTTCTTTAAACTTCTAGTTTCAGTGTTTTGGTGAAAGTTTAAAACAACCAGATAAACAAAGGTTTCATATTGCAGAGCACAACTTCATCCATTTTTCTTAAAAAGTAACAGCTTGGCTCCGGAGAGTAATAAAATATGTGATTCACTGATTTTGGAATTAATGTCGGCCAATTCCACAGCTCAGAGTGATAATGTGTGTGTATGTCTCAAACTGCATGATTTCTGCTTGTGGAGTTTTCTGTTCACATCGAGAGATGTGGAAATATCGAAGTCACACTGGACGTGCTCCCGGAGATCTGGACGAGTCCCTCGCCTGCTGTGAGGCGTTCATGAACACTTGTAGGACTCTCTGTACAGGATTGTATTTGCTTGGGGGGCCGTGTATGAAGGAATGACGCTGAAGATAGGCGCTGAGATTAGGAGTGAATTTGCTAAGAAAACAGAGATAAATCCAAGCTTTCAGTTTGTTTACCGGCTGCCAGGTCGGCTGAAGGAGAATAAAGTTTGCGTCTGTCTCAGAACAGTTAATTCTCCTATTAAAGCTTGGCTTTATGGGCTGTTAGCGCGCACAATAGAGGCTTTGACACCGTTTCTGATATTTCATCCTCGTCTTGTATCAAATGGGCTCAATTATCTCAACGATTTCGACATTTGCTGGCAGGTAAAGAGCTTCTTTGTTTAAGGTTTAGAGTAAACAAAAAGTCAGCGCTTCATGAGTGTTTCATTAAAATCCACTTTAGTATTTGACAGAGTCACATATTTAGTCTTATTACAAGGATGTAGATAATGCTTGATGTAATTATCATGTTTCAGGCTTTCATAGAAACACATCATCGTTTTGATAACACTTAATCCAAGTGAGGAATTTCACTTCAGGCAAAGACTGCTTTACTTCCTGCACTCAAACAATATTAAAGGATGACTGATTTTGAAATAGTCTCACTCTTACTCTAATGTCTCTTCATGACCTACATAGCAAAGTGAGACTATCAGCAACATGATTGGTGATTTTCTTTACACTGAATATTCTGCACTCACCCTGAAGTGTCTCTGTTTAGAGCTCTGCTGGTAAAGTTTGGTCAGTCCAGATTCTTTTGACATAATGTTTAGTCCTCATGTCTGATACTGGAGCAGGATTATCAAACAGACGTACGTGTTCTGTTGAAGTTTCAGACGGAGAAACTCTACGACCAGGACTCTGCTAGCTAAAAGAGCTAAACGTCTATGAACAGGATTTAATGTTTATGTCGGTGTGTGAATGCTTCACTGCTTTCTGAGGACTAACGATTTAAACTGGTATGTCTGCTCATCTTCTGTAAGCTAACGAGCGGTAATAAATCAGAGTTTACAAAGTTCAGTTGTTACGTTACAGTTCATAATATGATGTAGCTACAAATCTACACATGACCTCATCACTCTGCATCCTCATAAAAGTTGTCTTGAACAAAGAAAAGTTGGATTAAAAGATCTGTTTTTCATTCATTCCATTTCTCAACAAATGCACACTTTAGGAAGAGCCACATCTTTACCACAGTGGGTGAAGGTGCTCATAGGAAATGCAGTCTTATCCCAGAGAACACTATTTAAATGATTCAGAAGGATCACAAGAATCAACGCAACATGAAAACTCCTCACTGTGCCTTTAAAGATTGAACGCAGCAAGTCAGTTTTTCTCAGTTTGGAAATTTTTGCACAATTTTAAAGCTTGGTTAAAATAGTCATAGAGTATTATATTTGTGGTAAGAGGGGACTGCAGTACCATGCTCACTATGCAGACTTTGATCAGGTATATTTATCTTTTTTAAAACTGGCTCAGCTCAGTCTGTGTGGACGTTATTGTCCCAGCCTTCAACCCTGCTGTGAGGGGAAGAATCGAGGGATATCCACTCTTCAGTTTGAAATGCTTTTATTTCAGGGACGCGTGCTGCTGTGACAGAATGACACTGTTCTCTTTTTCTTCTTTGCTAAGGAAACTCTGACCTTGAAACTGGTCTGAGGTCTCACAGGATACTTAAAAGGAACTGAACACAGAATCACTCCCTTCATTGTGAAACAAATCGAAACAAGTCCGGCTTCAAAATAGTATCACAAAGAGCCGTTTTCTCATATCAAAATATGAGTTTAATGTTTTTGAAATCATGCTTTTAACTGTATTTATGAACATTACATAGCAAGATTAAAAGTATGTTCATGCATAGACTGTCAGCTCAGCTTAAAGACTGAAAACTTTTCCAAATTTGATAAAAAACAAAACTAGTAGCAACTCTGAAGCTCACACTAACATATACTCTACCCTTTTATTTTAACAATCAGAATAAAATACAATAAATATATAAATTGTCATTTTTTTAAAGACAAAGTGTGTTATTTTAACAAAAATATATGTGACCTAGGAGCAGTTATTTTCTATATTTGGCACATAAATCGTGACAGACTTATTCTCACACTTAATTTTTCCTAAGCATTAAATAATAAGATATAACATGTTAACTTAAAGAGGTCAAGAGGTGTTAGTAGATGTTTTTTGTTATGACTGGAGAGAGGTAGGCTTCTGTTTTTTTCTATATCTTTAAGCATTAGTGTTAAACTAACCAGCTGCTGTCTCTAGCCTTGCACCTTTGACGGTATATGTTAGAAGTGGATGCAGCTTCTTCTGGACATTTCTGGAGGATTAGCACACGGTAGCACCCTGACAATCACACAGTAGCAACGCCCAAAACCATTCCCTGCTCTATTGTCTGTTTGATTCTGAGTAGCACAGTAATTAAATGATCATCATGCTGATTTGAAAAAGACTTGAAGGTAGGGATTAAGACCATGAATGCATTAGAAAAATGTATCTGGGGCAACAGTCACAATGATTTTCAGGTTTCCAGTTTAGCTTGGCCACTAAATCAGGACCAACGGGAGAATGAGTGATATGTGTTGCTCGTGCTTCTAACTTTGTCACATCGCTCTGCCTCTACACTTCCCCTGCTGTTTATACACCTAAAGCACCTCACGTCCACGTCCCTTACATTATTAAGGACGTGCACAGCTGACACACCAAACCAAAGCTGCGGATGCATGGCAGCCATCATGACCTCCAATGGTTTTTCAAACGGCACTGTAATACACTGAAATTGTACTTTTGCCTTTATGCTCTTAAAATGAACAGTTTTCCTGCAAACACAGCGAAGCAAAGGAAAACCAGAACACTACCTCAGGGTGCAAGATGAGCCAACAACACCACAGGCAAAAACTTGTGATTAAATTAACTGCTGACAAGTTTAAGTCTTGATAATTAGCTGGTTACATCATCATGTGTAAGACAGCGTAATGTTGTTTTCCAGAGCTGAGTTACTGAGGAGTGAGCCATCTCACATCCTTACTGACTCCTCTGAGAGTTGTGCATGCTAAACAGCAACTGAGAAGTAGCAAGCAAAATGGTGGTGAAATTTGAAAATGCAACATCAGTGCATTGAATTAAGATTTGTAATGCCTTTGTGTTTTAAAGGTTAGTGTTACAGTGAAAAGATGATTGCTAAATGAGAGCCGTTGAGTAATTGTGCAATTCAAGAGTCATCGTTTCAATAACTGATGACTAGTCCACTACTTAAAGAGTCATCGGTTGCGGCCCTGACACTCATGCAATTATAGATTCTGCAGCTTTATGCTGAGCCAATAAATACAGATTATGTGGTAATAAATCAAGTGAAAGAAGGACAGCTTTTTAATTAGCCTACATACCAAGTGATTTCTTTTCCAAGACAGGTGTAATCTAACACTGGCCATTAGACAGAAAGCAGGTTTTAAACACTTAAACATTAACGTCACCTTTCACATCCACAGTTATATCAACTGTAAACAAATATAGACAACATGACTTCATCTCCTCTCACTGTAAAAAAAACCTGAGCCAAAATATAATCTGGATTGGCGCTGACATATTGCGCTGGTGACGTATTTAGGAGTAAGAATCAGCCTTGATCTGTCAGTCTGTGCGAGGAGGAACTGATGGAGCGGCAGGATTGATATCACATCCCTTTCCCCGACTGAAACACAAATATAACTTATCGCTGAAACAGCAAAGATCAGGTGGGTGGAACTGCTCACAGCAGAACAGATTACTGTGTCGGTCTGAAGCAGACACGATGATGGAGGAAGTCCAATGACTCTTGCGTTAGTGTTCATTATGTTTTCTCTCATGGTTAGTCCTCTACTCTGCTGCAGGAGCTGCATGTGTTAACAAAGAGTTCATCATGACAACATCAACTACTACTACTAAACTGCTCAGGAAAATGAACACTTGGATATAAATCAGCATGATAAGAATTAAACACATAAGAAGCATGTCTGAGGAATGTTTGACGTTTATTTTGAGTTAGTCCCATCTGTTAACATGGAGGAGCCGGGCTCCATTACCTCTACTGCAGCTAGCTTTAAAAGCAAACTCAAGACCGACCTTATTAGTCTCACTTTTAACTGAGTTTCATTCTTAGAACAGTTTATTTCTTTATTTCTTTATTAATTAATTAATTAATTAATTAATTAATTAATTAATTACTAATTTATTTATTAATTTATTATCCAGTTTAAATTTTAGTAACTTTTATTCTATTTTATTTATTTGTGTACTTATTTATTTTATTTTTTAATATAGCATCTTGTTTTCTTTTAATGGTTTAATATTTGAGTGTTTTATTATCTTAGAAATTTGTTTTATTTTGGTGAGTTTAATTTCCTGTGTTGAGTTTTAACATCTTATTTTACCTCCAGTGTTTCTTCATTAAGATATCATGAGAGTGTTTCCTCAGTTCATTCAGCATTACTATTATTACTATTATTATAACAATTACTATTGTTGGATATATTGTGTTCTTAACCTTAGGATTGTGGGGTGGGTTTGGGGTCGGGGCTGGGGGTGGGATATTTTTCTTAATTTATTCTATTTGAAGTTGTTTTTATGTTCAGCCCTTTGAGTTACAATGTCATTGTATGAAAAGCGCTTTATAGATAAAGTCTGATTGACTGCTTGATTGATTGCCAGTAGGGGGAGCTCTAAATGTTTTGTCTTCAATGCTGGAGAGCTGTTGTGCCGTCCATTTTTCTATACAGTCTATGGTTTTCATCCACTTCTTATAAACAGTCGATGCTTTTTACTGAAGGAGAAAATATGAGAGAAGTTTGATTTTAACGTCATGATTCAGCCACAGACACGAGCCAGGAGCTGATGTACACTCAGGTGCACTCAGGTGCAGAGAGAAAAGGGAGCTCAGAGCTTTCTAACATTTCTCCTCTAACTGCTCAGGATGTAAACATTGTGTGCCCCTGAGCAGAAAACCTGGCTCGGAAATTGGCACAGACACCTTTCAGGAGAACTCAATGGAGTGACTCAGTTGGCAGACTGGGTGCAGCTTTGATAAGTTCACAAAAACAAACAGAATGTCCTGATGAAAGGGCAAATACGAGAGCAAAGAGCTGAGCAGCATGTACTCGTGTCAAGAGAAGACAGATGGACGTGATTGCTCCATGTGAAGCCATTGTTGAAAGCTCTCTTAGCAATTTGGTCTCAAGTGAAAAGGAATGGAGTAAGTTCCTTACTCTGGTTGAAACTTCTGGGCGGGAGGCAAACAGTAAGTTCTGGCTTTAAGATATCATAATAAGAAACTCCTCTGTTTTGATTTCTCACCACTACAAGAGGAAAAAAGCACATGGAGAGATATAACCTGCTGCTTTAACTCTGAATACTCCCCTTATCTAAATAGATACAGCTTTGAACTTCAGGAGTTTTCATGCAGTGCAGGTTGTGTGAAAGATGTCTGCAGGATGATTTCTACAACCTCCACCCTCCTTATATTTGTACATCTTCATTTCAACACCCCTGAGTTCTGAAGTTCAGACTTAGAATGATAAACACAAGGAGATCCTCAGTACCTGGACCCACCACAGTCTACATAAAGCAAACAGCTTCAGCTGGAAATTTATGAGTTGCTCAAGCTGTTTGTCTTTCACTCCCCCAAACGTACAGGATACAGGTGAATTAGTCACACTTCACAGACAACACACAACACCAACTAAGAGACATGTCATTTCTCGCTGAGCTTTCTCGCTGCAAGCTACGTGGAGTTGTGCCTCATTATTACTCACAGCCCGGGAACAAACTGTTTCTCTCACATCCCTGCGTTACAGTGAAGTACAACGGCTGCCGTCTGAACACTGTGAGGTAACATTTCTGCCTTTAGTCAGCGCTCACAGGGAGGTTTACCCTCAGAGCCAGAGATGAAGCTGGACAAAACTGACTCACTGGTGTATTTAATGACAGGAAATAAATCTTTCTGACTTTATCAAATCCATCTGAAGCTAAAATTAAAGCTGCAATCATTTCATTTAAAACTCACTTATTTTACAACCACTAGTTTAAAGCTGTTGAGTGTGACAATCTGCTGTTTTTACTGCTCTTCAGTGATGGAAACTGAGCGCAATATTTGGAGTTTCAACTTTTGGTCACTCAAAAGTTTTTAGACAATTTCATCATGCCCTGAACTCTGAGCACTGACTAGCTCTTTCTCTTTGTTACCTTTTTACTGTGTCATTTTTTTACATTAACATAAAGGATAAACAGACATAAAATAAAACAAAAATGTGAACCTTGTTTTCACACCTTAGACTGAGTGATCCATAAAACTACAAGACAAAATTATAAAAAATGACAGCAGACTAATTAATACAGTAGTAATATTAATCTCCATGCATGCTAACAGCAAACTGTATTTTTTTTTTAGAGTTCGAGCTGTTGTCGATGCAACAATTATACAAGTCTTCCAAAATATTTCTATCTTAATGTTTTGCAGATAAAATGTCAGAGGCAAACATGCAAATCTATTTAAAGGCAGGGATTCATTTCATCAACATGCAAAACCTTTGAGTACTAAGGTTATCAAAGGTATTAGGAAATAGAATAATCTTTTCCACAAACAAAGTTTTTTTTCATCTTCAGATGGATCATAAAATGCCAGCATTTAAAAAGGATACTGAAGTTAACAGTTTTTTGTATTCCTTGAGTTAGATCAAGTCAACTCAAGTTTTCTTTGTAGAATTTTTTTCTAAAGTCTGAGAGAAATCCTGCCAAGAGTGGACGTTTTAAAGGTGGCCACGAGGCACAAATACCTCCTCATTGTGGCTGCTTGTTGATCTAAGGTGAAGCTCTGTGAAAGAACTCTGAGCCAACACTAACTCAGGACTGGATAAGACAGAATGTATCCACAGGTTTGTCTCACAGTAACTTCTGATTTATTACCTGATAAGGTTATGTAATCTCCTAAAAATAAATCTAGCACAGATAGTTACATAAACAACAAGGGAACAAGCTGCAGGTTAAAACAAGACATTTTATAGTAGGGTAAGTATGCAGCCTCCTCTGCTCTCTCTCTCTCTCTCTGCTCTCTCTTTCTCTGTATGAGTGTGTGTGTGTGTGAGTGTGTGTGTGTGTGAGGGACTGATGCCTACCTTAATGCTGCTGCAGAGCGCGCGCGGTCTCCTCATGATGACTTTGGGGGGTATAATGTCCATGAGTGGAGCTGGTGTCCTCTCCTCCAGGTCTGACTCAGAGCTTGTTCTTTAAAGTGTGAGCTGCTCTCCTGTTTTATGACCTGCTGATGTAACTGGACTCAGCCCACAGCCCCACGCGCGTATGTTTTGAAAGTTGTGAATTGGGAACAGACGCTGATTGGCTGAGTCATGCGCGAGCCTGACTGTGCAACACTCACCTGTAAGAACGTGTTAATCATATTATACATTTGACATTTCTGCAGAAACAGTTCACAGTTAATCTTCTGTTTTCGTTTTTCTCCTTCAATATCATCTGAAAATAAATTATATGAATCATTTTGAGACAAAAACATCTTCATTTCACGTTACAGTCATCATTTTAAATGATTGAGTTTTACCTTCCTCTCACTGAAGCCCCGCTGTGTCCTCCTGCAGCTCACACAGGCCTCTGCTTCATTAGTTTTGGTATGTGGCACACTGGGCTGTTTCCCCTCAAGCTAATGAGTGGTGGGCCCACAGTGAGAGAGAGTGAGTGAGTGAGAGAGAGAGAGAGAGAGAGAGAGAGAGAGAGAGAGAGAGAGAGGACTGATGATGAATGAACTCTGAAAACAGCAAACAGAGGAGTGTTTATGTTGCTCTTCCAAGCCTATAATGCATGTCAAACTCTAGGATAGACAGACTGACATTAAGACAAAAATGACACGTGAGAAGGACAATCATATTTCCTCCATAAATACAAAGGGCATGGGCTCAGTTGATATGCACAAGTTTGACAGTCATTAGACACTATTACTGCAGCCCAGTTTATTTATTTAAAGGGACAGTATTCATATTGATGAACATTTCAGCGTAGCATCCATGTAATTATACCAGAGTAAGTATTTAGTATTTATCTGATTTATTTGTAATGGGACCATGTACAATAATTAAGATAAATGTCACCATTTAATGCGTTGTACCAGAGTTAGCTTAAAGCTAGTTTTCATCCGTAGTCCCTCTGGAGAACAGAAGTTTGACATCTGGTCTGCCAACAAGAATAAAGGATGTCTGTGTTTATTGATAAAGTGAAAGAACTTCACACAAAGATACATCTTTGAAAGAAATATAAAAATCAGGGGACCTCAGGAAGACATTTCTAATCTTGTGCACAGAGGTTAATATGTTGTTGTAGTAGTTTTTAAAATATTTCAAAACATTGTATTTTTCACAAAGTATGAGTGCAGTCAAGAATACATAGGAGTACATTCTGTTGTTTAGAAACCATTACTTGAAATCTCTAAAAACTATACCAAGGAATAAAAACAGTCACTAAGTTACTCCAAGCACAGACAACTTAGTTTGACAAAACAAATGTTACATTAGTTACATAGTGAAATCTGCTCTGTGTTTGCTCCACGTTCAACCGTGGAGACCCACGATATACAGGTACGACTAAACCACGGAGACAAACAGAACTACACAAACACAGTTTACTGTCTTAGGATCAGATCTCAGAAAAGGAAACTCATGAGCTGACTTCAAAGAAAAAGTGGTGAGTAACTAGAGCACTGATAGAAATGTAATCAGGTAAAAGTAATACGTTTTCTCAAAAAATAATACTCAAGTAAATTTTTTTAGTATCTGTACTTTACTTAAAGGCCCTGTGAGGAGTTTTGAACTGGCTGAGAAACAGACTGAAAATGATACTGATGTCTCTTTATAACCTTCAATAGCAAACAAGTCCATCAGCAGCAACACTGGCACCTTCTCTGTTGTCATTTTTAATGCCTGAAACCGCCCTGGGGGGGTAGGTGTCAGACCAGATGATGGACATCTTGCTTCAGAAACAGCCTTTATTTGACTGTTTTCATGGAAAGTAATCACATTGCCTGATAAAGTTGACTGTTGAACACAACAGGCTGAGGCTTTTGTTGAGAACACTACTTTTGCATGTTTAGGACAAAAGATAAGAGGTATCACTTTGTCCACAAGGGGGGCGCCAGAATCGATACAAAACTAAAGTTCCTCACAGCAGCTTTAAGTACTGTACTCAAGTAAATTTACCCTGTTACTGTCCACCACTGGCGTGCAATATAATAACTTGTTCCAATGCTTTAATAATATTGTCCACACAAGATATTAACTTTTTCAAACAGGATAATTATTTTGAACAAAGGTTAATATCTTGTGCGCTCAGGAGAAGAAACTTTTCTTTGGACTTCAGGGGCTCTATTTTAATCCATTTTTCTTTTTTAATATATCTCAACATTATTTTATTTCTGCTTCTTTCTTGTTTTTTATTGCTGTAAAGCTCTTTGGGTTGCATTTGATTTATATGAAAGGTGCTATATACAGTAAATAAAGCTTGATTGATTGATTGATTGATTGATTGAACATTTCACTGAAAGGGCTGTTTCTGTTTCCACTTTGGATCAGTGGTTCCCAAAGAGTGGATTGGTTGCGAGACACAAATGGGGGGTCGTGAGATGTCTTCCAGATTTTATTTTACTGAAATAAAACCTTGAAAATAGAAAGTGTAATGAGTTTTCTGCCTTTCTTTGTTGTCAGATGACTCCTAAGTTTAGGGTTAGTGAACAGTTCATTATCAAAAGCATCAGTAGCAGCAGGTTAATTCATAAAGGTACAGGAAACACAGACACATGCTCATACAGGTAGGGTCATTTTCTGCAGACCAACTAAATGAAGCCACATTAAATCACTTTGAGGGACAGTGGGGGTCACGAGTCTTTGGCACCTATATTTTGGGGGTCACAGGCTGAAAAGTTTTGGAACCCCTGCTTTAGATGACTGATCTGTCTCAAGAGCATTGCACTTCTCCTTGTCAGGGCATGTTTTTTACACTATATAATGGGTATAGTAATTCATGGTAAGGAACCCCTTAAACATTCTGATGAATATAAAACTAAGTAGCATATTATATCTGTGATTATGACTTAATCTGACACTTCAACTCATTAAGTATTACTGACATTCTTGAACAGCTTGTGACTGATTTTCAGAGACATCCTGAGGCGCAGTGCACAAGGATTATGATAGCTCTGATAACGCACTGAGCATCTGATATGATATCTCGTGCAACCTTTCCTGTCATACAATGATTTAAGCCAACAGGATGAACCACCCTCAATATAACTAACGACAGGCCCATGGGTTGAACAAACATGGGTTGATCTTTGGCACGACTGTGTTTACATTTACCAGTGTGTGTATTCAGTTATCGCTCAATAACATTAAGATTCGATCAATCAAAGGTGAGAACCAAACGAGTCCCTTCAGAGTTATATGAGGTGAATAAACACAAATGACTGAAGACAAAGAGGAAAATGTGCTTCAGGAAACTAAATAAAAGGAAGACCCAAAGGTGAGCCTTTAATCCAGGCTGGACGCTCTAAGGGGGACAATTTGTCTTGCTTTATAATCTTTGTGGCTTTGAGTATGAGCAGGGCTTGTTCCCAGAAAGAGGTTTACTAAAACAACTGCATGAATAACAATAAAGACGATAACACAGAAACCCCCTCACACCTTGAGATATTGCGTCTCAAACTTGTCCTCAGCAAACCGCACGGTGTTGTGACAGCACAGTCTGGAAGTGACAATTTCCACTTACTCAACATGTGGCTGCGTTGCATTATGGTCTTTTATTGTGCAGCTGGTGAGGAAACTGTAGAAGGACTGTGAAGAAGTAACACAGACCTGACAATTAAAGGACGTCGACCTCCAACGCAGCCGTGTGGAAACATCTCGACGTGGCTCCAAATGTGTTACATTTACCTGCTTCTTCAGGAGATAAGAGCACTGCAGCGCAAGATGAAACAAAACATCACACTGACTGACACTAACATGATTATTGACACATGGTTAAACACCGTGTAATATGTTGGAGACTATCTTTGTAAAGAAATGTTGCTGTAAGATCACAGATCACTGACATTTGTTCCCACACATGTTAAATCAAACGTCTTTGAAGTTTACATTCCTGGTGTTGATTCCAACGGACGATTCATTTTTTCCTCTACATCCTAAAATGTTTTAAGGTGAATTTTCCCCAAAGTCAATGCCTGCCACAAATATAATTGATTACATATCAGGAGGAGGAATTTTGATGCAAGGGATTTAGGGCTTCTGCACAAATTAGATTTGACATAACTTTCCATTACAGCATCTTGAAAAAGTGCAGCATTCATGCGACATCCACTTCAGCTTAAAGCGAGAGAGGCACGACAAAAAGAAACTTTGATAAAACAAGGAAACTGAGAAATGTAAGAACCCATAACAGTGTTCTTGTATTACCAACACAGGGATCATATTTTGTAATACAGATACTGGAGTGTTAATTGTTTGAACTGAGAGTCTCTTTTTTCCATCACAAATGGAGAGTTGGCCGTGTTCAAAAAGCAAAATCATCTCTGTGGTTTGAAGCTCTGCAGGCTAAACATACACACAGAGTGGAAGCAAAACAAACATACTGTGAAAGCAGTGAAGACAATGAGAAGGGCTATTGTTTGAGGGTTTTTTTTAACCAGTCTTATTTTTAGCAGTTCAAGGTCTTAATAACTGAAAGGTATAAAAAGTTTTGGAACACCTCCAGGAGATCGTTTCTACAGGTAGCTGTAAAACAGGCTGTTACTGCTGCCCTGGAACGCTCAGGGGCAAATTCTCTTGATTAAGTGAATCCACAGAGTGCTTGTTTTTGCCTCTGACAGGCTCAGATGACAGCAGAACAGGATAACAGGAAGATCACTACAGACAGACCTTTTTGTGAGAGTAATGAGTGTTTATTTTCTTTAAACTAGCTGTTCCACCTTCATCTTCAAAGCCCGACTCCATGCACAAACGGCAGCAGTTTTACCCAGCAGGACTGACCTGGATATGTTATTCATTTTTCGTTGTTATCATGACACAAATATTGTAATGATGCCAAATGCACAACCACAGTTTCACAAAAATAGTTGGGAATTGTGCAAAATGTTAACACAAACAGAAACTGATGTGTTTTTAATAATTGAAAACCTTTATTTGGTTGAAAACGGTGCAGAGACGGCATATCAAATGAAGAAACTGAAAAACTTGGTGGTTTTATTAAAAATATGAATTTTAAATTTGATGCCAGCAACATATTTTGATCACCATTGTAGATTTCTTCTTTTAACATCACTTTGTAAACGTTCGGGAGCAAAGGAGACCAGTTTCTGGAGTTTAAAGTGGAATGTCCTATTCTTGCCTGGTACAGGATTTCAGCTGCTCAGCTTGTTGTATTTTTTGTTTCATGATGCTCCAAATGTGTTTAATGCGTGACAAGTCTGGACTGCAGGCAGGCCAGGTTAGCATCCAGACTCTTCTACTACAGAGCCTTGCTGTTGCAGAATGTGGTTTGGCGTTGTCTTGCTGAAATATGTAAGGTCTTCCTGAAAAAGGGAATGTCTTGATGGCAGCATATGTTGCTTCTAAACCTAAACCTTAACCTAAACCTAGCAGCCTTCACAGACGTGTAAGCGACCCATGCCACGGATACTTATGATTCCCATACCATCAGGGATGCTGGTTTTGAACTGTGTGCTGATAACAAGGCAGTAGGTCCCTCTCCTCTTTAGAGCGGAGGATGCAGAGTCCAAGATTTCCAAAAAGAACGTCAAATCTTGTTTCATCGGACCAAGAACAGTTTTCCACTTCACCTCAGTCCATCTTCAACAGGCTCAGGTCCAGAGTAGTTGTTTGTATGGTTCCCTGTTTGCATGGTACAGTTTGAGGATCCACATTTGTGGATACAGCGACAAACTCCAGTCACGGACGATGTGATTTTGAGCCCATGCAGTGAGATCCACTACAGAGTCATGTCTGATCACGGTTCTTTTGGCCTGGCCTCTTTTGTGCAGAGATGTCATCAGATTGTCTGAGTCTGTAATGATATTATGTACTAAAGATGATGAAATTGTCAAATGATTTTCTGTTTTATGCTTAGTAGCAGTATTCTGAAACTATTTGCTCACAGTTTCTCACAGGGTGGTGAACCTCTTTCCATCCTTACTTCTGACAGACTATCTGGAATGTCCTTTAACTGATGTCCATTGATTGGGAGCTTTTGCCTACAGGGATTACATCGTGCCTGTCTCACAGCTCAAATACTGTTTGTGTCCACGAGTCATTTAGACCCCAAAATAATTCAAAGAGTGCTCAGGTTTTAAAAATCAGGAATTCTCCCCCACGAAACACTTCAAAATAAAAAAGCCATTATATTGAAAAGATCCCATTTAATTTGTGGATATGAATTGGGGAAGCACTTTACAACCTTAATTCAACATGCAGTGACCATAAAGACATCAAGAAGATGTTAAAGGTGAGAGAATAAGATTAGACTGAGCCGGTGGGAAGCTTTCTGTGTGTTCACAGAGAGTGATCTGGTTACTCACAGAAATCAGTCCAGGAATCCTGTGAAGGGCTGTGTTCTGACGCAGAACAATCAAGCTTATGAAATGAAAACATAATGATCATTCAGTCTGTAGGTTGTGATAGTGAATACAAAAAAAAGTATAAAAAAAGAATGAAGGAGTTGGCCTTCAAAAAAATCAAAGTGTATAAAATTCACTCTGGAATATGAAGCTTTGCGTTGCTGATTTTGTTCAAGCTGTGGAGTCCAAGCGTCCGGTCCACAGAGAGAAGAAACACTGAACCATGGCACTGTGTTTAAAAAACAGTGTACCGGTCATAAAGGTCTCAGGGATCATCTGAATGAATCTGATTTCCACAAGGCCTCGTCGTACCAAGCTTGAGCTGACTGTAACAGAGTGAACTAACGTTGTGTTGGGAGTCCGGTAACATCCACAGTTTGGTACCTAAATCATTCTGCTGCAGAGTCCAGACACACCTACCATTTACACTGTCTCTAAGTTTTAAACTGTAGAAAATACTGTCTGTAACACTAAGTTCTCAGAGGGTTGACTTTGACAGATGGCACATAAATATCCGTAAATGCTGGTGTGCCATACAGGCGAGGACTTCTTTCCACCATTTCTGTCCTCTCGGCAAAAGAAGAGCACTGTCTAGACGCTTTCAAAGCATAAGAAACAATATTCAACAAGGAATCCTTTTACACTGCTATGCTGTAAAAAGGTAATTCAACTATATAAAAACTCAAAAAGTACTGTACAAAATAAAATCATCAGCTTAAGTCTGCTCTCTCATCAGATAAGGCACATTTTCATTCGCTTATTCCTCATGAATAGTGTCCGTCAGCCTTCAGAGTAACGCTGTTCTTGAAAAAGTTCGTGAGTTTTCAGACGTAAGCGCCCAACGCTGCGTGGAACTCTGTGAGACACTGAACAAGCTGCTGGAACTTGGGCCTTTCCTCCGGGTCCAGGGCCCAGCAACACGCCATCACTGCAAACCTGCAACACAAACAAAACAAGGACGAAAACACAGTTAGGCTGGATCATTTATGTGTTTTATATCCTCACCCTATTAAAATAATGGCCTAAGTCATTTTTTGACAAAAATGAGTTTTTGGCCTAAATCATCTCTTGATGATTCTGGCCACCTCTGGTGAAATCACCTTAATCCTTAGTTGAAAGGATTATGCTCTTTATGCCCTTATAGGACAATGGCCTGTGTAAAGAGGGTGACTTAGGCCTTTTTATTCTTGTCCTAAGTCAACATTTTTGTTCTTTAGGATAAAATGTCTGACTTGTGCAATTAACAAGCTTTCATGGTGGCAGCTGCCTCAAGAAGCAAGAGAATCTGTAGTGCAGAAGAAGCTCTAAACATGATTCTTGAATCAGAATCTGACATTTGTTCAATTTAGGTTAGAGTTATTTACATTTCAGTTTGCTTTATGGAACTAAAGGACAGTTAAGAGTCAGGTTTCAAAAAGTTGTCCAAACTGTATGTTGGAAATGGGTTCAGTTCAATAAAAACCCAGAAAAGAAGACCTGGAGAAGTGAGGAAAGGAACTGCCTCCTGACCAATTTGATTGACCTGACATTTGTTTAATTTAACTCAGGGTCATTTCAGTTTTGAGTTTGCACTATGGGATGAAAGGGCAGTTTAAGCCAGGTTTAAAGTTGCATAAGTCAAACTAGAATGTTCTAAAATTGGCCTAAGTCACTTTATTCTTTAATGTTACATAATTGACACAAAACGTTCTATTTATGTCAACAGTCATCCACTGTCAAGGCCTTTTTGATTGATAATAAATAGCATATGCTCTGCATTTGGGTAAGGTTTTTTGTGTTTTCCCAAAAACTTAAAAAAAATGACGTAGGCCATTATTTTAATAGGATGACGGTATGTAGGATGAAATGCAGAGGATAACAAATAGGCTTGTGTTTAACTCAGGGCATTGTAATTTGATCATACACACTCCTGCAGCTGACCTCACACCTACAGTTCATGCTGCATTGTCCTGAAACAGGAGCAGCCTGTACAGAACTGATCCATGAGTGAGATACAATCAGTTCATGCCCTTAAATGTTTTATTAAGCAACCTCTAATATTTTGGAAAAGGAAGGTGTCCGCTCACCACCTATTGAATTTAGACGGAAAACATGTTCCGTTGGTTTAATCAATTTCAGGTACTTTTCCATGTGCTGTTTGTGGACTAGCACTCGTGTTTTAAAACATACTTCCTTTGTGTATCATGACAATGTATCCTCAAATACTGTTCAAATGCCTGTAGCTAGTAGTGATGTAATACACTACAAACCTCTGTGGAAACATAAGAAATGGAGTGATGTGATTGGGTTTTGTGTCTGACAAGTCATCAACACAGCTATCTAAATGTAAGGAAGTGTTGTATGATGAAATGATCAGTCCCAAAAGCTCAGAAATAAGATTATTTTTTCCATTTGTCCAATATTCCTGGAATAATAAAGATTGGCTGATCAGTGTAAAAATGAATTTAATACTAAAATTGAGATCAAACCTCAGAAAAATAGCTGTTACAAAAAGGGAAGGACACATTTTCACAAGGTTTGTTGAGTCTGCAGGAGATAAGCACAAACTCTGTGGTGTTCTTATCGACCATTGTGGTGTAACATGGAACAGGAACCTGTGCAATAAGTCTTATTTGCTATATTAGACATTTGTTTTTCTTATAAGTCTTTTGCTACTTCACCTTTTTGTTTCCTATTATTTCTGCCGTGGAGAAAACTGAATGTGTGCAACAGAGGGAGATAGAAGTATATTGTAACATCATTTTGTATGCAGTTGTCTTCGCACTTTGATTGGAGGTCTCTGACATCCAGACAAAGCTTTTTAACTATGGTCTCCAAAGTGGTCACCAAGTCGCTGGAAGCAGTGGCGGATTTTTCCACCTCCTTTAAAGCTGGGGTCGGTAGTCAGATTAAGATCCACTTTTTGTTATACTGGTTAAAATAATCTTTATGTCTTGATGGCAATCAATACATAATGTGTTCTTAAAGAAGAGAGAAAAAAAGCCTCTATCTACAGCCGGAGTAAACCTGGGAAAACACCAACCAGTCCCTGCCATCAGGAGCCAAAATATGAAACCAATCGGATCCTGTCCTGCCGTTCTGCCCGCCTCCTGCAGAGCGTACATTTCATGTTTGTTTGTGTTTTTAACTTTCACTATGAGAATGTTTTGGTGTTTTCTTACCACTGAGTGAGACATGAGTTGACATAGTGCAAAACACAAACCATGTGCTGAGGACCGGTTTTGAATCAGTCACCATCATATGGTCGCCAATCAGCGGTGCTCGTGAATGTGAGCGGGGGCGTTGTTTTGGAGGAGCTCCGAGGGGAGGGATTAGACTGAGTCCTGAGGAAATGCTACATTCAAATTCATGCTAGTTTTCTGTGACTACCAACCCTAGCTTTAAGCGGTCTTCCTGATCGTCACTGGACCTCTATAAAGGCGGCTATAGATGAGGTCAAGTCCACTCTGATGGCAGCAATATCTGCTTGTATTCCACAGACAGCGCCCTCTATTTTGGAACAGATGTCGCTCTTGAAAGAATCCAGGGTCGTGGGAAACATACTGACTGTCAACACATCCTCTCTTTGAGCCGTCTCATCCGCGAGCGCATTGGCGCTACAATTAGCGCCACGGGATGATTTGATGGTCGAAGATTTACCAGTCGGAGGCTTCCTGGTCTGCTCTCAATTATGACCAGATAATGCTTTGGTAGTGTATGACCACAAAGATGATGTATGACAGAAGTTAGTGGTCTGTTTGAATCAAGATTCAAAATTCACCTGACAGAGCTTGCACGAAAGACGTTTACATTGCTACTGTGCAACAGCGCCCCCACCTTGTATGCAGTTGTAAAGCTTAATGATTGTATTTTGTTTTCTTTCGGTTCTTAACATTGAATTCTCAATCTGTGACTGAGAGTGAACAGGGATTACAGGGCTGTGAAGTAAAGCGGTTCATCGTCTGCATAAAGTTGGAAGCTAAAGACTTTGCCATGAATAATATTAGCAACAAGGATCATGAAATTAAAATAGAATAGTTTTGAATAAACACAAGGTGCTGATGCTCTAATGAAGGAACCACTACACCTTCATTGCAATATCTACGCTCTATTAATACATTACATAACCTCCCACATGGTCCCTCATGTCCAAGCAGGAAGATAGTGGGCACTAGGAGCTAACACATCCCAGTGGTAATCAAATGTGCACCTCCCTTCACTGATGTTCACTCAACAGAGGCTCAACAGTTAGCTTTGGCATCCAACCCCTCCATGCCAGCTCCCATCAGCCATCACATCCACAAGCAGAACCTCTTTAGATTACAGCACAACACACAGCTCTGCCATGCTCAACAAACCCAGCCTCTGTTCATCACTGATAACATCTACCCTACAACACGACCCCTAATGACCCCAACAACTCAAAACAGGATGTTTACAGTTTCACAATATTAAATAATACATAATACATGTATTATTAGGGTCAGGAGCTCGGACATCCGGAGGGAGCTCGGAGTAGAGCCGCTGCTCCTCCGCGTCAAAAGGAGTCAGCTGAGGTGGTCCGGGCATCTGATAAGGATGCCTTTCAAAATTCACCTTTAGAGGTGTTCCGGGCACGTCCAACTGGGAGAAGGCCCCGGGGTAGACCCAGAACGCAGTGGAGGGATTATATCTCCCGCCTGGTCTGGGAACGCCTTGGGATTCCCCAGGAGGAGCTGGAAAGTGCCGCCGGGGAGAGGGATGTCTGGGTCAATTTGCTTGGACTGCTACCCCCGCGACCCGACCCCGGATAAGCGGAAGAAAATGGATGGATGGACATAATACATGTATGGACCTAAATCTTAAACTGTTCTGCTTTCTCCTTGTCTTATTTTAGACATTTTTAAGCATCAATCGTTGAACAGTGTGAAGCCCCCTGTCATCATCCACAGGTCAGGACTAACAGGAAACATAAAGGGTCCAGCTGTCTCTCTCCTCTACTCTGTCCGTCTGCACAAGAAGTGATCCTAAGGTGACACGTGCTGAGATGCCAAAAAGACTTCAAAGAATGTCGGTGTTCTGTGATTTCATATCTGTGAATCAGAGAGCTTTGTGATGTGCGACTTTGTGACGGTGAGCAGAACAGAACAGACAGTGCTCAGGATGAAGCGTGCAGACTGGTGCTGCAGACAAAATCCAGCACCTGTCACATCTGCATCGAGTTGTGGATTTCTTTTATTATTATTAGTATTTTGGACTGTTTGCCTCTTTTAGATCGGACAGCTGAAGAGAGACAGGAAACGTGAGGAGTAGAGAGCGGGGGAAGACACGCAGGGGATGGTCACGACCGGGAGTCGAACCGGAGACCTCTGTAACGAGGACTATAGCCTCTGTATATGGGGTGCTTAGACCACTAGGCCACCAGTGCCCCAGGTTGTGGATTTCTTAAGTTTATTACAGCATAACTGCTGTGACACAGTTTGGAAATAACATCTTATGTCTTAGTTTTATCGCTCTATTTACCAAAAGACACACTCTCTCTTCACTTCCTCTTTAGTTTGATGACCACCTCTGTCCTCTCTTCTTTGCTCATGGCAGCTTTAGGTTGAAAAATTAGTTGAGACTTGTTTATTTCATACGCTTCAGAGCTTTCTGATATCATCCAACGCAAAGATTACTGATATTTTATCGTATTAAACGAAAACATGATTTTAACCTCCCTCACGACATATAACCCACACAATGAGGGATTGTGGAAGACAGTACGGCCATTTTGGTTCACACCCTGGTCACCTCCCACCTAGACTACGGCAACTCCCTTCTTTTTGGTTTACCCAACAAATCCATCCATGAACTTCAACTGGTTCAGAATTCCGCTGCCCGCATCCTCACCAGAACCCCCTCCACCAGCCACATCTCACCTGCCCTGCAGAAACTCCACTGGCTTCCCATCAAATACTGCAGCATCTTTAAGATTCTGTTTCTCAAGGCCATCAACCACCAAGCTCCTCAGGACCTCATCGAGCTCCTCCGTAAAAAAAATACCCACCCGTAGTCTCAGGTCCTCCTCACCCACCCAACTCACCCTCCCACCAGCTCGCTTGACCACCATGGGGTCGAGAGCCTTCATCCGCTCGCCCCCCCCCCCCCCCCCCGCCTCTGGAACTCTCTCCCCCAGGATTTACAAAATTCCACCTCTACCACCACCTTCAAATCCCGCCTCAAAACTCACCTTTACCGCCAAGCTTACTCACTTTAATCTGTCTCTATGGGACTGGAATGACTCCCCCCCTTTCATTGTATTAATATTGTGTTGTTATTCTGTTGTATTTATGTATTTATGTATGTTCTAAGGTGACCTTGAGTGTCCAGAGAGGCGCCTATAAATAAAATCTATTATTATTATTATTATCTAAGACACAGCCCACAATCGCTCTTTTTTGCTGTGGTAAAATCATAGACTATATAAATAATGGACATAGTATCCGTGGCGTCACACATCTGTTTCTGAAGCGCTGTTTGGAGCCATATTGGAAATGCTGAACTCAATATAACTGCTGTAGAGCGAGTGTGACATAAAGAGGCGGGCTTTGAGTCTCCTCGCTAACAGCTGCAGTGTCCCCGCCTGCCAATCAAGTCAGCTGAGCCTCTCATTGGAAAACTTGTAATCTAAATATCTTCAAAATTGCCACGGTATGAAAAAATTCACCACCATACAGTGTGCACCAATTGAGAAATTAGTTATCCAGACTACACTTGTCTTTTGTATAGGTGTGTATGTGGTTTCCGGTACTTCCGGAGCCAGCATCAAGTGGATCCTCGATGAACTGCAGTTTTTAACACCTCCACATTGGCTTCAATTGTCACGGCCTGAGGTTTCTGCTTAGGTAAAACAGATTAAGGATCAGACACCACCTGTGGTAAAGAACTCAGAGCCTGCTGCAGAAAGCTTGGTGACAAAGAGAGCCGACAGCCTCCTTTGTCTCACCAGTTATCTCTTATTGGTTTATCAAATTTTGTGGAGCCAGGTAATACAATAGAAAGTCTATTCATGTCAGACCTGATTCAGAGAGTATCCTTTTTCTCTGAGCAGGAAAACCTGGTGGTTATTATTATCCTTATGTGTGGGGGTGACAGGCTGTTTGCAGTCTGATACTATGGCGGGAGAAAGCTTCCTTTCTCTCCTTGACAGTTGCAGGATGTTGATAAGCCTCACATCGACTGAGCTAGTAACTGATCAACATTTCACTCAGTGTCAGGACTCCTGCGCTGCACAAACAGCTCGTTGGATGGAGATAAACATTAAATTACATAGTGATGACGTCTTCTACTCACATTGTGTGTTTGTATTGATAACAGCAGGACAGAGAACAAACATGTCCTCAGAATGTCTGCAGCAATTTGATCAAGTCTGAACTTGCAAGCTGTCTGCAGCTGTAAAGGCCAGCTGGCAGTCCTGTCAGCGATCTTTATAGGTAAGAAAACAAGGAAAAGAAGTGCTAGGATATATACTTGGTATTTTGTATTACTTGAGAGTTTTAAAATAAACTTGAGCATTTGCTTTCATATTTCTGTCACAGTTTATTGGCGGCTGTTTAAAAAAAATCCAATTAAACGATAACTTTCCTGGTATTTCTGCAATTGTTTAACTTTCTAATTTGAAATCGCCAATTTGACCGTCTAAAATCAAGGTTTACTAACTCATTGATTAATCTAAGCTTCTATTTAAAGGTGACATATCACGCTTTTTTCATCAATATATATTGGTCTAAGAGGTCCCCAAAACATGTCTTTAAAGTTTATGCTCAAAAAAACACTTTGAAATCAGATTTTGGTCCGCCTGAAAAACCCTCTTCTTCAGTCCTCCTCAGAACACTCTGTTTTCCCTCTGACCACGCCCCCTCAGGAAGTGAATGTGCCTCGGCTGTCCAGCACGTTGATCTAATGTTTACATGTTGGCTGAATATACACGGCTGCTCAGAGATCGCGTTTCTTCAACCCTCTGAATCTGATCCAGAATCTGATCCTGACGGAGAGGCGCCTGTAGCAGGACCTTTCTGAAGGATTGGTCATAGATTTAGTGTTTCTTGTTGTTTTATTTGTCAGTATGTCGACGTGTGTCTTGGTACACAGCTACGAACATGTAGCTATGTGGCTATGCTAACTAGCGCTAGCACTTATCCATGATAAATAAAAATCATCCACTAGATCTTCAAATCTGCAGACGTGGGGAGTAAAACCGACCTCTGCCAGAAAGGCAGCGGGACCTTTCTGAAGGATTGGTCACAGATTCTGTGTTTCTTGTTGTTTTATTTGTCAGTATGTTGACGTGTGTCTTGGTAAACAGCTACAGCTACGACATGTAGCTATGTAGCAATGCTAACTAGCGCTAGCACCTATCCATGATAAATAAAAATCATCCACTAGATCTTCAAATCTGCAGATGTGGGGAGTAAAACCGACCTTTGTGTTTATTAAGACAGCCTACAACTAGCATGCCTCCCTCCTAAGCTCCTTGTTAGCACACATTTGTGCAGGTAATGAAAAACGGAGGAGGGATTCAGTATTATTTTATACAGTCTATGGGCTGAACAAGCTCCGAGCTCTGACTCCGTGACAGACCGGATATTGTTGTTACGTAACAAAAACACGGAAGTCTGAAACGGCTGGTTTCACACACATTTACAGAAAGGTGGAGAAATCAGAACAGGGGCAGAATGGATTTTTTTCATTCTCGGGGGGTTTGTAGACATGCCAGGGAAACATATTTCAGGTAGAGAACCATTAAAAATCCATTTTGCATGATATGTCACCTTTAAAGTGTTCCTAGTTTCTAGTTTGTGTGTGTGTGTGTGCGTGTGTGTGAGTGCATGCTCTTGTAACAACGTACAGTTCATCTGGACAGTTGATTGGCTGTGCTATTCGGTACCCATCCTTCAGGTATGCTGACATCTCAAAGGGGTCGATGTCGACGTAAGGAGTCTGACCCAGAGTCATCAGCTCCCACAGCGTCACTCCGAAGGCCCACTGCAAGAACACAACATGTGATCAACACCGAGTCCGGCACAGAGCATTTATTTACAACATTTCTAAACATTGTAAACACGACCTGTTGTCTTTCACATGTTTTCATCAAACAGAATAAACAGAACAACCATTCCGATCCACAGGCCGGAAAGCCAGCGCTGCCCACATGCATTCAAATACAAAATGTTCTGCAGGAACAATGTGAGGAAATTCTGTTGATAAATTCATACATCATGGTAATAAATAATTGCTGAGAGTTTTTGTTGAGACTGAGAGTAAACACAGGGGACCCTTCCGAGCTCCCGTGTCAGCTTGTACTCTGAATGTGTGGTAGGTCTGACCCCACCTCCTGGAAACCGGGAACAGAAACATTTCCTTTTTGGTGTTCTCCAGTAATACCCTGATTATCAACCCATATGTAAGGTCAGTGTAGGTGTTGACCCTGGCAGTCCTCCTCATTCTTATCTGAAAGTAAAGCAGGCACCTCTTGCTGACTTGAATGTGAACAGAGTTCATGATGAGAGCACAGTAGAGGAACGGGTCTCTGTGGAGGCAGCTCATTATGACCTGAAATGACACCAGAGCTTTTACCCTCTAAACTCTGACCCAGAAATGATCCATCAGCGCCGACATTGGCGTGCTTGCTTATTGTGATGACATTTGTTAGAGTTTTCTTGAATAAAATCGAAGCCAAGGGTGTTAAAGTAAATAAACCACGATGGTTGTTGACAGAAATTCAAATGTGACCAAGAAATGGAAAGAAAAATCGAACTGTTTTCATCAAGCTGTGGGTAGTGACCGAAAGAACGAGATCGCGAATACAAGCGGCCGAAATGAGCTTTCTCCGCAGGGTGGCTGGGCTCAGCCTTAGAGATAGGGTCAGGAGCTCGGACATCCGGGAGAGGCTCAAAGTAGAGCCGCTGCTCCTCCGGATCGAGAGGAGCCAGATGAGGTGGTTCGGGCATCTGGTTAGGATGCCTCCCGGGCGTCTCCCTGGGGAGGTGTTTCGGGCATGTCCGACTGGGAGGAGGCCACGGGGAAGGCCCAGGACACGCTGGTGAGACTATGTCTCTCAGCTGGCCTGGGAGCGCCTCGGTATCCTCCCAGAAGAGCTGGTGGAAGTGGCCGGGGAGAGGAGTGTCTGGGCTTCCCTGCTGAGGCTGCTGCCCCCGCGACCCGGACCCGGATAAGCGGAGGAAGATGGATGGATGGATGGATGGATGAAACAAAACATCTTCCATCAACTCCAAAATGAAAACACGAACAGAGTTTCTCAACTTACTGTGTGCATATCTGAAGGTTTTAAACAGAGAGCTGGGGTGTTTAAAAGCTTTGAATTTACTTAATTTACAAGGCTTAGGCTGCTATTTTAATTTCTTGGAGTAACAAAATGTAAGACAGTGAAAGGTTTAGATGTGTGAAACAAAATCTATCCCTTTGACAGTAATAAAATAAAAGACTCTTAAATATATATACAGTATACATATTGTTTTGGCTTAACCTGAAGAGCATTATTCAAATTAGATCTGTTTGTAAAGGGATGACAGAGGGAATGCATTGCTTGAGGACACAGGGCACAGTGATGTATACTGAAGTCACAGCCAGAGCTCCAAATAAGGCCTCTCTGTCCCGTCTCTTCCCGTACATATAGCATCAAATGTTCATAACCCCTGACATAAGTTACGGAGCATTTCCATTTGCAACACTGTGCGATGCCGTCATGATGCTTCACAGTTCCAGGTAGTAGTCTGGACTTTCCCCTGAAGCCGAGTGGGCTGGTAATGCCAGGCCTCTGTTTTACTGTAAGAGCAGGGAGGGCATTGAGTGCCATGAAGCGGCGTGACCATAAGAGGAATGTGGAGGGGTGGGGAATGTCTGGCTGGTGTCTCCAAGGAGCTGTTGAGCCTCCCGACTGTCTGCCGCACCCACTCTGCTATCCTGGGACAGGAAGAGGGAAGAGCCAGAGACAGACACACGGAGCTCAGCACTGTCCCTCCTTTCCCTCTGACACCTTTACAAAGTGTCCAAGAATGGCTCTGACACAATAGAGGCCATTTCCTCCATCACCTCTCCTGTATCATATCCTTTTATTTTTTAAAGGGAAACCATCAGAGACCAGGAAAGGTTAATGAAAGGTTTCCATGATTCAGCTGCATCGAGTAAACAATGTTTCTGATGCTACAGTCATTACAAGAACAAAAATCTAAAGCTGGAAGTTAAGACAACGTGTGAGACAAAACCTGCAGCCACGCGAGGATGGCTCCAAAAAGGAGTCACTCCCACAGAGCCTGTGTTGAAATGTCATGCTTTACTGAAGGCATGAACATGTTCACAGACTAGCATCTAGTTAGCTTGTTCAATGTGTCGTACGGTGATATTTTATTATACGGGGATGGTTTTGCTCACAGCTGCTTGCTTCTCCAGCAGGGAGTCTTCTGTATGACTCATAAGTTGCATCTTTAGTCAAAAGGACAGCCCCTCTGAAAACAGATCTCTTGACGTGGCACTAATCGTTGTTATCTAATGAGCTAGCCAATGAATTAGAAATGTGCATGGACTATAACTCTGATCTGATGACTTGGGCCCGTTCTACACCTCTGGGATAATGCAGAAGCTCTGTCATGAAGCTCTGCCATCACTCTGTCCCAAAAACGCCATTATGTCCAGTACTCAGCTGCCCGGTTACTCACCCACTCCCACTCCAGCGCTCACATCACACCCATCCTTCAGCACCTCCACTGGCTCCCCATACAGCACTGAATCAACTTCAAGATCCTGCTTAAAACCCTCAATAACCTCGCCCCCTCATACCTGACCGACCTCCTCAACCTCCTCAACCTCCTCAACCTCCTCCTCCCTCAGATCCTAAGATGCCAACCTCCTGTCCCCCTATCATCAAGACCAAGCCCCGCACCTTGGGGGACAGAGCCTTTGCCATCGCTGCCCAGACTCTCTGGAACTCTCTCCCTCCACACATCCTCAACTCTGACTCACTCCAATCATTTAAAAACCACCTCAAGACCTACCTGTTCAACAAAAGCATACAACACATAACCTTTACTCCCGCCCCACCTTTGTCCTTGTTCTGTTTTCTTTTCTTTTTCGCACTTGTAAAGCCACTTTGAGTATCCACAAAAGCGCTATTCAAGTCCTATCAGTTATTATTATTATAGCTTGAATGATTAACTGAACAACGGCCTAAACCTGGTGTCCCAGTGTGATTGTTTACATTGCATCTGTTAAACCCAAGCAGCAACCTCCGGTCTCAAAATATGAAGCCCATGCGGAAGTATTATAAACTGCAATTCATCGAGCGTCCACTTGAGGCTGGCTGCAGAAACACCAGGAACCACATACACACCCATTCAAAGAAGACGATCTTTACAGCAGAAATAAACATGTTTACAGCCTGGTCCAAAAAACAGCATGGCTCTACGTAGCTCATCTCTCTATTGGCACACACTGTACGGGGGGTGAATTTTTTTTTCTAATGTGACGGTTCAGAAGATATAAAGATTACGAGTTTTTACCCAAATAAGGACATGACTGACTTGACTGACAGGCGGGAACACATAGCTGTTGGCTAGGAGGCTCGAACCCCGCCTTTTTACCTCATACTAAGTTCGGTTGCCGCCGACGATTGGCTTCAGAACAACGCTCAGGAACAGATGGGTGACGTCACGGATACTACAACCATTATTTATACAGTCTATGGTTAAACCTCTGTTTAACCCATCGATGCCAGCTCAGCTGCAGAACAACTTTGCCCCTTGCCTGTGTAACATTTACACTGACGGCAAGGTGCAACAGTTGAGTCCTCACTACGTAATGCAGAAGGCCCTTTACATTGTTCCACCCTCCTGTCTCATTTGGTCAATATGGGCCAGTTAGAACCATTACAGTGATGCTCAAAGTGCCAGTTCGAGGCTTGTTCCACTAAGATATGATTGATGTCATAGTGGTTTCATCCACTTCGCATACAGAGTCAATGTTCTCACCACGTCACTGGCACTGGAGAAGTCGTTGTTAAGCAAGCTTTCCAGAGCCATCCAGCGGACGGGTCGATTCTCATTATCCCCCAGACAGTGGTAATCCATAGGAAATAAGTCCCTGGACAGGGCGTTATCTGTGATCTTCACTTGCATGTTGTCGTCAATGCTGTCAGAGAGGAAGGAGGGGGGGGGGGGGGGTAGGGGGGAAAACAGAGAGCAGTTAGCGTCTTTATCTTAGAGCAATTAAATCCCAAACAGAATCACCTGAAGGCAACACGGAAGAGGTGAGGGCAGATGACGGCAGCTGAGAGCCGGGTCAGGGGCACTTACACGCAGTTCCTGGCAGCAAGGTCTTTGTGTATGACCTCCCTGCGAGCCAGGTAGCTCATTCCACATGCAATCTGGATGGCCATATAAACCAAGTCCTGCTGAGAGATCGCCTGAAAGGAAATGAGGGAGAGAGAGAGAAAGGGAGACAGAGACAGAAAGAGAGAGAGAGAGAGAGGCAGACAATGCAGGGTTAGAAATCAACAGAGGAAAAGCACAAAAATGGAAAAAGGGAGGGAGCAGGTAAAAAAAAGAAAAGCTGGCGTGACTTGAGGTGAAATTGTCCTCCTGTGTCAAATTGTTCTTATCACCTTTGACCTGAGTCAAAGTCCCTCATGGGTCAGAGGTGGGAGTCACATTAACATAGACTATTTCAGTCTTTGCATGCAGGAGAAAGACCAGTCAACTGGTAAATCTCACAGGTCTAAATGAGGAGTGGAGCTACTTTCCAACAGAAGTTTGATATAAATAAACAAGGAGGTAAATAAAGGTGGAAAATAACACTCAAATAAATGAATACGACAACAGTCTTTGACGTTTTTGTTCATTCTAGTTGAAAACTATAACTTTGGTGATGTTGGCCGGTTGCTTCTCTGTTCTGAGAGAAGACAGTGAGTCAAGATATGACTTCAGTGTAAACATCCATTGAGCAAGAAAGTGAACATGAAATGAGTCAGAACTTTAGGTACAGAAATTCATGTTGCCCACAGAAAAAGAAAACTGAAAGAAGTTTGGTGATTTCAAAACCTTTTATCTAACAACACCGTCATATCCCACGAAACTGAAGAAAACAACTCAAAGTGAGAAAGAGAACATGGTAACCATCTAACTACAGCATTATGTTGCATTATGCCATTATGTCTACATGCTGGTGTTACAATGTAGGTGCAGCTAAAAGCTCCACTGTGTCATACAACAGCTTCAGATTGCTGTAAAATGATGATTTACCTCATGTCATAAAGAAACAAAGAAGACAAAGAGTTGGGAAAATGTGTATCTTTTATCACCTTACTAAACATTTGTTTCACATTTTACACAGTCTTTCATTTCTTAAAATCACATCTCTCCATCGTCCACTGTTTTATGTTTAAACATCCTTATTTCCCATTTGTATCCTAATTACCTCTTTTAGCATTATGAGGGAATAAACAGCTTGGAGAATGCACTTCAGCTTAATGTGATTTGATTTGGCTTGGCACTCCGGTGCGTCTCAGGAGAGGATATATAATGTCAGGAAGTTGAGGAAAAGCTCACTGGAGCAGTTTGTGCCTTTTCTTGAAGGTAAAAAAAACAGACTTTATTTTCACCTTCAAGATAAAAGGCACAAACTGTGCGTGTGCTCCGGTGAGTTTTTCCACAACTTCTTATTATTTGGGAAAGTTGAATTTGAGAGTGATGACGTCACTGGAACCCTTCGTAGGTGGAGCACGTCCCTTAAGTTAGGACCAAAGCTTGAGAGGTCAGAGAAAGTCTACCTGTTCAATGATTGAGTTCATGTTATGTTGAGCAGAAAACATGGTGGAAAAAAGTCAATGTTGAGTTGATGGTGGGAGAATTGATATTTCTACATTCATTCTGGTTGTAACATTACCTGCTGTCCAGGTAGAGTGACCTTGATTATCTATGAGTAGGGCTGGGCGATAAATCCATACAAATAATTGTATAAATATAAAATATGTTTGATAAAAATGTGATATATTTAAACCTGTAGTTACACCCCAAACCACTGGAAAGGGAGGGGGCACTAAGGTGTCTTAAACGCTAGTTGCCATCCAACATTAGACATAATAAGACGACAGCATTGAACAGCCAATCATGTCGCAGAGTAAGAGTTACGTGGGCTTAAAGACGTTTGTTGTAAATTTAAATCAAATTATGTAAATGTTCTCAACCTGAGAAAAATAAGAATCTACAAGCAAAAACTTCACAAGAATCTCATCTTACGTTAAAGACCTGCTTCCTGTTAGCACGGTCAGAAATGATGGATTCAAGAAGTTGATCAGAAAACTAAATCCAGACACAAGTTAACAAACTGTCTTCAACTTTCACTCAGGAGCAAAAAATGCCTTCAAATTTAAATGAAATTATTATTTGATATTTATTGTGATGATTATCGATATCGACTGATATGAAAAATGTTATCGTGGTAACATAATTTTCAATATCGCCCAGCTCTATCTCTGAGCACTCAAACACAACATGCCTCTCCTGCAGGGAGCGTAACGTTTTCTTCTACTTCTGAACAAAGCTGCCAGAAGTACAACAGCCCAACGAGAGCTAGCATCAAATGTGAGCTACATTATAAACTTTACTTTACCTGCAGAATCTTTCTATACCTCATATGCAACAGAGAGTGTTGAGTGCCTCAGACGGTTCATTTCTTGGAGGGTTTGAGTCAATGTGAGACATTAAAGAGAGCCGTTTGTTTGGTGCTTGGAGCCTCTGAAGGGACCGTAGACAATGGCTGGGTCAGCAGGTGTGTCTGAGAACAGACCCCTGACTGGTACGTGTATATAAACAGGTCTGTAGCTTAAAAGGTGACCTATCCTCTCACTTCATTATATATTTATAAACCTGAAAATAAATCACTTCGCCCCGATCAGCGGCTTATCTCTGGCTCTGACACACACTGCAAGAAATGTAGGCCAGTTAAATCTTATCAAGGAGCGGGCAGATACATGATATATTAATTTATCAAACTACACAGGAACAGAAGTCTTGGCATCAGTGAACACAGATAAGAACTCTTTTCAGTAAACACCTCGAGCTGATCTAAGGCGTGTTTGCGTGGTGCAGCTGGGTCAGGTTCTCTGTATCCACCGTGCTCAGTAAATTGAACAGGTGGTTTTTAGTGGAAATATGACAACTGTGGAAAAGGTCAAATCTAAATCCTACTATTTTTTTCTCTAACTCTTCTGCTTCCCAAACCAGATGTTCCCTCTCGTAATAAATGCAACACTTCGGTATTGTGCTTTCCTGAGATGCTATCGTCCCTGCACTGATATGTTTATGATTTATAGCTCCATGTTTATTGCACCAGCACAATTTAATGACTAAGTCCTTGTCTCGTACAACTGCCAAAACTACATAATGAGATTGCTGAGAACGAAGGTGCTGGTGCGTAAACCTGAAACTCTACAAAGCGGTTTTGATTAATGTGAATATGAGGCATGCTTCGTCTTGTGTTTGCTACATCTGTATTTTGGGCTTGATTGATTGGTTGGATCTGTGATGTGGCTTTGCCAAGCGCATCAAAGACTCCCTGAGGTTAACCTGTACAAAAGCCTGATTGTCTTTACATAGTGAATAAAAATCTTTGCCCTGGGCCCCGGCATCAAGACTATATCAACAGTCTGTCTAATAACAGTGTAAACAGGAGTTACTGGTGGGTGTTATGTGGTGCTGAGTGCTGGAAACACACAAACCCTTCTTTCATACTCCACTCTACCCCAATTTAGGGGATTTATTTTAATGGAATACTAAATGTCTCAATGCGATTCCATACATAGCTCGCACTGAAGCTTTTATTCTAATGATTTAATAAGTGATTCCTGTTTCTAGCTGCCAAGCTGAAGCCTCACCTGTGGGTTGTTAGCCTCAGCAAGCTTGCACTGTCGCAGGAACAGCTTGAGGTTCCCCCAGGCCATGAATGGCAATAGCACCATGGGCTTCTCTCCCTCTTCTGTGCACACATGACTGATGGGCAGCAGGTTTCTGAAGGAACAGGAACAGAGTGTTACACAACATCAATTCTGTCAATGTAAATGTGTAGGAGTTGGAGTTCGCGGAAGATGAAGAAGTACATGCTAACGGGGTAAACCAAAACCATTTCCAAAATGTAAAAGAGGAAGTGAAAGAAAATATTGTCAATCTGCTGACCTCAAAGAGAGGGAAGAGGAAGGATCATGACGACAGCTGTGTATAGAACGTACACTTGAAGTCCAAGTGCACTCACAGGTTTAGAGAGTTACCTTCTGAACTTTAGCTGCTGTCATTTCAAATAACTGCTCAAACAATCAAAGCCGAAGCATCTGTTTTGAGGAGTAAATGACAAAAGCAACAAAAAACAAACCATGCAATAAAGGAACCAACACTTACAATATGTATGGCACGGATTAACAACTGTTTAATATTTGGGCATTTGAATACGGCCTTATTGTCCAAGATGCACACCACTATTGTGAGTATGCTTCCTCTTTTAAATGTTACTTAAAGGTGACATATCACGCTTTTGTCATCAATATATATTGGTCTAAGAGGTCCCCAAAACATGTCTTTAAAGTTTATGCTCAAAAAACACTTTGAAATCAGATTTTGGCATGCCTGAAAAACCCTCTTCTTCAGTCCTCCTCAGAACACTCTGTTTTCTCTCTGACCACGCCCCCTCAGGAAGTGAATGTGCCTCGGCTGTCCAGCACGTTGATCTAATGTTTACATGTTGGCTGAATATACACGGCTGCTCAGAGATCACGTTACTTCAACCCTCTGAATCTGATCCAGAATCTGATCCTGACGGAGAGGCGCCTGTAGCAGGACCTTTCTGAACAATTGGTCATAGATTTAGTGTTTCTTGTTGTTTTATTTATCAGTATGTAGACGTGTGTCTTGGTACACAGCTACGAACATGTAGCTATGTGGCTATGCTAACTAGCGCTAGCACTTATCCATGATAAATAAAAATCATCCACTAGATCTTCAAATCTGCAGACGTGGGGAGTAAAACCGACCTCTGCCAGAAAGGCAGCAGGACCTTTCTGAACCATTGGTCACAGATTTAGTGTTTCTTGTTGTTTTATTTGTCAGTATGTTGACGTGTGTCTTGGTACACAGCTACAGCTACGAACATGTAGCTATGTAGCTATGCTAACTAGCGCTAGCACTTATCCATGATAAATAAAAATCATCCACTAGATCTTCAAATCTGCAGATGTGGGGAGTAAAACCGACCTTTGTGTTTAATAAGACAGCCTACAACTAGCATGCCTCCCTCCTAAGCTCCTTGTTAGCACATTTGTGAAGGTAATGAAAAATGGAGGGATTCAGTATTATTTTATACAGTCTATGGGCTGAACAAGCTCCGAGCTCTGACTCCGTGACAGACCGGATATTGTTGTTACGTAACAAAAACACGGAAGTCTGAAACGGCTCGTTTCACACACATTTACAGAAAGGTGGGGAAATCAGAACAGTGAAAAAAATCCATTCTCGGGGGGTTTGTAGACATGCCAGGGAAACATATTTCAGGTAGAGAACCATTAAAAAGTCAATTTTGCATGATATGTCACCTGTAAAGCTAGGTTGGTAGGATGAGAGGAAGGTGGATAGAGGCGGATACAAAAAGAGAGACATCTGTGTCAAAGAGTGAGAGTTGAACCCTGGGGCGCTGCTCTGAGGACTGCAGCTTCTGTTTAATCAAGTAAAAAAAAAATCACCACAAAAAGGAAAAAATAAACGGTTCCCTTCTACTTACCGATGATGAAGTCCACGTAGCTTGCAGCTTTCAGTCAACATCATGGTCACCTGCACCTCAGACGCATGATCTAAAGTTTCATCAGACACACATCATGTTAGAACGCGGAGTCAAAACAAGCCATCTGTGCAGTAAATCAGCAGTAAAGGTAAAGGTTCATTTATGACCGCTCTGACATTGCAGTTATGTGTCATGTGTTTTATCAGATCCCTCTTTCAACACTCATCCGTACTGGGAAAGTGCAGAGGAAAACTGACTTGTGCCAAGCTCAGTGTTTTTTAATCAGTGTATGCAGCTTTGCCATCTTCTGGTACTTCTGGAAAGCCGAAGTGTTCCCTTCCTCCAAAGGGCACATGAGGAGGAAGCAACGACTCTAACAAACCCAGGACTGGCATGAGCATATTGTTCGTGGCCTGGTATCCACCCCTCCCTGAGTAAACACCAGAGAACGAACCAGAGGTCAGAAGGCAAGCGGCAGACAAAGCTGACACATGCTGCTAACAAAGAACCCGACAATCCCAAATAAAGGAGCTCTTTCACTTGCATGCAAACCCTGCAGTGTGAGTAAGACTCATCATCATTAACTGTCAGATCTGTGTGCATGTGCACTGAATTGAAACCATGTACGGCCATCTGCTGAAGCTATTAGAAAAGCACCTTCTATATCTGATAGCCATGTTTGGTTAACAAGATACGAGGCTTACTAAAGAAGAGGAATAAATCAAACTGTCTGTCGGCTGAAGTGTCAGCTAAGAACCTCACCCATTCATCTCCAGTCATTCGCATTACACAACCGTGTTTTGGTCCAATGACGTTCATTGAGGATTAGAGAGAACACTATCCAAACCAACACACTCCATAGAAAACCCACAAAGAGTAGCACATTAATATGAAAGACGGGAAATTTACAACACACCTATCTTAAGAGCGGATCTATTTCTTTGACAACTGTGCATTCAGCTGAGCTTCATAACAAGGATGGAACCGCAGACTGTGTGAAAGACATAGTTTAGCCTACAGGTCTAAAAAAAAGAAAAGAAGCAAAGCCAACTCATGACGCCTGAAGCCTGCTTTCCTTTAACGGCCAACAAAGGGCGACTTCCCAGGTTGTAAGAAGAAGTCTGACTGTATAGAAGTCTATGAAAAAATGACCCTACTTCTCAGCTGATGAATGACCCCAGCAGACATGTTTCTGCAGGGTTCTCAATCAGGGGTGGTGTGATACAGTTTTCATGTCCCGAGCATCAAATATCTCAATTATAATTTAAACATGATATGATTCACTGAACAGACTTTACCTCCAACTTTACCCCATGATTCACCACTTCATGACTCCTCAGTGTTGTTAATGACATTCATCTTGCTCTTCTGCTCTTAACAGAATCTCTGTATTGTTCATATTTACAATTGTTACGTGCACTCTATCAGATATCAGATCGCTTAGTGAGTAACCCTTTGATTTCCACCTCCAGTCTCACTGCTGGTTTCATATATTCTTGATAGAACGCTCCCATTTACAGTAAATCAGATGATAAAGCAGGAGTCACTCTCTGGGATGACTAGACTGCAACTGAAAACCTGCTCCTTCAGTCACCTGCTATTTCAGTTTAGCTTGTGAGTCGAAAGCACAAAATCGAGCTACTGAAGCAGACAAACAAACTGAAGGGAACCGGAGTGTATTTGAATAAACATTTGACAAAAGTGAACACCGAAATTGCCAGACAGGCATTTATCCTGAGGAAACAGAACAAGATACAAGCTACATGGACACAAAACTGCAAAGTCATGATACGATTGAATGGAGCGCCTGAAGAAGCTACTGTGGTAATGATAATCACCTTTTTGGTCAGCATGTGATTAACTAAAATATATGTGGATGTGTATGCATGTTTATATGTGTGCATGAATGTACTTGTGTATGCAGGGTTCCCACTCTTTTCCAGAGATCATTTTCCAGGACATTTCAAGGACATTTTCAGTGATGATCAAGCTGGTGTGACAGTCTTAATTGAGTTCCTAATTTAGTTCCTAAATAGTCTAATATGTTCCTCTCAGTGGAAGTCTACATTGATAGACATGCAGTCTATGGCTATCCATGAAATCATCTCTTACATGCTTAAAAATGATGGCAAATTGATTATAGAATAATGCAGCCACAGATGTACAGCACTTTACTTTATTAGTGCAACCAAGTAACAATGATGGCCAACTCTTATCTCAGCTTTCTCTTTTCTCAAAAAATATAAAATGAGATAAGTAAAAAACTAAAGAGCCAGCAAAGGAATCAGGAAGCTGCCTTACTGAAATAAATAAATAATGATAATGATCAGAGGATCAGTGCATTAATTGACCTAAATAGAACTGAATGACACAAATGTCCACAAATGTTGAATGGGGATGTGTTTTTTGTAGTCATGTAGGAATAATTTTCCAGGACAATTTACTTTTTCTCCCATTCCAGTTGACCAGTTTTCCAGGACTGGAAAACTGGTCAACTGTTTTCCAGGTTTTCCAGGTTTTCCAGGACGCGTGGGAACCCTGTGTATGTGTACGACTGCATGTGCATATCGACATGTGTGTGTATATGTATATGTCTATATATATTTTCTTGGTTGATGAATCCCTCAGTGATTGTTTTGTTTTTGTTTTTATTTGTGATTTCTACATGGCTCCTGCATTGTGGAGGGAAGTGTTGGTTGTTGATGCAGACCAAAATAAACCTAAACCTAAACCTAACAAACCCAAACCTCTACAAAGGGTCAATCTATTTGTCTAAAGTCTGTTGTCTGTATTAAAAAAACATGATATGATATATCACATTAATTGTATTACTGATTCTCGTTGCAGGCCGTAGATCTATCTACAGTTACCAACACTCGCCTGGAGCATACACATAAACAGATGCTTGCTGTCTGATCTACTTCCTTTGGAGTGGTTTCATCCACTAAGTTCACGCTTAGCCCATTGACGTATTTCATGATGATGTCATTGACTTTAATTACTTTTAGTGGCTCTGTATACTTATGTATGGATCCTCATCATAGGGAGAGTCATTGTTAACTTTCTCTGATTGAGAAATCCAGTTGACCTTTTACAGACATCTCTTCAGAATGGTGGTCCTGTGGTAAACCACCAAGGGGGAGCATGTAGATGATGAAGAGGAGGGGACCTCCTAATTAAATGATTGCAATCCCTAATATGAGACCAACAGGTCAAACTGAAGGCTTAAAGCATTGGCTAACGTCATTCTTTGGCTCTGATTTACAATCTATGGTTTGAGCACATACCTTTCACGGTCTTCACAAAGACCTGCTTCTCTTTACTGGGGTCCTTCTCATCCAGCAGTATGCCGTGGAAGATGCGTCCAAAGGTGCCTGTCAAAGACAAACCACAGGTATTTATTTTCAGAAATGGCAGCAGAGACATGGCCAGAGGCTTCACATTCACAGATTCAAATGTCACCTCACTCACAGGGCGCCATGCCTGGCTGATCTGTGGACAGAGGTGGACAGGCTTCTGCTCTAAAGGCTTTGTTTCTTAATGCGATTAGGCAGCTTCTGGCTCTTGACTCGCTGACATGAGCCAGAACAAGAAGGATTCACTGAAGCTCAGCAGACCTTTCATCACCTAAACGATTCAGAAAGACGCACAACGAGGAAAGGCAAAGTGAGCGTGTTCGTCATCTCCTTTGTCTCAACTGTCACCCTGTTGCTCCAGGACTTCGCTGAGCTAAAATACCATTTAAGCTTCAAGAAGATAAACCATCAACATAAACTTGGACAAAAATTTAAAGCCTGAGGGCATCTCTGCCTTGTGTTTCAACAGGAGAGGAGACAGAGCATAACAACAGGGTTAGTGTGTGACTGTCTCCCTCCCTCCCCTTCCTTCCCCACTGAGCCTGTCTGGACCTGCTGGCTCCACAAAACAGAACCCAGCTCAGAGTTTAACTGCCTCTGACAAACAGCCTCCTACTTTTTGTATTTGTTCATTTATGCATCGTTTATTCACATAGTTTGATTTTTATAGTTTATTCTAACTTACATTTTCTGTAAACTTTTACGTCGGATCTGTTGTGTTTATGCACCTGGACTGTACAGATATCTACATACACCGAGTCAAGACAGGATGGATGGATGGATGGATGGATGGATGGAAGGATGGATGGATGGATGGATGCACAAACAGAGATATAACTTTGCTATTTTACACAAAACTACAAACAATATTTACATAAAGATCAGTCCTGATTTATGATAGATCATACATACTGAAGTTCTGGCGTTGCTGCCAGTGTTTCTAACTTGCAGGCATGTGTGGAGTTTGACACAGTAACTTTATACCATAGACAGGCAAATTCATTGAAAGACATGGGTTAACTTTTAATAACCTGATGCAATGCAGCTTAAAGCCACACACATAAAAAGGTAATAATGCTAATGCTAATAGGTCGTTGGTGCAAACCTCAGAGTAAGTTAGTCTCACGGTTTACCTTTCAGAATAAAGTTCCAAAACAAACGTGGATTTATGAGACCGACCGTTAAATATCTGGCTGAAGAAAACACGTTTAAGCAACTCTAATTTATCACATAGACAGCATCAGATCAGTCAGGCAGCACAGCTTGAGCTGACAGTAGGAATAATTCTCTAAAGATTTTCAAGAAAACTGGATTGAACTCAAAATTTAAATAACTATTATTTTATTTAAATTCTCAGATATGGACAGTTGCAATATTTTTTTTTCTCTTATATTTCTTTGTATACAAAATAATCCTTTTTCATTTTTAAGGTGTGTTGTAACTCAAATAAAACAACGGCACACTTTTTTTCACCACCTCAAATCACCGAACAAAAATACCTTGTTTGAAAATGTCATAACAATTCTAAAGAAATGGAAAGTGAACGATTCCCAAATAAAACAAATGAGGTCAATCTCTTTAAATAAACTGAAGTGCAGCTCATGCTCCTGGCTGTGAATTGACATGTTTTTCTTCAGGAGTATCAGGGAAAGCCAAAATGCTGCCGTACCTCAGACTGTAAACACAAAGGTGCATCCTGACCTGCTCCGTCTTCACCTGCTGCCGCCATGTCTGTGGCGCCCAACTCGGCGAGTGACGAGAGAGCAGCACAAGAGACTTCATGATGTTGAACAAGCGGAGTGAAATGCAGATAGCGCCTTCTACTGTTTAAAAATAATATCCTGATACAAATTTTGTTGAATTGATTTTAATCCACCCTTATTTGTGTTGATTGTTTACTGTCTTGTGATTTCTCCTTACATCCCTACTGATCAGTAAAAAGTAATCAGGAGCAGTCCCATCTTTTCACATCTTCTGCCATTTCAATTTTTGGCATTGATTTAAAGCATCAGCAGCACCGTTATTGAGATCAGAAAAATCAAGCATTATTGCACGTTTTTGCTTCCTAACCTCTTTTTGTACGGAGCAACATTCAATGTTCCCAGACTTTTGGCATGATGGATCTTTGGAGCATGGGGCGGGGATCTTAAAGATATATCTGATAACTTCATTTGTCTCATTCTTTAAAAGTTAATCGCACATAAAGCTATAATGATAAGAGAAACAATGCACAGCGAACAAAATGTATACATGTACAACATGTTACATCTTCCAGCAGGCGTGGAGATATTTTCAGTCTGGAACACGGTAGATTGAAGACTCAGCATCGCTGTTTGAAAAGCCACACAGCTATCAAAGACACATTCAAACACATCCTTGAGATTAAAGGGTCCAAATCAACGCCATTGTAGTGTAAACAATGATGTTTGAGAAGGATTAAGAGCACTGCTTCTGCGTTCTGATTCAATATCTTGACAGAAGCATTGACCATAAACAAACAAGTGGCATTCAAAAAACAGAACACCCACACTTTCCTCTTCTATTGTGCTACAGACACCCTTGGGTAACTCTTATATCATTCTCACAGCCACACTAAACCCCAGTGTGGGCAAACCTCCAGAAAGTGAAGTATAGTCTTGTCCAGCTCCACCACTCTGTGACGATGCTGAATCGTCTCCAAAAGCATCCATAGCTAAAGCGAGGAAGACGGATTGAGCCAAACTAAAGCTCTGAGAGTCGTGTTAATCTTTGATACGAGGCCAGAGGAAGAGATTTAGGGACTTTAACTTGTTAAGCTTTAAGTCAATATTTAATACGCCTGTTATTAAAGGTGCACAGTAAGTTTACACTCCTGCTGATCTGATGAGACACGCTCATTAATTGCAGAAAAACAAAGTAGCACCTGTTTTTATAGGTCAGCTTGTTCTGTTTTCATTTCATAAACACACATTAAGATAACAGGAATGTGCATGTATAACTAAATGCATAGTCTTACAAACCCATTTATTTTATTCTTTTAGCCCCCAGAACTACTTTATGCAGTAAAGTCCCGGGTAGATTGTGCAAATCAGGTCAGTCACATATGGAGAATAAAAAAGTAAATGCACTACACCACCAGACCAGTAGAGGGCAGTAAAACAAAGATGAATGCCATTCATCACAGATGACACCATAGAAGCAGACGGACAGGTAGGTATCATTATGAGCAACACAACAGTTAGCCTGTTAGCATGAAGAGACTCAGCTGGCGCTGTTTTAGATGGTGTTATATTTCATCACAGATGGATTCACTGAATCAACACGTGAGAGGAGATAAGCGCGAGTAGCAAAGACGTTTCAACACGGCTTTAAAATCCTTTTGAACTCAAAAAGCCGTGGCAGAGATTGGCCGGTGTTTTAGTTTAAACAGCAACCCTGTTAGCTGGAGACTTTCAGTCGGATGCATCCCTCATAATCGTCTTTAGACGATCATTAAATATCTGATGAGGATATTGAATCTTAAAACTCCCTCTGTGTTTCAACAGCTGTGTAAACTCCACAAACACTGTTACATTCAGCTGAAGGTCTCCAGTTTACAGGGTCACTTTTAAAACCGTAACACCGGGAGAGACGCATTCACAGTGGGCTGAGAGAAGACTACTGTTACAAGCTGCTAAATCAAGAGAATCACAGCTTCTTCTTTTGAAAAGTACACACACATACAAAAAAGATAGAATCAATAAAAACTAATGAAAGAAAGAGAAATCAAGCGAATCACAGATGTGTGTGATGTTATTGTGGACGGTTGGCGGGATAAAAACACTGTGGTTAATCTACCAATCAGACACGTGCAGCATTGCAGGCCCTGCCCCATGAAAGTCCCGGGACCTTTGAAAAGTACCACCCCCAAAGCAGGGGCTTTTCAGGGGGGATATTGTCTACCCCTGAACTAAATTTGGCCCCTGGTTCCTCTGGTCGAAATGAACGTAGTTCAGGGGTAAAGTCCCTAGTTCCGGGGTAAAGTTCCCCCGGTCGAAAAACGCCTCAAGACATGGAGAAGTGATTTTTAGGGATCATTTTCTACACGTCATAAAAAATATCAGAAGTATTATCTAAAAGTCTGAATCTGGCACTTTTATGCATACATGCATTAAGCATCTATATTCACTGTTAAAACATGGGCCTCTGGAAACACCTCTGTTGCCCTCTGTCTGTCTGGTTATATAATCAGTCTTTGTTTTTAGTGGAACAGGGTAGCATTGTGGTATTTGGTTGTGTTGTCTGTGTTTGCAGATTGTTTAATAAATGCAGTGCATGTGTTGTCTGATTCGAGCTGATGTTTTCTTGCTTTGCTTGTGTTTTGTCTAATTTCATGTGTTTTCTCAGACTGCAGTGAGTCGAGCTCTCAGGCTCCTCTGTTGGGGCCAAGATCACGACTTTGAATTTGTGTTCATGTTTACACATTTCACAAGAAAACAAACGTTATTGGAATTTTCTGTCAGGGAAAATTGAATTAAAAGACTGAGCCAAAGAAGAGAGACAAGTACCTTCATGTAAGACGTCTCGTAGAGTGACTCTCTCCCTTGAGATGGCAATGTCTTTCACTTTGGCTTTAGCCTCCATGAGCGTAACACTCCTCAGGTCATTCTTCTCTATACGCAGAGATGGATAACCTGTGTAGACAGAAAAGTACAGAGATGCATTAAAAAGTCTGAATGTAAACGAAACACTTTAAAGCAGACGGACAGCTCTTCTAACCCAGAACAACATGTGTGGAACTTCTGCTTTGCATCACTGCTGACATCCCAATTCTTATGAGAAGACAAGTTACCACTCAAATACACAGAACCCTCGCCTGGCTTCACAGAAATGCAGCACTTACAAGGAACATGATGAGGGGAACACGTACAGTGACCTTCAAATGTTGCATCAACTTCATGCAAAGTCATGTATTACAGCATGTTCCATTGCACAACCTCTCTGTGTACTCAGTGTCATTAGCTGCTAGTGTTACTGAGGTAGGAGCTAGTTACACACAAAGTTCCAGACAGTGTCAGAACAGAGATACACAAACATTTTACTTCACACACCTCATGTGTGCACAGTTTGTCAGTGATAACACATTCTTTCCTCCTGTGTCTGCAGCTTACTGATACTCAGGATGAACAGTGACCAGCTGCTTCAATAAAGATAGATGGAACAGTAGAAGAATCAAATCAACAGAAAACAAACCAAATACAATTCTCCATAAAAGTTAAGGGAGACGACAGGCTCTTCATATTTCTCTGAGCTAAAGAAAATATTTTATATCTAGAAAACCTGAGTTGTGAGCTTGATATATGAAAAGGAAGCAGAGGACCCATTCTGAATTAACAAGTATAAACATTGCAACATAGGCCATGATGTAGTTTATTAGAGTTAAAGGTTTCAATCTCTACTGCAGCAGGTTAACTGCAGAGGAACTACTATCAGAGTACAGCTCAACGCTGCCCCCTACATGTCAAATAAGGAGTAACCTATATTCAACAATGAATGATGCTACCAGTCAAAAGTTTGAACACACCTTCTCATTCAAGGGTTTGTATTTATTGTAATTATTGTAAACATTAGATTAATACTGAAGACATCAAAACTATGAAAGAACATGTATGGAATTATTGAATGAACAAAAAATTATTACAGGAGGAGACTGTGTGGCCTCCTGTATATATGTTGTGTTCACAGTATGTCCACAGGAGAGACTGGGACTAGATTTACTGATTTTGAGTGTATGCCGTACTTAAGATTTGAAACAAAGTTTTAGATGTTGTAATTTTAATTTGTTCTTCATCAATAGTGGCTCAAATGAACATCATTGTGACTAATCTACACAGATAACATCATCAGACTGCCTTATCTTTTCAGTGCTTTATAGCATCTGATCTCTATAGCATTCTCATTGTTGTAGTGTCATTGTTTTCATCTTATTCATTTGATGTTGTAGTTGAGAACTTTCTCCCATTAGGTTTCAGATCTGTGGTCACTTTTAAAAGACAGTTTGAAATGCATTTGGTTCGACTCGCTGATGCCTGATGCATTTTATTGCTCCCTTGCCTGTGTTTCTTTGTCTTCTTTTTTTTGAGCACTTTGTGACATTTGCTCTTGAATGGTGCCATACAAATAAATGTATTCTGATTATTATCTTCTATCTATTTCCTTCATGAGTTGATGGAGATTAAAAGACACTTTAAATAAGAGTGACAACACCAAACACCTTCTCATTGAAATGTTTGTATTTATTGTAATGATTGTAAACACTGTAGATTAATACTGAAGACATCAAAACTATGAAAGAACATATATGGAATTATTGAATGAACAAAAAAGTGTTAAACAAAGCAGAATCTGTTTTATATTTTAGATTCTGTAAAGTAGCCCCCTTTTTCCTTCATGACAGCTTTGCACACTCTTGGTATTCTCTCAGTCTGCTTCATGAAGTGGTCTCCTGGAATGGTTTCTAATGAACATGAGCCTTGTCAAGAGTTCATTTGTAGAATGACTTGCCTTCTTAATGTGTTTGAGACCATCAGTTGTGTTGTTCAGAGGTAGGGTTAGTACACAATGGATAGCCCTATTTGACTACTGTTGTAATCCAGATTATGGTGAAACCAGATTATTTCATAGTTTTGATGTCTTCAGTATTAATCTACAATGTTGAAAATAATTCAAATAGATAAAACCATTGAATGAGAAGGTGTGTCCAAACTTTGACTGGTTGTGTGTGCTTTGAGATACAATGTTTGTGTTGTTGGTACACAAGTAATTAGATTACTTTTCCCTTCTGTCCTTCTCTACAGGCAATGACCTTTCTTAGGACAGCAGATCATCCTCATGCAATCCACCTGGGACAGGAAAAGATTTTAATCTTTAAAGATGTTTTGTTTCAATAAACCCAAAACAAAAAATGTACCTGAAATAAATGATGAATAAGTGACTAGATCAATAGCACCCTAAAACATTGACATCTTATTTAGTTCTTTAGTTTCTAATATTGTCTTGATTTTATTGTTATTTATAGCACCAGCTTCCTTACTTGTTCTTATCGTTGGTGACTCTGATCTATTGTTAAAACAGTCAGAAACACGTTGGCGTTGTGATGTTTCCAAAATGATGTCATGATGAGTTTTGTATGAGATTGATTTCTAATCTGCATTTGACAAAACACAGATTAAAGACTAAACACATTCAGGAACCTTCATTTATCAAATTGATTAATTCCTTAATCAAATGATCTTGTATTATCTGTTTCATAAAGCAGAAGCAGAATATCTTGATACATTAGAGTCTGGAAACAGGTTTTTGAGCACTTCCCTGGAAAATGTAATCTATTATTGAGATCCTTGAAACTTTAATTTGTCAGTGAATCGGTTTATCAAGTTATGAAACACACAGAAATAGTACTCACCTTTTTGACTCTTCTCTAACTTGCCTCAATAATTTAAATGTTGATGTGCAGAACTTAAACAATACAATACCAGGAAAGGGCGATGAATGATGTTAGTATAGCGCAGGTGTGACACATGAGCCAGGATTTGAAGACTTGAACCAGCACACAGAACTTTGAGGCTTGAGGATTGTGTGTCTAGTAGACTAAACGATTAAATGTCATCACTCTAACTGATCAGCACCAGAATTATCAAGTCAGTTAATTGAGTTATTATTATTTTTATTATTGGAGGCCCACAACCACCCACCACTAACCAGGGCTGAATCTTCAGTTAATGATGACTGCTATAATGCGTTGATGCTCTACTACCTGGATGTAAACAAGCGCAGGTGTCAGATGGAATCTCGTATTGTTGCGTGATTCATCAGTATCTTGATCTTAAAAATGGAGACAAGGTTGTATGTAGGCTGTGTCTGGTTAAACTGGCATTTAACTATTTGTTTTGAGTAATGTGTAACCAGAACAGGCCTGTGGTGCTAGATCTGCTAATGTTAGCCACATGCAGGAAGTCAGTCTGACATCCTCTACCTGCAGACTCTATGAGCTGACTCTGTGGGTTGTTGGTTGCATCCAGATGGGTGTTCAGTTGTGTCAATAAATATGATTCAGTTTTAATTCCTGTCTTATTTATTACTTTCACTTTTACCTACTTACTTTGTTCTGACTTTTCGACAAGTCAAAAAGTCAGAATTCAAATTTCTACTTGAATGACAGGAAATAAGTTACCTCTGAACATCCCTTACGGCAACTCTGGACTGGATTTATCCGAGCAGGGTATGTTTGAGAACACTATGGACAATACTCAAAGAGGACACGGTTTTATAGTTTGAAATGTCAAGCAGTCTCTGGAGTTTTACTTGAACTTACTTTTGGTTTCATGAGGGGGAGCACCGGGGTTTTGGAAGGAGGAGGCAGCAAGCTGGAGGATGGGTGCAGAACCAGGGTGATTGTCTGATAACAAGAGGAAAAGGGGACAGGAGGGAGTGGAGGGTGAGAGGGTGAGAGAGAAGAGGATGTGATTTAATGGACAGTTCACTCAGCTTACAACACGGCTTGAATGTGTTTTTTTTGTGTGTTCACACAGAGATACTATCAGACAAGTCACGCCTGTAAGTTGAGTGAAACCGTCCATCAGGAGTCAGGTAAAATTAATGCGGTGGATGGTGTTTGCCAATAATCACAATCAGCAAAGCATAAAGGAAGCAAGTAGCTGAAACATAATGGGCATAAGGTGAAGTGTGAGCGGAGTCCACAAGAGGGCAATGAAGGATCAAACACAGACAATGATGAATTTCAACAGTTGGAGTACGAACCACAAGCCTCAATCTTCACAACACTTTTATCACAGGCGGAGATTAATGTCAAAAGTTTGATTCTCTTCACAGATGTATCATTCTATCATTCTGTATATAAACAGATGTCTTTTCAACCAGCTCTCTGACAAATTACTGTCAAAGTCAGACATGTGGTTTTAGAAAACTCTCAAGGGCTCGTGGTGGAAAGTCTTTGAAATTACGAAGAAGAAGAGAGACAGATCTACAGTCATGAGACACTGAACCCCTCACCTTGACCCCTCACTGCCCGCTCAAGACAGGACTCTGACCTCACTGATACACCTCCTGTCCTGATCAATGTAAATGCCACTGACAAATAATGCTGGAGCAGAGTTGTTTGATAATAAGTTGTATTAGAGTTGACAGGAGAATAAGGCGCAGTGTGTGTGTGTGTGTGTGTGTGTGTGTGTGTGTGTGTGTGTGTGTGTGTGTGTGTGTGTGTGTGTGTGTGTGTGTGTGTGTGTGTCTGAGTATGTGTCTGAGTGAAGATCCTGCTGTCTGTTAACACAAGCTTCTTAACCCTTTGAAACGCCATGATGCAATGCAAAGGTACACACCTGGACACAATGTTACATCATTGCAAGGATCAATGTTAAAGTTCAAAGGTGTAGTGACAGCAGGGCTCTGTTTCATCGCTGTGGGGGGTCTTACTGTAAAAAAGTCTGAACTAGGGATGTAATCAATTAATTGATTAGCGATTAATTGATTGTTAAGAAATTACTCAGACACGCATTTTTGTTTTCAATTTTCCATCATGTGGGGCAAACAACATGTGGTCTCATATTTCATTCATCTATCAGGGAGGTGTTCTGAGTTTAAAGCATGTTTCAATGTGAATCAGCTCTTAAAGGTGGTGCACACAGCTAACTGAGCACATTCTTCCCTCTCCCTTTACCCTGTTTTATTCTATGTACGTAGCTTCATCACTTTATTTATTTACTCTTCTCCCCCCTTTTTTTTATTTCATTATTGTTATTATTTTATTCTTCTTAATCTTTATTTTTCCATTCATTGAAAAACATAATTAATCTGTGTCACTTGTATGTCTTTACACTCTACCTCTGCCTCTGAAGATTGGAGTGACTTCCACATTATACTAGCCTCTTTTCAAGTAATAATCAACTTGCTGTGTGATCTATCTCTCCCTAATGTATTTAAATGATATTGTTTTTTTGTAATTGTTTTGTCTTTTTACCCCTTGTTAATGTCGGTATGGATGTGAGATGTGTGTGAAGTGATCAATGTTTTGGGGTGGGTGGGATATTTAGGGTGTTTGTGTTATTGTGTTTTACAACATCACCCACAGAACCCTGTTACAACTACTACATGTCACAAAACCTACTGTTTGTCTGTCTGTGCATAAAAAAAACAATAAAGAAACTTTGGAATAAAGGTGTTGCACACAATGGAGACGCTCAGCTGGCTGCTGTGCGTCAGGTCTCCACGTGCTTTTTAAAGAGGATCAAAACTCAACTGCTGCCAACAACGACACGGACATGAAGGCTGAGTACTTTAAACAGGACATTTCCACCTTTAGATACAAAACCAACAGACTGGTGGGAATTGCTAGTGCGCTATGTTTGCAGAGCAGCAACATCAGAGCCGTCTGGGCTTTTCTGCCACTGGACTGTTTATGACCCGGTTGTGCTCCCGGCTGACACCTAAGCCTTCACTTTATAAGACTATGCCCGTAGACAATATTTTTACGAGCCTGCTCGTTGATAATCAGTGTTAAACATGTACCTGTAGTTTGTTCTTTTTTTTTGTGTCTTTGATAGCTTTCCATTCCAATGATGTGCGTGCCTATTTCTTTCTTTCCTTTTTATTAGTTTGCCTGTCTTTTTTCTTGTCTTATGTAACAAAAAACTGAAAATACAGTTCTTAAAGGTGACATATCATGCTTTTTTCATCAATATATATTGGTCTAAGGGGTCCCCAAAACATGTCTTTAAAGTTTATGCTCAAAAAAACACTTTGAAATCAGATTTTGGCATGCCTGAAAAGTCCTCTTCTTCAGTCCTCCTCAGAACACTCTGTTTTCCCTCTGACCACGCCCCCTCAGGAAGTGGATGTGCCTCGGCTCTCCAGTACGTTGATCTAATGTTTACATGTTGGCTGAATATACACGGCTGCTCAGAGATCACATTACTTCAACCCTCTGAATCTGATCCTGACGGAGAGGCGCCTGTAGCAGGACCTTTCTGAAGGATTGGTCACAGATTTAGTGTTTCTTGTTGTTTTATTTATCAGTATGTAGACGTGTGTCTTGGTACACAGCTACGAACATGTAGGTATGTGGCTATGCTAACTAGCGCTAGCACTTATCCATGATAAATAAAAATCATCCACTAGATCTTCAAATCTGCAGACGTGGGGAGTAAAACCGACCTCTGCCAGAAAGGCAGCAGGACCTTTCTGAACGATTGGTCACAGATTCTGTGTTTCTTGTTGTTTTATTTGTCAGTATGTTGACGTGTGTCTTGGTACACAGCTACAGCTACAGCTACAGCTATGAACATGTAGCTATGTGGCTATGCTAATTAGCGCTAGCACTTATCCATGACAAATAAAAATCATCCATTAGATCTTCAAATCTGCAGACGTGGGGAGTAAAACCGACCTTTGTGTTTATTAAGACAGCCTACAACTAGCATGCCTCCCTCCTAAGCTCCTTGTTAGCACACATGTGTGCAGGTAATGAAAAACGGAGGAGGGGTTCAGTATTATTTTATACAGTCTATGGGCTGAACAAGCTCCGAGCTCTGACTCCGTGACAGACCGGATATTGTTGTTACGTAACAAAAACACAGAAGTCTGAAACGGTTCGTTTCACACACATTTACAGAAAGATGTAGAAATCAAAACAGGGGCAGAATGGATTTTTTTCATTCTCGGGGGGTCTGTAGACATGCCAGGGACACATATTTCAGGTAAAGAACCATTAAAAAGTCAATTTTGCATGATATGTCACCTTTAAGATAAAATGAAAATGTACACAAAAAACCCAACATGTACCTGTATTCAATACCGTCAGTGATATGCATTTTGCTATAGTGGAAAATGTAATTTAGGCGAAAACGACGTATTTGGCGTTGTTTTTGACGTAAGAAACCTCAATGTTTTTTTTTTTGATTAATCAATAATTGATCGTTAACATTTCCAAAAATCGATCCCAGAGTATACTTCAAATTTACTTAAATCAGTAGTCTGAACACTATTTAAATAAACATCTAAGCGTACTTTCTGCCTCTAGCACTTAGCATCCTCTTATGACAGTATTTAAAGTGTATTGAAGTGTCATCTTTAGAGATGCTTATAGATTTAGTTTCCACTGGACAGACTGTAGCATGACTCATCATTTCCCCTTTTTTAGTCTCTGTGCTGAGCTTCTGCACCAGCTGCTTGTGGGATATGAGGGCAGTATCATTCCTCTCATCAGATTCTTAGCAAGAAAAATACACATACTTCCTGAAGTGTTGCCCTCTTATATAAAGCTACAGCTCTCAGAGGGTTAGCTTAGCTTTGCAAAAAGACAGGCTACAGGGGAAAACGGCAAGTAAGGTCCTGCCCAAAGAAAATCTGTCTTCTTTGTTTGCATTCAAAAAAGCCAAGGGTATAAATAAGATTTAACAGATGGAGTAGTAACACTTAGACATTTGTCAAACAGTCAGACCTCACATAAAATCTAGGGCTGAGGACTTAACAGGAAAACCAAAAACTGTCCTGTAATGGCCCCATTACTTACACAGTAATTAACAGGCTGATACAGTCCTGCGGTAGGTTAGTTAAATGTTAAGATTAAGCACTTCATTTAACCTTGTTACTGTGTGTCAGTATTTCCCACCGTGTTCTGAAACGACATCAATTTAGATTAGATCAGTCCTCGCCAGATCCAACATAAAAGACTGCTTGTACTTGTCTAACTGCTGAACAGCTGGCCTGATAGGAAACACAGTAAGTACATTTACACGTTGTTCAGACTGTAATGGGTCACGAGGGGAGTGGAAACAAAAAGAACCCTGCAGGAACTCTCCACTTCATTACAAACTTATGATACCAGTTAAACTAATTAGGTCATTCACAGTTCATTATTGCATTTGGAGAAGCATGCACATTTGTGGATGCCAGTATGAAGAGAGAAACTCAACAACCATGGGAGAACAAATCAGGCTGACTGTGCTGAAACATATCTCAGTGCCATCTCGTCAGGACATAATAAAGTCTTAGATGTTTTTAAAACGAAACAAAAGCGAGTGTTTGATCTCGTTTGTAATGCCTCTGGGTTACTAAGATATCTTACTGGTGACAGGGGCTGCGTTGTTTGGGGTGTCCGCCCTCAGGTACTGTGTGGTCTGGGTGGATGGCTGAGACAGGCCCTGTGAGCTTCCACTGTCACTCACACTGAAAAACACACAACAGAAAAGAAAAGAGTGGTTATGCAGAGGCACGTGGATCGAGTTTCTCCGGCGATGATGATGTGAGGATTTGCTTCATCATGCTGGACTGTTAGTTCTGGTTGAGAGTAGATCTGTAGGAAACATCTGCAGCATGTCAAATGAAAAAGTCAAAATGAAAAAAATCACAAAGTTTAAAAAGTCCAAGTGATGTGTGGTATTTTACTAATCTGTGGACAACTATATGAAAAGTATAGGTAAGACATTGTCATACACACATACAGAGGGAAATACATGTGTTTTAGGAGTAGGTGGATTTTTGTGATGAACATTAAACCAGATTCCTAAAGCAATGCAAGAAGCAAACCCCTTACAGCTTTCTATTTCCTAAATCAAAATGTTCATCCTGCTACAATTTGCTTGTTTGAAAGACAACTTTCATTTGTTCTATTTCTGATTAAACTGCAGAGAGAGGAAAATAAGTGATCCCAAAACACAATCATATGCCTTCTAACACGGGACTTCCACTAGATCCGTGTCCGTTCCATCACTGATCCGCTGCAGTCCGGCTTCAGGCTCTCTCGTCCGTCAACACCCACTGGTTGCGTTTTCTGAACGCAGCACGGAGCAGGACCGCCAGACAGCTGGAGTCATGTGACTGAGGTTTTTCCACAGTAATCACTGAATCAAGGATTCTCCTCCTCCTCTCCTCATTCATGTTGTCTTTATGGTCCTCTGAAAACCTCTGACCTGTTGACTCCAGGCCTTGCTCCGCTCGTCATGATGATCTAACGATAACACAGTGTTTTATTCTGAAAATTAACCAGATTTTTTAACTTTGTTTTGGTGCCTGACTTCCTGTCCCACTCCATCTGCTCTGTGCATACTGATGTGTCGTGCTCCAGCATCCGACAAAAGTAGAAGTCTTGCGTATTTGATCCATTCGTTCTGACCTGCCGGACATTGGATAGAATAGAAATCTATCCTTTTATACTGCAACCTAGCCTGCAGTTTAAGAGGGCAATTATTTAAACCTGCTGAATTAGAAAGAGGTATAAAAAGTAAGTGTTCAATAGCTCCAGTTTGAACGTGTGATATGAGGTCAGTTGTGCTGTCAGTGTGAAAAGTAACTGAGCATGTTTATAGTTTTAACTATGATTAAAAGTTGTTCCCTATTCAGCCTCTTACAATCTTCATTTCTAACATGTCATAGGATCACTGTGTCAGTTTGTTTGTGAGCTAAGCAACAGCTACACCAGTTTTAGAAAGTGTCAATGTGTCACTATAACTAATATCTAAGTCAGGACCAGTGTGTGCGGTGTAACGTGTACATTTAGGAATGTGTAAATCTCTGCCCTCTTTACACAGATGTTAAGACAGGGCTAAATTTAATCACTCAAACAGCTGACTCAACAAGCTTATAGACGCCAACAGCATACTTCACTTAATTAGTGAGCGACTCAGAAGCAGGAGGGCTACAACTCAAACATATTCAGTTAACTATTCAAAAGAGCAGATATTTAGAGCCAAATAGAGCAGCTCGCCACAGGGGGTCAGACTGCAGCAGGTGAGGGTGCTGTAAGCCATCAGCAGCCTGTGAGAGCGACCCTTCATGACGTCAAACTGGTGAGTGTGCTAGTTTCCTCTGACCGAGGGTATTGTGTCATACAGGATACCTTTAAAATGGTGGTCATGTAGCGTTGGGACAACATTCCCAAGGCCCTTCAAAGGGATGACCTTATGTGACTGAGATTTGGTCCAATAGATCAGTAACTACAGAAACAAACCTGTCCTCCATCTCCACTCTCTTCATGCTGTGCAGGTGCAAGATGGCCAGGATGATGGCCACCAGGAAGATAACAATGCAGCAGACGCTCACACTGATATAGAACACCTGGGTGGAGGTGGTGGGGGCAGTCACGCCGTCTAGTGAGTTAAGAAAAAAAAACACACTAATCAACAAAGATGGAAGAAGGGAGACTCAAAGAAAGACGGGGTGTAATTGCACACATAATACACCGTTCTTGTTGCAGGGAGCTTCAAAAGGGTACGCTATTATGAAAGAATTTGAGCTGAAATACTCCATCTCTACTCAGCCAATTAGATGCATACATGAGTGAGAGCAGGGAGAGACTACAAGTTCACCTCGGGCTCCACTTAGCATTAATGGAAGCCTGGAATAGTAGAGGCTGTGCCCAGGATCCAGAGTCTGAGAGCTTTTCTCATCACCTATTTAAAAGCCTCAGAGGGCCCCAGGTTCCTAGGACCTACCCAAGCAGAAGAGAGACAACCCACTAATGGTACTTTGTTACTGGTGGCAGTGGGCTCACAAAAGACCCTGAATAGATGCCACTGGAAGAGGACCACCATTCCAGAGGGGTGGGGGCTGAGAGGGTGCTCTTCAATGGGAGAATGCGTCCCTCTCTTTAGCCTCTGAAATCATATCCTGCCGTTATGGAAGTTTGAGTAATGTGCACGGCTATACAGAGAAACTATTCAGTAATAATCCAGCCTCTGTCTTATCAGAATGACACGACTACTGAAAGACAATAAACTGAGCTGCAGGAGAGGGATGAGTAGAGCAGGATGCAGAGCCAGGATAACTTACAGTCGGGACGTGGAAAAGTGGTACTGTTGGGGGGAATGGCCATCTTGGGGTCTGACTCTATTCCTGTTGAAGGAGGAAGAGGGAAAGAGAAAATCATCATGTCTAGTTTCAAACTCAAGGACTTCATTTCTAACATTTTAGTGCAGTTTGAAATTCTAGAAAGAGAAGTCAAATTGATCATGCTTTAAATAGTTGAAAAAAGTATTAAGATGTTTTCATTTTCCTCGTTTGCAGCAGCACATTTATAGATATTGATGGGATATACAATACAAACAAGCAGGACATAACAATAACATACTGCACATAGTATATTGTGCATAATCCATAATATTCTTTATTCAAAACTCAGACATTTCCTTGTCTGTATGAAAGGACTACAGAGGACTTTATTCAAGGTTAATGATCAAACACCAGGAACTGGTTTAAGTGCTCAACCCAAGTCCTTAAAAAATGCTGAAGCTTCAGGAGTTTCAAGGTTACAAGAATAAAGCAGCACGAAGACAATATGTCTCGAAGACATATTAGCCCAGTATAGTATAGTCAAGTCAAACTTTATTTATATAACACATTTAAAAAGCAACCGCAGTTGGCAAAAGTGCTGTGCAAGCTTAAAAACACAATCAATAAAAACAAATAGTAATTCAAAAATAATAGATATTAAAAACACAATAGATAAAACAAGAAAAAGCAACAATAAATAAAAGCAAAATAAAATGTTGGATGTCTCGCTCAACAGGTATTAAATGCCAATGCAAAGAGGTGCGTTTTAAAGGTGACATATTACGCTCTTTTTCATCAATATATATTGGTCTAAGAGGTCCCCAAAACATGTCTTTAAAGTTTATGCTCAAAAAAACACTTTGAAATCAGATTTTGGTCTGCCTGTAAACCCCTCTTTTTCAGCCCTGCTTAGAACAGGCTGTTTTCTGTGTCTGTGCCTTTAAATGAGAATGAGCTCTCTGACCACGCCCCCTCAGGAAGTGGATGTGGTCCCGGCTCTCCAGCACTTGGATCTAATGTTTACATGTTGGCTGAATATACACGGCTGCTCACAGACCCGCGTTACTTCAACCCTCTGAATCTGATCCAGAATCTGATCCTGACAGGGAGGCGCCTGTAGCAGGACCTTTCTGAACCATTGGTCACAGATTTAGTGTTTCTTGTTGTTTTATTTATCAGTATGTAGACGTGTGTCTTGGTACACAGCTACGAACATGTAGCTATGTGGCTATGCTAACTAGCGCTAGCACTTATCCATGACAAATAAAAATCATCCACTAGATCTTTAAATCTGCAGACGTGGGGAGTAAAACCGACCTCTGCCAGAAAGGCAGCAGGACCTTTCTGAAAGATTGGTGACAGATTCTGTGTTACTTGTTGTTTTATTTGTCAGTATGTCAACGTGTGTCTTGGTACACAGCTACTGCTACTAACATGTAGCTATGTGGCTATGCTAACTAGCGCTAGCACTTTTCCATGATAAATAAAAATCATCCACTAGATCTTCAAATCTGCAGACGTGGGGAGTAAAACCGACCTTTGTGTTTATTAAGACAGCCTACAACTAGCATGCCTCCCTCCTAAGCTCCTTGTTAGCACACATGTGTGCAGGTAATGAAAAACGGAGGAGGGATTCAGTATTATTTTATACAGTCTATGGGCTGAACAAGCTCCGAGCTCTGACTCCGTGACAGACCGGATATTGTTGTGACGTAACAAAAACACGGAAGTCTGAAACGGCTGGTTTCACACACATTTACAGAAAGGTGGAGAAATCAGAACAGGGGCAGAATGGATTTTTTTCATTCTCGGGGGGTTTGTAGACATGCCAGGGAAACATAATTCAGGTAGAGAACCATTATATGTCACCTTTAAGTAATTAATTGAAATTCTCAATAGTCTGAGCATGTCTTATATTAGGAGACAGACTGTTCCACAGTGTGGGAGCAGCCACCATGAAGGCTCAGTCGCCCTGAGTTTTGAGCGTCGTTCGGGACATCTAAAACTACCTGGTGTGTTGACCTGAGCGCTCTGCCTGGAGCGTGCAGGTGCAAACACTCACACAGGTATGATGGTGCCAGCCCATGTAAGCTTTTAAAAACCAACAACCCAATCTTGAACTGGATCCTGAAACTGACAGGAAGCCAGTGAAGGGAAGCCAGTACAGGCGTGATGTGATCTCGTCGTCTCTTCCCAGTCAGCAGGCGACGAAGAGACGACTGACACAAACTAGAGGGGCCTCTGCAGAAGAGTGCTCAAAAGTATACATTTTGACCACCTCTTAGTTACATGAAGAACTTTTCATGGTTGTTAGTTTCACACTTGCTCAAATTAAGATGGGAATAAGTTTCATTCTATGGGAAACAATAAGGCAAGACCTCTCTAAAGCCTGATTTATACTTCTACGCCTGTACACGTCTGACTGTTAACTGGCACAATATCCCACCAACAAAGCTACATATGTTTTCCCTGCTGCAATGACATATATATGACATGTTTCCTCTGTGAAGGAGGTCTACATGCGGATATGAGAATACAAATAATGAGCCTGACTGACCCATGCATTTCAGATTATTACCTGATTGATGCTTACTTTTGTAGCACATTTTCCTCCTCTTGAAGTTGAGCACTGTGTAGTTGTTAGCATGTATGGTCAGATTGAGCTGCACTGTTACGACGGCCTCTCCATCCACCTTGCCGGAACAGAAGAGGTCCACTCTGAACACTGTTGAGACACAGACAAATGTTATCAAGGGAAACTTGATTTCTGTAATGCATAATACCTGTTATGAATCTTTAGCAGCATACACAAGGTTAAAGGTGTGTGGGTTTATCAAAATCAGAGCACATTTCTGATTCTGTGATCCGAGTTTTACTTCTTAAATTGTATGGTTTAAAATGTACACTGATGTAACAACAAAATAAAATGTTAAAACAAAAGTTCAACATTAAGGGAAATTCAGGATTTAGTAGCTTAAATATTGTTCCTTAAAGAACATAGAAGTGAGTGAGTGTTGGGATACTTGGTGACCTTTAACCTTGGAAGAGAATGATTAGAAGTCAGGCCATGTTTTCAGTCTATATGCTCAGCTAGTCTACGAGCTCCAGTATCATACCGTTTATGACAGTGAGGAGAAGGGTCTCGGATTTCTCATCTTACTCTAAACCAGGCAGAAAAAAGTCCATCTCCACAAGAGAAATAACCTCTGCTTGAAAAGACCGTTGGAGCCCACATGATAGTGGCAAAAATATGTTCAAACTAGGGATATCAACAATTAATGGAGTATTGATAAATTGATTGTTAAGAAATTAATCAAACACATTTTTTTTGTTTTGATTTCCTTCACGTGGAACAAACATCATGTGGTCTCATATTTGGTTCAGCTATCAGGGAGGTGTTTTAAGTCTAAAGCATGTTTGGATGTGAATCAGCTGACTGAAGGTGTTGCTCACAGCGGAGACGCTCAGCTGGGGTCTGCAGCTGAGTGACAGGTCTCCATGAGCGCTTTTTTCACCACCGGCAGACTGATTCCGACCTGGTTGCGCTCCTGGCTGACACCTGACCACGTTTGAATGCTTATTTTAATCAATAAGAACGAGTAGACAGAAAACTGAACACGGTGAGTCTGAAATAGGATTCTGTTCAGTTCCCTTGTTGAAGTCTGAGTCTTCACTTTTATGACTGTATGTCCACAGAGATCATGAGCCTGCTCCACATGTTGATATTCAGTGTGTTTAACATTTTGAACACCTCAATACGATCCGTAGATATTCAATACTGTCAGTTATAAACATTGTGTCTTGAAGGAAAATTTGATTCAGGGGAAAAAACGCATTTGGCATTGTTTTTGACAGAAATTGTAATGTGTTTTTAAATGATTAATCAATAATTGATTGTTAACATTTCCAAAGATCAATCACGGAAAATACTTGAAATTGGCATCCCTAGTTCAAACTGTTACATGGCCTAATTTCAGATGCAAATTGCGATCATTTAAAAGCATAGATCACCTTATTTTACAAACACAGATGAAATCAGAGGCGTACAGAAAAATATAAATTCATGACATAACAGAAAGGTGCATATTTGACTAACCAGAGGGGACACGGGGCACCTCCCCCTGGATGGAGATGTTGGTCCGCGGTTGGTTCATGGCAATAGGATTCTCTATGTGGAAGCCAAGCCGGTAGTCAACCTAAGAGAGTGTGATGAAGAAAAGTTGTCAACATATGCATAGACTGTCAAATAAGTAGGGGTGACCCCAAATAGCCGAATATTGGACGATTCGTTCTAACGATTCAGTCGACTGCCAATCTCATAGTTGAATATTTGCATATGAAACGTGGATCATTCCATTCAAACCATGGGGGTGCTCAATGTCTAATGTTACATTATTTTCCTGTTTCCTGTAAAAATAGTGTCTCATATATCTTATGTTGATATAAATAGACTTATTTAATGTAATTCTGAGAACAGCTCTTGAAGTGTTAAATCTCCTTAAAGTGGTAATTAAATCTCCCCTGGTAATTCAAGGTGGACTCTCCCATTTAGCGGGAGCTGTGGAGCAGACGTACCTCAGCTGGCCTTTAAATCTTTCTACGTTCATGGCAGCTCAAAATGTCAGGAAATAAAACTTCAGTTGATCCTAAAAACTAGTGATGAAGATGAGGAGCAGCTTCATGAAGAGGGCTGTGAGATCAAGGATTACCGGACCACACAAAAACTGTACGGGGCCAAAAGAACGAGCAGGAATACCTTAAACTGTCTGAAGCCTCAAAAACAATCCACAGCATCCCATCCACCTCCACTCCATCAGAGAGGATATTCTCAAAGACAGGATTTACAGTCAACAAAGCAAGGAGCGCACTTCTGCCCGTACACACGATGGTTTTCCTCACGTACAATATGAAAAGACTCAAGCGGACAAAGACGCGATGAAAGACTGTTTTAAAAGGTTCTGTTAAGAGATTTAAAAACCCTTTAGCTGGTTCAGGTTTGATTTTGAACATTATACAAATGTTTAGCCTTAAGTTGGACAAACTACCCTCCACAGTGCTGCTCTCCTCTGTGTGAACACTGTTTAAATATCTCCTGATTCCTTATTCTATAGTGGAGCGTTGTTCCATGTTTAATGGAGGGTGGCCTTATTTGAGTTTTCTCTTCATCACCTCGTTGTTTCTGCAATATAGATTTAAAAAATCTAAGTTTTATGCTTATAATATTCTGTTGTCCCTTTTACTTTAAGCTATGAGTCTCTTAATTGTAAAGGGTTATGTGTAATATTGTCATGCGGTCACCATCATGCAGACTTTGGGTCAATAAGGAAAAACAACAAACATTCCACTATTCGTCGATTATGGGCAAAATCTGATGAATCAGATCCGACTAAGCAAATCCTTAGTCGGGCTCACCCCTAAAAATAAGCATCTCTTAAACTGACATATCTATCATTTGATGATGATGACACTCACCTTTGTCTTGGAATGCCATGTGAAGTGAAGGCTGTTGGTCTCGCTGGGCACCGGCAGGGTGAAGGAGAGAGCGTAATGATTCACCACATTGTCCCGCACGTAGAAGAGTTCAGCATCCAGGCCTGTGTGAAGACAGAGGACACAAACGTTACATAAAAGTTTACTTTTTGGAAACAGAGACGACAAATTAACCAGAGAACATCTCTTCTGGTTAAGATAAAAATCTAACAAGCCTGGAGAAATTGTTAAAATATCGACTCTGACCGCCAGCTTGGATTTGGAGAGTTTCCCCCCCAATAAGAGAGATGGACTAACCACATCTGTTAGTACTTGAGACCTCTTAGTGCCCAAGTGGAAAACTTCAAAATGTTCAAGTGAGACAACATCCAAAATATGACTGCAATTTTCTAACCAGGAAACCAAATTGGGCAGAGAAAGGGTTAAGAGGAAGGGACTGGAATGCCTTACATATAAAAAAAAGTGAACTTTTATCAAACACACTGAACAAACACTCATGCTTTATCAGATGCATAGCCTGGGAACGCAAATGCACATGAACCATGGAGATCTGCATGTGTTGTTAGTTTCTTTGTCATTAAACAAATTCAACCCTCAGAGTGTTTTCACTGGACTCCTGATGCATCAAAGAGCCGTACAGTACTAATGCGTCCTGTTGAAATCCCTGACCTTGGCCCGAGGCAGTGCTATCAGGCCTTGAAAGCATCTGTGTGGCAGAGTGGGGTCTCTCTATCAGTCTCTAAGTATCTAGTTAAAAGAGAGGGGAGGAATGTGCCCAGGCTCCCCCAATACCCTGGGGCTGTCACAGAGCTGCAGCGCTCAGACCTCTCTCACATTGGCTCAATTAAAAACATTCTCAGGCATTTACCAACTTAAAGACGGGATGGGTGTTACATAAACTGCTGCCTAACCGAGCCGAAGAGTAAGATAGCTGGCCTTTCTTTCCACTGTTAAGAAGAAACTGTTTCCTGTTCATTCTATTAAAAGCTCAAATAAAACTTAGATCTGTGATTGTAAATTATTTTCAAAGTAGACAAACAATTACTTCAAACTAATATATGGTTAACTTTAAATCTCCAACATTTAAGAGGGTAACTAGTTTAATGACACAGACTTGAGGCCTGTGGTTCATTCTTGAGCTTATAAATAGTCCGGCGACACATCTACCAAAAGATCCAAAGTCAAGGGCCTAATACTGACTTCTTCTGGATCTCCTTTTCTAGGTCAAATCCGCATATGATATAGAGCTCTGGTGTAGTTTTTTAATATACAACAATAAAAGAGGTTTTTGCAGAACATGCAATGCAGAAAACAACACATGTGGTCACTTTGAACGTTGACTGCATAGCTTACGACCATAGACTGTATATAAAATGGACGTCATCTCACTCGGCTCAAAGTGAGGCTGCCACAAAAACTGCTCCCCCTAGTGCCTGGGTGCAGTATAGGTCAAAAACTCTGTCTCCTCCATTCATTTGAATGGGGCTGCGGTCAAACTTTAAAAAATAAATACACGTGGTACGAATGTTTCTCACATCCATATGCTGTGGTGATATGTAGTTAGTATTTGACTGTTTTGTGTTCAAGGCCTCTTTTTTCTGAAAAGTTTCTTCTTCGTCAAGGCTGATTTATACTTCTGCGTTGAATCAACGGCGTACTCTACGCCGGGGGTCGGCGTAGCTCCCGTACCTACACCGAGGCCTACGCACGTAGCTGACGTGCACCTCCTCCAAAATGTAACTCCCCGTAGAGCCGACGCGGACCGCAAGCTCTGTGATTGGTCCGCTCGGCGGCTTTGTCTTTCCCGCATTTACAACACTTCGGGATCCCGGACATCGGCCGCACATCAGCCGTGTATTTCATCTCCTCCTCTCTGTTCTTCATGTAATCATGTCTGTATGATAAACAGCAACATGTATCAGCTGTAGATTAACATAACACACTCTGAAACTCTGTGGAAAAGTAAACAGAGATCGTAGCGGGACCGGAAGCAGGCGGCCGGCTATCAGAGAGACCACACTGCCCTCTGGCGTTTCGGCGGAGAATTGCTGCGCGACACGGACACACCGACGCACAAGTATGTGGGGCTCATGTCCGCGTCAGCCCCTGCTGCGTAGGGGAGACGCAGAAGTATAAATCAGCCTTCAGTTATTAGAGGTTAAAAAACGCTTCAATTTCGAAGATATTGAGACTACGAGTCTTCCAATGAGAGGCACAGCTGACTGCTGGAACACTGTAGCTGTTGGCTAGGCCGACAACGATTGCTTCAAAACAGATGGGTGGCGTCACGGATCCTACGTCCATTATTTATACAGTCTATGGTGCTAACCCTACCTCTGACCAACACAACTGATGGTCTCAAACACATTAAGAAGGCAAGTCATTCTACAAATGAACTCTTGACAAGGCTCATGTTCATTAGAAACCATTCCAGGAGACCACTTCATGAAGCAGACTGAGAGAATACCAAGAGTGTGCAAAGCTGTCATGAAGGAAAAAGGGGGCTACTTTACAGAATCTAAAATATAAAACAGATTCTGCTTTGTTTAACACTTTTTTGTTCATTCAATAATTCCATATATGTTCTTTCATAGTTTTGATGTCTTCAGTATTAATCTACAGTGTTTACAATCATTACAGTAAATACAAACCCTTGAATGAGAAAGTGTTTCCAAAGTTTTGACTGGTAGTGTAAATCTCAGTGTACAAACAACACTGCAGCACATATGTTGCATGTGATTGAAGATAATATATGAATAACTTTCTTGATTCAGTAGAAGCACTGTACATGGTGATGTATAAAGACAAGCTGATGTTTTGCTCTTTATATAACCACAGTGGAGATTGGTGACAATGACGACGCAGTGGACAGGGAGTTCCTGAAGGTGAACAAACTTACCAAGAAAGGTTAAGGCTCAAACATATAAAGAAGGCAAGTCATTCTACAAATGAACTCTTGACAAGGCTCATGTTCATAAGAAACCATTTCAGGAGACCACTTCATGAAGCAGACTGAGAGAATACCAAGAGTGTGCAAAGCTGCCATGAAGGAAAAAGGGGGCTACTTTACAGAATCTAAAATATAAAACAGATTCTGCTTTTTTTAAACATTTTTTTGTTCATTCATTATTTCCATATATGTTCTTTCATAGTTGTCTTCAGTATTAATCTACAGTGTTTACAATCATTACAATAAATACAAACCCTTGAATGAGAAGGTGTTAGGTGTTGTCACTCTTATTTAAAGTGTCTTCTAATCTCCATCAACTCATGAAGGAAATAGATAGAAGATAATAATCAGAATACATTTATTTGTATGGCACCTCTGAAGAGCAAATGTCACAAAGTGCTCAAAAAAAGAAGACAAAGAAACACGGGCAAGGGAGCAATAAAATGCATAACAGATCAGGCATCAGCGAGTCGAACCAAATGCATTTCAAACTGTCTTTTAAAAGTGACCACAGATCTGAAACCTAATGGGAGAAAGTTCTCAACTACAACATCAAATGAATAAGATGAAAACAATGACACTAAAACAATGAGAATGCTATAGAGATCAGATGCTATAAAGCACTGAAAAGATAAGGCAGAGTCAGATGATGTTGATATCTGTGTAGATTGGGCCAATATTGATGAAGAACAAATTAGTATTACAACATCTAAAGCTTTGTTTCAAATCTTAAGTACGGCATACACTCAAAATCAGTAAATCTAGTCCCAGTCTCTCCTGTGGACATACTGTGAACACAACAGATATGCAGGAGGCCACACAGTCTCCTCCTGTAATAATTGGCTCTCTTAAAGTCAACTCTGTGTGCTTTCCTTGTCTCAACATGTGGCCACACTGCTTTGATACCAATTAAAGTATGCAACCAGGCAGAAAGGCCCAAACAGGGCTAGTGTTGAGTCGGGCTAATTTCTCCCCTCCCACAGCTCCACAGCCACGGACGACATGCAACGACTTCACAGCTGGAATGTAAGAAACGTCGATCAGAGCGTGTCTGTGTACATAGTAAGAGGACGGGGAATAAGTGATGGGACTTTGAGAGGAATGTAAAAAAGAGCATAAGTACAAAGTGATCCTGTAAACAAGATCCTTATTAGTGAGTGTTTGTTCACAACAAGATACTGAATGCTTCACTTTATCATCATCTTGTTTGCCGCTACAGATGCAAATTTTTTTAATGCTTACAGCTTATTTCAAGGCTAATGGAAAACAACATCATCACTCTGAATTCCAGCGAGATAAGTTGGCAGCCTGTTGTGTTTTGAAGGATTATTTCCTGCTGGACATTCCCATTTCTCTCTCTGCTGGTGTCAAGTGATTAACAGCAGCCAGGGCAGGACGGACGGGTCACCTGCACTGACCTGAAAACACTGGACTCAAGCACATGAAGGCACAATGCAAAGAACAATGATGTAAATGTTAAATAAACTTCAAAACAAACGTTAGTTGACTTTTTCTTGGTGAGAACATCATCAAATCCATTTATGTATTTCAGCTCAGAGTGATACCCCCTCCTCCTCCATTTCTCATACATGTCTGTAAACATGATGTCAGTGAGATTCTCTATCAAGGAGCTCATACCAACATGTTGAGCTGTGTTTGGATAAAACAGGGTGTTGCTGATGTAAAGTTTGGTTCACAGTGACAGGCAGCCAAAAGAGCCAACTGTTCAAATCAGTGCTTCAGTAAACTGTTGATGCTCGTCATGTGAGATCAAATGATTTGGCATTGTTCATTTAAAAAAATATGATTAAGCTTATCATCACTCACAACATCAGGTTATATCATATCATCACACTCCGGCCTCCTGAACCTGGTCAGTGCAGTTTGATTCAGCCATTCAGGACAATCCTGGTCCTTTGTTTGACTAACAGCATGGTCCAAAGACAAGTCAAAAATCATGAGCGAGAAATTAAAACAAGGAGGGAAGTTTATTGTTATCATTGTTATTTATTTTTACCTTTTGCACTTAATTATTTTTTAAATAGTGACCTGTTTATTTTATTGTATTTTCACCATTATTTATTTTCTTAATTATTAATGTTTTGGTTTTTTTCAAACATTCACTTATTTTGTTTTCTTATACCATAAAAACATCACCTGCTTTCTTTGTTTACATTGATCTTCTATATATAATGTGTAAAAATTCAAATAAACAGATCTTTGAGAAAAAAAAGTAGGGCATTAAATAACGTGTTATTGGCCACGGTTACATGATGTTTTTTAATTCTGAATTAATAATTCCGAATTAAATAATTCTGAATTAAAGTATTCTCCTTCGTGTTTACATGGAAATAGTAATTCCGAATTGAGGTTTACATGGAAAACACGTTTAATTGTTTTTATTCAATTCCTCTTAACGTCTGGGGGTTGGGAAGGGTTCTGATTGGACAGGGGCGGGCGTGACGTATTTACGTTTACTGGAAGAAAACAGACTCCAGTTCCTGCTTCTTTCATTTTCGGTTACAACATGGAAGACCACACAATAAGTTCAAATGTTGCTTTGATTTTGACTATAGTTGTTAAAGCTGCTGTGAGGAACTTTTGATTTATACCAATTTTGGTGCCCCATTGTGGACAAAGTGATACCTCTTATCTCTTGTTCTGTACATGCAAAAGTAGTGTTTTCAACAAAAACCTCACCCTGTTGTCTTTTAACAGCCAGATTTATCACTCAATGTGATTATTTGCCATGAAAACAGCCTAAAAAGGATGTTTCTAAAGCCAAATGTCAATCATGTGGTCTGACACCTACCCCCTCTGAGTGGTTTAAGGCATTAAAAATGACAACAGAGAAGGTATCAGTGTTGTTGTTTATGGTTTTGTTTGCTTTTGAAGGTCATAAAGAGGCATCAGTGTTGGTTTCAGTCTGTTTCTCAGCTGGTGAAAAACTCCTCATAGTGCCTTTAAAAAGCAGCTCGACACAAACGTACTGCTTCACTTTCGTCAGCTGAGGAGGAGAAGAGAGATAGACGACCGGAGAAGGGAGGTGGAGGACCGTACTGTGGCGATTCAAAGCCGGTTAGTGCAACAGCTGCTCTACCTCATCCTGAAATATGAGCCCGCCAGCACGGAGTATGTGCGTCATCGCGACAGGACAAGGGAACGAGCATGCTCAGAACGACCGGAATTAATTTAAAGCGGAATGAAAGTATACATGATAGAGGAATTATTCAATTCGGATTTAAAATCAGAATAAACCAGACACTTACATCGGATTTAAGTTTAATTCGGAATTTTCCTTTTCATTCGGAATTAGGTGTTTACATGGTCATTTTTAATCTTTTTAAAGAGGATTTAATCTTAATTCGGAATTAAAGAGGAATTAAAAGTCTCATGTAAACGTAGCCATTGTTAGACTGAATCGTTCCATTATATTTCTGATATTGTAACCTTGGCCCTATTTAAACTGTAGGTCAAACATTTTTGTAATCGTTTCAGGAGACGCTTCACCCAGCAGGCAGGAATCAGACTTCAAAGTTTGAACATGTCAGTGGCTAATCAAGCACTTTGAGTGGACTTCTAAAGGGCACATTTTTGATCATGTTGAATCTTTTATGGCACATGTAAGAGCTGCCGGTCAAAGCAAGAGAAACATAAAACTGTTTCTGTAATCTCTCAGAATGTGTGCAACTGAAATGATCTCTAATCCCGACATGTCTACTAGCCAGTAAGCTAAAGTCTAACGGCCAAATTCCACCAGATCTGTCTCCGGTTCGTCTCCGATCCATCACAGCACCGGATCTGATAGGTTTCTATTCTAGTTAATGTGTTGACTTCCACTGGACGCACAACGCATCAATCTCAACAGAGCAGATGGAGCGGGACAGGAAGTCAGGTTTCACCAAAACAAAATGAAAACATCCGGTTAATTTTCAGAATAAAACACTCTGTGTTATCACCAGATCGTATTTCACTTAACTACAACAACAAACCGTCATGATGAGCGGAGCCAGGCCTGGAGTCAACAGGTCAGAGGTTTTCAGAGGACCAGAAAGACAACATGGATGAGGAGAGGAGGAGGAGGATCCTTGATTCAGTGATCAAGGATTACTGAATTACTGAATTACTGAAAGGCCCCTCTCCTTTGGAATCATCTACCAGTCAAGGTCCGGGAGGCAGACACCCTCTCCACTTTTAAGAGTAGGCTTAAAACTTTCCTTTTTGATTAAGCTTATAATTAAAGCTGGCTCAGGCTTGGACCAGCTTTTGTTATGCTGCTATAGGCCTAGACTGCTGGGGGAACTGGCGCACTGACACTCTGGGCTCCTAGCTCACCCCTTCCCCCCAACCCCTTCATCACTTACTTTAACTCTGCCTGTCCCATTAAAGTTACAAACCATAGACCTTTCTGGAGTCCCTGAGCTCCATTGGTTCATAGATTCCTCTGAGCTGCCGTAGACGTCCTCCTGCTGCAGACGTTCTGGACTTCAGCGGCAACAGCTTCTACTACTCGTCTCATCACTAACACCTCTCTCTCTTACTCCCCTCTATCTGTCTTTCCAGACCCAACTCAGTCGATGCATGATGGCTGTCTAACATGAGTCTGGTTCTGCCTGGGGTTTCTGCCTGTTAAAGGAAGTTTTTCCTCACCACTGTAACTAGCTAAATACTGCAATGTGCAATGCTCATGATGGATTAAGGTGGGGTCAGACTGAGTCTTACCCTGTCTTGAAGTTTGGTCTCTGTTCATAATTTGACATAGAGTGGTCTAGACCTCCTATGTTTGTAAAAGTGTCTTGAGATAACGTTTGTTGTGATTTGGTGCTGTACAAATAAAGATTGATTGATTGATTGATTGATTGATTGATTGATTGATTGATTGATTGATTGATTGATAATCAGGGCGGGAAAACCTCAGTCACATGACTCCATCTGTCATCTGAAAACGCAATCAGTTGATGCTAACGGACAAGAGAGCACAGAGCCGGACTGCAGCGGATCGGAGACAGACCGGACACGGATCTGGTGGAAGTCCTGTGTAAGTCTCTATTCAATAGTCTGAAAGTTTAGCATTCTTGTAGCAGTGTTCTCTGAGCTGCCAGCGTACAGTTACTGAGCTAAGCCTATGTTGTTGTTGTTTATAGTTGTGAGATAAGGACAGGCCCACTGCCCGCAACTAACATGCAGAGACTCTGCATGTTATACTGGTATGTTGGTTACACCACTTTATGGGACACAGCTCACTTTCAAGATGACTTAAAAAGGTATTTAAAGTGTGTATCATACACCAAATGTTATGGTATGTTTATATCTTGCAGTCACTTAAAAATGGCTTTAAAAGTTTGTCCTATCCTATAGGTTGGCCTAGCGGTCTAAGTGTGTGCCCCATATACAGAGGCTACAGTCCTCGTCACAGAGGTCGCAGGCTCAATTCCAGCCTCGACAATTTACTGCATGTTCTCCCCCACTCTCTACTCCCTGCATTTCCTGTCTCTCTTCAGCTGTCCTGTCCATTAAAAAGGTGAAAATGCCCAAAAATATAACTTAGAAATAAAATAAAAGATGAAATAGGACAAACTTTTTTCCTTTTTTTTATTTCATCAACAACAACCCCACAGAGTCCTATCATTTCATTTGTGGGAGTTTATCAAGCGGAGACCTCCGGCCGCGAGAATTGAAGCCAACGCAGAAGTGTTAGTTCATCAGTGTCCGCTTGAGGCTGCCTCCTGAAGTACCAGAAACCACATACACACACATTCAAAAGAGACTATCTTTACAGCAGTAATAAACATGTTTACAGCCTGGTTCAAAAAATGAGTGTAGTCTGGATAGCTCATTTCTCTATCGGCACACACTGTATGTTGGGTGAAATTTTTCATAACACAGCAATTACGTAGATATTAAGATTACAAGTTTTCCATAATGAGAGGCACAGCTGACTTGACTGACAGGCGGGAACACTGTAGCTGTTGGCAAGGAGGCTCAAACCCTGCCTCTTTACCTCACACTAGCTCTAGTTCAACATTTCCAATATGGCTGCTGCCAAAGATTGGCTTCAAAACCTGCAGCGCTTCAGAAACAGATGGGTGACGTCACAGATACTACATCCATTGTTTATACAGTCTATGGAGTTAATCTATGGGTGTGAGAGGCTTCTGTGAGCAATGAGGATGCATTAAAGGATTGTTGAGCAGTTGCTTAAAAAAATCATCATTCTGTTGGGAGAAAGATTCCCAGGAGGTAAAACTTTGCTGGTTTGACCTGAGACTTAAACGCAAGTGATCATAGTCTTCTTGAAAAACACTCGGCTGACATTCCTAGAGTACCACTACATTATACCTCGGACATCCCCTGTTCCCTCAGTCCTCTGCTGTTACATGCTAAGCAGCACTACAGGAGTATAGCACACCACTAAGTGGCCTTGCTCAAGGACACACAAACACTTCTTTTAGCTGTGGCTTCTCCTCCTCCCGCATTTTTCTCATTGTACAAGACGTGGAAATAGACCGATACTTGTAGAAGACATTCAAATTTAAAATCAGTCAAAAGTCATTCCTTGTATGTTCGTATGACAACATAAAACTTTTAAATCACGTCAACAAATCAGGATTGATAAATCTCATCTAAGTTTGTCGAAACATTTCTGGACCCTGCAGACGTTGGAGTCCGCATGCAGATTTTCCTCTGCAAGCTGCGGCTCACGTTGCAGACTTTGAACGAGAACAAAAAGGTGGCCGTGGCCAGGTGGTAAGGTCCAGGATGGATATAACAAAGACCCTCTTGTGCGCACAGTCGACACTATACCTCCTGAAGCCTTCATCCCTGAGTGCTCAGGAGATAAACACCCCCCTCAGCGCTCACTGGAAGATACTGGCCACATTAACCAGGGAAGGAGAAAATGAGGGCCCGCGTGAAACTCTATCAACTGGAAACTCCAAACAAATCCACAGACATGAATGAAGCAGGAGGAGGAGGAGGAGGAGGAGGAGGAGGAGGAGGAGGATAATGGAGGAAGGCTCTCAAGATGTAAGATATCAGACATGCTGGTAAAGCTATTAACTGACCAGACCTGGCTCTGGACAGAGAAGGAAAAAGGACTGGAAGCTAAAATCTTGATTGATTTAACTTGAAAGCAGCTTCCTCATGCTCCTAAACACAAATACGTCCATGAGAAATAAAGATGAAAACTGATGACTGACCGAACAAATACAAGCTGAAATAAAACACTATCAAGTCTAGGGATGTAAATTTCAAGTATTTTCCTTGATCAATCTTTGGAAATATTAACAATCAATTATCAATTAATCATTTAAAAAAAAGGTTAAATGTAATGCATTTTTTACCCTGAATTAAATTTTCCTTTACAACACAATGTATATAACTGACAGCATTGAATGACTACGGATCATATTGAGGTGTTCAAAATGTTAAACACACTGAATATCAACGTGAGGAGCACGCTCATAATATCTGTGGACATACAGTCATAAAAGTGAAGACTCAGACTTCAACAAGGGAACTGAACAGAAACATATTTCAGACTCACAGTGTCTCACAGTTCTCTGTCTACTCGTTCTTATTGAGTAAAATAAGCATGTGTAGGTGCCGGTGGTCAGGTGTCAGCTGGGAGCGCAACCAGGTCAGAATCAGTCCGGTGACGGTGGAGAAAAAAAGCGCTCATGGAGACCTGTCACTCGGCCGCAGCCCTCAGCTGAGTGCCCCCGCTGTGCGCAACATCTTTAGTCAGCTGATTCACATCCAAACTAGGGATGGGAATTTACCGTAATCCTTGTAATCGATTACACAAATTTCCTAATGAACAATTACTTGAGTACTCGCAATTTTATTTTTTTTAACCATAAACAAAAATAGATAAATAAAAGTCTGTCGGATACGGACCTACCAGACCAGAGTTGTAGTAAGTTCTGCTGCCTTTTCTTCAGACATCTTTTCCTCTCTCGTAGTTGCTGTTCTCCGTGATGAGCTTGTACTCCGGCTCAACTAACGCGATCAACTCTTTGAAGCTTTCTCCTTCCACAAAACTTAATGGGAGCATATCTCCAGTTACCATTTTGGTTATTATCAGGCTAATCTTCTCCGCTCCGGTTTCATCACAACGACGTGTGCTAACAGGGTGAGCAAAAGACGTGATGTGAGACTGCCTGTTATCCGTCTCCACTGTTTTCTCCTTGTGCTTTAAGCGTATGTGGTTAAGAATCAAACTAGTATTTCTATGGTATGGAAGTTTAACGCCACATATCTTGCACTGCACATTAACATTCATTTTTATAGTTGACATGTGTCGCAGACGGTTCTGTTTGTTGTGCTTTCGCTTTCGGTTGAATAACGTGTCACTAGAGAGTTGCCGTAGCTGCCGTAAAACAGTTGTTTTTGCTGAAATCTGTCTCGGTGTGTTCTAAAGCTGAAGCCGTTGCCGGAGAAGTCAAATGTTTACACTACCGTTCAAAAGTTTGGGGTCACCCAGACAATTTTGTGTTTTCCATGAAAACTCCCACTTTTATTTATTAAATGAGTTACAAAATGAATAGAAAATATTGTCAAGACATTGAAAATGTTAGAAATAATGATTTTTAGTTGAAATGATAATTTTGTCCTTCAAACTTTGCTTTCATCAAAGAATGCTCCCTATGCAGCAATTACAACATTTCAGACCTTTGACATTGTAGCTGTTAACTTGTTGAGGGAATCTAAAGAAATTTCACCCCACGCCTCCTGAAGCACCTCCCACAAGTTGGATTGGCTTGATGGGAACTTCTTGCATACCATACGGTCAAGCTGCTCCCACAACAGCTCAATGGGGTTGAGATCTGGTGACTGCGCTGTCCATTACAGACAGAATACCAGCTGCCTGCTTCTTCCCTAAATAGTTCTTGCATAATTTTGAAGTGTGCTTTGGGTCATTGTCCTGTTGTAGGAGGAAATTGTCTCCAATCAAGCGCTGTCCACAGGGTATGGCATGGCGTTGCAAAATTGAGTAATAGCCTTCATTATTCAAAATCCCTTATATCTGGTACAAATCTCCCACTTTACCTGCACCAAAGCAGCCCCAGACCATCACATGACCTCCACCATGCTTAACAGATGGTGTCAGGCACTCTTCCAGCATCTTTTCACTTGTTCTGTATCTCACTAATCTTCTTCTGTGTGATCCAAACACCTCAAACTTTGATTTGTCTGTCCATAACACTTTTTTCCAATCTTCCTCTGTCCAATGTCTGTGTTCTTTTGCACATATTAATCTTTTCCTTTTATTGGCCAGTCTCAGATATGTCCTTTTCTTTGCCACTCTGCCTAGAAGGCCAGCATCCCGGAGTCTCCTCTTCACTGTAGACCTTGACACTGGTGTTTTGCAGGTACCATTTAATGAGGCTGCCAGTTCAGGACCTGTGAGGTGTCTATTTCTCAAACTAGAGACTCTACTGTACTTGTCTTCTTGTACTGTTGTGCACCGGGGCCTCCCACTTCTCTTTCTACTCTGGTTAGAGCCTGTTTGTGCTGTTCTCTGAAGGGAGTAGTACACATCGTTGTAGGAAATGTTCAGTTTCTTGGAAATTTCTTGCATGGAATAGCCTTCATTTCTAAGAACAAGAATAGACTGTGGAGTTTCATATGAAAGTTCTCTTTTTCTGGCCATTCTGAAAGTATAATCGAACCCACAAATGTGATGCTCCAGATACTCAACTAGCTCAAAGAAAGGCCAGTTTTACAGCTTCTCTAGCCAGCAAAACCGTTTTCAGCTGTGCTAACGTAACTGCACAAGGGTTTTCCAGATGTTTCTAATCATCCATTAGCTTTCTAACACGATTAGCAAACACAATGTACCATCAGAACACTGGAGCGATGGTTGCTGGAAATGAGCCTCTATATACCTTTGTAGATATTCCATTAAAAAACAGGTGTTTGCAGCTAGAATAGTCATTTACCACATTAACAATGTATAGAGTGTATTTCTGATTAATTTAATGTTATCTTCATTGAAAAAAACAGTGCTTTTCTTTCAAAAATAAGGACATTTCTAAGTGACCCCAAACTTTTGAACGGTAGTGTATATCCCGTTAATTAATTTCCTACCTAGTATATTCAGTTAGGCGAAAACAAAAAGCACATGGTCACACATGTAACGCTGTATGATTATCTTGCCAGGTGCGCGAATAACAAAATGCTATTCGAATAATGGGGTCAACGGCGAGTACTCGAGTAATTGTACCCAACCCTAATCCAAACATGCTTTAAACTTAAAACACCTCCCTGATAGCTGAACCAAATATGAGACCACATGGTGTTTGTTCCACGTGATAGAAAACCAAAACAAAAAAATGTGTTTGATTAAGTTCTTAACGATCAATTAAATGATACTCCATTAATTGTTAACATCCCTAATCAAGTCCAAAATAACATGCTGGCATTTGACATGAAATTACTTTAAAACACACATTAAAGTGTGCTTTTTCCCAGAAAATGAGACTTCCACCTCTTGCTTCTGTAACACCCACTCTAACACGAGGCACCGGGTCAACAATGTCAGCAGGAAATCACCTGACATGCAATCCCATCTCACAGTCAGCTCTCAGAGATGTAGGGCATTCAACAGTTGTTTTGCTGCGACTCCTTATCCAGGTTACAAAGTCTGCAGGACTGCAGCCTCACGTCTGGGTATGCCATCAATGTTGTCCTCCAGTTTAGACCCTCAGACAATGTCTTTATGGAACAGCAAAAGCTTTTAAGTCATCCTCTCTGCCAACATGCTGCTGTATTTCATTCCCTTCTTGATTTTACAGGATTGCCCCATACATGATGTGGCCTAAAACTGCTGATTTTGCCACAGCTTTCAAAAATTAGAGTTGAAATGCAAGTTGCAACATCAAGAGGTGTTTTTTCATCGAGCACATTACTCAGCTGAGACATAGTGAGCTGTCTATTCGCTAACCAAGCTGTTTGTGTGTCGAGAATCCAAATATACTTCAGGCCCTGTGCTTATTATAAAACCATTGAGAAGAGACAAGAGGATCACTGTCTTATTGACTCATTAAGATCAAACTCACAGGCGTCTGTAACAGAGTCTATGGTGGGTGGAAAGTTTGTATGGCAGCCTCTGATTGGTCGAACAGGAAGCATCAGAAGGAATGGCTAACAGATTCTTAATAAAATAAATAATGAGAGGACACAGAGTATTGGATTTAGTATCATAGATTTGGTTTCAGTCTGAATACACAGCAGTTTTAAGAAGCCCATAAAAAAGAAAGGGTCACACCAGAGTGGTGTTAGATTGGTGCAGCTGTCTCCCATACGGTGAAAAAGAAGGGAGTCTCTCACACGCAGCATTCCGAAGATATTAACACTAAACCATATTCTCGGATGTCCATACAACACTGTAGACCCGAGGGAATGAGGATTTAACTTATTAAAGTGGTGCATTTGGTGACGTACTCCTCCCATGGGACCAAAAGGGTGAATGTCAAATTTGCAAGGTCGTGAAAATGGTGTCAATTTTGGAATGACTGGATTGCTGTTCCTTGGAGAGACGGGTTATTGGAAGTGATGGAACGGCATGTGATGTAGTTTAAGGCTAACGTACACTTGTAGCATTTTATTCATACTAAGAAGAAAAACAAACAGACACGTGCAGCTTTTGACTCATAGACTGTATAAATAATGGACAGAGTATCTGTGATGTCACCCATCTGTTTCTGAACGGTGTTTTGAAGCTGATTGTAGGCAGGAGCCATATTGGGAATACTGAACTCAACATAACTTAGGCTGTTTTCGAAACGGCCTGCTACATACTACTTACTAATGTAGTAGTCAGTACCTACTGATTATTACATACTGTGTTTGAATTTAGTCTGTAGTCTGACTGTTCTGTTGGACCTGTGTTGCAGTACGCTGGGTCAGACGTCACTGGATTTCTGGTTTTGGAAAGCGGAAGTAAACAACGGCCAAGCTGATAGAGAAACTGCTTCTTAGCATCACTTATAATTTAAAAAGTTAGGAAGTGGTTTATATTAAATTTGATAACTTTCACAGCACCTAAAAACGGATTTCCTCCCATCAAAAAAGAAGGAAAAAGAAAAAGTGGAACAAACGCTGTGCATTGTGGGAAACAGTATGCAAGGCAGACTGGTCCGATGCATACTGTGAAATTTTCCTGAATCAGTAGACATCCGGGGAGTTTTGGCATACTGCAGATTTTGCTCTTGCTCACTTATTACATACTGAATTTTGGCCAAATCAGTACGTACCGCTAGTATAGTAGGCGGTTTCCAAAACAGCCTTAATGTGACGTTAAGAGGCGGGGTTTGAGCCTCCTAGCCAACAGCTACAGTTCCCGCCTGTCAATCAAGTCAGTCAGTCATGTCCTTATTTGGGCTAAAACTTGTAATCTTAATATTTTCTAAAAATTTCATCCTCCATGCAGTGTGTGCCGATAGAGAGAGAAAATGAGCTAGTCAGACTGAAGCTGTTTTTTGAACCAGTCTGCAAACATGTTTATCAATGCTCTAAAGATTGTCTTCTTTGAATGGGTGTGTATGTGGTTTCCGGTGTTTCTGCAGCCAGCCTCAAGCAGATGCTCGATGAACTGCAGTTTATACCACTTCTGCATGGGCTTCATATTTCAAGACCGGAAGTTGCTGCTTGGTTTGACCAAAGCTGCATTAGTTAGCCTGGTTACCACTGCAAGCTAGCAGGTTCCTGACGAGGTATTTACTTGCTCCTATTATTTGAAACTTTCATCATTTAATCCAAGCAAAAATGACCCCAAAGACACTGTGAGATAACAAAAAGTGAGCTTTAAACATGGTCACCGAATTCACCTCCACATCTACTGTCTATCTGGGTTGCAGCAGTATGAAAGCAGCTATCTGCTGTTGAAAGTGTTTAGAGACTGTTCATGATACAGTACATTCTATGGATGTGACATCATTTTAAAATGCTTGAATATTCATTCACTTATTTAAAATCGAAGAGTCAATGCAAATATTATCTCATTTCGAAAGTACTATTTTCATCGTTGTCACCGGTGCCTGGTTGTAATTAGGGCTGCAAAATTCCAGGAATTTTCAAAGATGGAAACTTTCCATGGGAATAAAGAGAAATAAAGCAGGAATTGACTAAATTGAAGGTTGGCTCTTAATGGGGAACTTAAATATAGTTGGGGAAAATATATTTTAGCATAATCCTGACTGAAACAACCAGATTTCATCAAGTACAGTTGAATATCTCTGCTATTCCTCCATCACATGCACACAGCACACTGCTTACTGCAGGGCTATTGAGACCACGCCCCCTACATGCACTGTGCATTCCTCCATCACATGAAGCACACATGAGTTCTATTTTGGATGGATGTCTGCTTATAACAGAACAAATAGTTATGCTTGGATATGATACCTTTCCATTAAATTACCCTCAATTCCCAGTTATTTCACATAAATTCCCATGGAAAGTTTCCAATTTGGAATACTTCCAAAATCCCCAGCTTAACTTCCCATGGAAATTTACCGGAAGCCTCCGGAAATTTTCCACCCCTTTCCAACCCTAGTTGTAATGCGGTATTCTCACCAGACGGTGGCTATAGAGCGTCTTAAAGCTGTTTGCTAACTGCATTAAATAACAGAAGAAGAAGAATGCTAACTGTGAAAGAAGTCCAAATCATTAAAGTCAGTCAGTGGAAATACGTGTGTAGTGGTGTGAGATTCAAGAACAAAGTTAATTGCAGAGACTGAGCATGGCTGTAAAAAGGCAGATGCTGCCAGTGTGCGCTACTAGCAGCACATTGTACCACTCGATTCCGAATAACCGTCGAATAGATGCCAGTGATCATCGAATAGTATTTTGTCTCAAAATGCCAATCCCTAGTACGCTCTCTGGAAAAAAGACTTATCATGCTCACAAGACACAACAACCAAGCCTCCACATATTTAGGCTGCAAGAGCAATACTGGTCCCATTAAAAGTATCCTAAAGTGGGTGGCAGGTTAGTTCAGTTGGTAGAGTGGGCGCCCCATGTACTGAATCTGTAGTCCTCGTCCCACTGGTCATAGAATCGATTCCAGATCCGGATATGACTCGCTGCATGTCTTCCCCCACTCTTTCCTGTCTCTCTCGAGTTGTCCTATTCATTACAGACTAGAAGCACAAGAAATAATCTTGAAAAAAAAAGTGTCTTAAAGCTGGAAGAAAAACACACATTAAGTAAGAATCTGTGTGGTTCTCTTTGACTCACTTCAAAGCAACCATTCATCATTTTCTCTTTTATTCCACGCAGCTCCCCCGGGGGCGGACGAGGATGAAGGCAGGGTGAAGAAACTGAGCGAGTCTGTCTGCCACTGATGTCCCTTTATAGGCACCTTGTTGATGGTTACATGTTGCCCAAGGGGCTCCTTCGTTTGCTCGACAAATATCAAATGGTTTAGTGAGAAAATGATTAGCTGTTTAAGGCGGAATGACTTCATGTTAAGGAGGTCTAAGGCACGCTATCTCACTCCTCTATTTTTGGCTGCTGTTTTGCCCGGGCAGCTTTGAGGGAAGCAGCGGTTTGAAAGCCGGGGCTGTGTCCGTAAGGTCAAATATTTTGGTGGTTTTTTTTGGTATTTAGAAAGGTACACTTGTTTACTAAAGTTTCTCCTATTTAAAGCTCCTGTGGGGAACCTTTGGTTGCTGTCAATTAGGGAAACCACTGTGACAAAGCAGGGCCTCTTATCTCTTTGCTGATTTACTCCTGACTTCTGTAATTAAGGCGTTTTTCAAACGGAGGACCTTTAACCCGGAACTAGGGACTCTACCCCGGAACTACGTTGATTGGTAGATTACCCACAGTGTTTTTATCCCGCCCGCTGTCCACAATAACATCACACACATCTGTGATTCACTTGATTTCTCTTTCTTTCATTAGTTTTTATTTGTTCTATCTTTTTTGTATGTGTGTGTACTTTTCAAAAGAAGAAGCTGTGATTCTCTTGATTTAGCAGCTTGTAACAGTAGTCTTCTCTCAGCCCATCGTGAATGCGTCTCTCCCGGTGTTACGGTTTTAAAAGTGACCCTGTAAATTGGAGACCTTCAGCTGAACGTGTCAGTGTTTGTGGAGTTTACACAGCTGTTGAAACACAGAGGGAGTTCCTGGGAATGCAAACTAGTTTAGTTTTTATTAAGATTTCAAAATATCCTCATCAGATATTTAATGATCGTCTAAAGACGTTTATGAGGGATGCATCCGGCTGAAAGTCTCCAGTTAACAGGGTCGCTGTGTAAACCGAAACACCGGCCGATCTGCCACAGCCTTTTGAGTTCAAAAGGATTTTAAAGCCGTGTTGAGACGTCTTTGCTACTCGCGCTTATCTCCTCTCACGTGTTGATTCAGTGAATCCATCTGTGATGAAATATAGCACCATCTAAAACAGACCAGCTGAGTCTCTTCATGCTAACAGGCTAACTGTGTTGCTCATAATGATACCTGCCTGTCCGTCTGCTTATATGGTGTCATCTGTGATGAATGGCATTTGTCTTTGTTTTACTGCCCTCTACTGGTCTGGTGGTGTAGTGCTTTTTTTTCCTCCATACGTCACTGGCCTGATTTGCACGATCTACTCGGGACTTCAGCCCATGGTCGAAACATAGACAACAATGGGGGCACAGAACCTTTTAGTTCAGGGTTAAGTAGTTCAAAAGTGCATTTCGACCAAGAATTCCGGGGTCTTTCAGCCCCCAGAACTACTTTACCCAGCTACTTTTCAGCCGGATGCATCCCTCATAAACGTCTTTAGACGATCATTAAATATCTGATGAGGATATTGAATCTTAAAACTCCCTCTGTGTTTCAACAGCTGTGTAAACTCCACAAACACTGACACGTTCAGCTGAAGGTCTCCAGTTTACAGGGTCACTTTTAAAACCGTAACACCGGGAGAGACGCATTCACGGTGGGCTGAGAGAAGACTACTGTTACAAGCAGCTAAATCAAGAGAATCACAGCTTCTTCTTTTGAAAAGTACACACACATACAAAAAAGATAGAACAAATAAAAACTAATGAAAGAAAGAGAAATCAAGTGAATCACAGATGTGTGTGATGTTATTGTGGACGGCAGGAGGAATAAAAACACTGTGGGTAATCTACCAATCAGACATGTTCAGCATTGCAGGCCCTGCCCCCCGAAAGACCTGGGGCTTTTGAAAAGTACTACCCCCCTAGCAGGGGCTTTTTGGGGGGGATATTATCTACACATGAACTAAATTTAGACCCTGGGTCCACCGGTCGAAACACATATAGTTCAGGGGTAAAGTCTCTAGTTCCGGGGTAAAGTTCCTCTGGTCGAAATGCCCCTCTAGAGGCTAAAAGACCCCGGAACTCTTGGTCGAAATGCACCCCTACAGTTCAAAAAACAAGAAAATGATTCTGCTTTTGACCCCTACCCTGCTGCATTTATATTAAGAATTTAAAGTAACCATATGGAAATAGTCTACAGGTACACAGATAGTCTGTTTTTTAAGCTCATAAAGAGGCATCAACAAGCCTCCTCACAGAAATGGCTTTAAATTCCTTCTTTTTTCACTCCTCTAAAACTTCTTCACGTCAAATACTCAAAAGAAAAGATGTGTATGCTGGGATCTGTCTGATGAACATTTTCAGATTTTGACACAGAATGAGGAAACTCCTTAAAGCAGCAGCAGCAGCAGCTCGTCTTTTGTCTAAGAGCTGCAGCTTTTAGACAAAAGATGTGAAAGCAGGGGCTCCCTCTATTCAACCGCAGGATCCTTGGAGAGTGGCATGAAGGAAATGAATACTGCTGCCAATCACTCCTCACTGTTCACGGGCTCTTTTTCAAAGCCCCTGCTTGCCTTTCAGCTCTGTGGAGGAGGGGAGAGGGAAGGTTGGTTGGACGTGCACTTGGCCCTTCACAATTTTGCACACTTCTGGAGAGTTTTATAAGACCTTGGTTATATTGATTTTTGCACGTTGAGCCAGAGGAATAAAGCCAGCAGTGACCTACTCACTTCACACACAAAAATGACCACATTGCCAACAAGTCCACAATAAGATAGCATGGAAAAGTGAGTGTTTTCTGAAGATTACAGTGTGTGAGGTAGAAGGAACACCAGGTGGACTTTGTCCTATTGCAATCTGTAGTTGTGCACAGCAAGATTGTCTTACTTCCAAGAAAACATATCATATAAACATGATAAATATGATGGGGAAGGACTTTTTCTGTCTGCACAAAACTCATTTTAGTCACTTTTGCTTTGTTTGGAAAATCTAAGCGCTTCAGTGTGCAGTGAAACCAGCGACACAGCCAGTATGCCATGCAAGAAGCTGAAAACAGACCCTGTTAGTGCCGACTTTCCATCAAGACAAATTCCTCAGAGCAATGTGTTAGGGATCAAGTGGAGTGGTGAATAATCCACGGAAAACTGGGCTCAAACAGATCATTATTACAGCAGACATCAAGTGAATGTACAGAGGTCTTACTTCATCCATCATCTTCTAAAATTATCACATAGATGGTCAGAATGCCAGGAAACAGGGGAAGAAAGAGCACTATTGAAGGCTGGGAGGTGGATGTCACAGCTCCGGCTGAGCGCCTTATGGAGGTTCAGTGAGCAGAGGGATGCCGGGTCTCCCTGGAAATAAACTCAAACACCACCAAACAACCGTTTTAATAAAAGAGCTTTCCACTAGCCTTGGAGTCAAATTTGCCAACACAATTCAAACCCACGGTGAAGGTCTTCAGACTGATAACAGGAGCGCACAGAGGGAGTGCATGTGGAGAGAGGGATTCCTGAGACAGATGGTTTACTACCCTTTAGTCATGTGCAGAAACAATCAGGGATGCTGCCTGCAGTTCAGCCACAGACAAACACACTGTGTATGCAAATCCTGCTTCAGCTCAGGCATGACGTCTTCCTGTTCCCCACCGACCCTTTGAGAGTCGGGAGTTTGTTAAAGTTATCAAAATGAAATCTTAAATGGAGAGTCCATGTGCTGTGAGAGCAGGAGGAACAGAGCAGGACTAAGAGGGGTCTCCATGCTTTATTCACATACAGAAAGTGTCCATGTATAGGGGCGCTGGTGGCCTAGCGGTCTAAGCGCCCCACATATATAGAGGCTACAGTCCTCGTCGCAGGGGTCGCCGGTTCGATTCCCGGCCGGTCGACCATTTCCTGCATGTCTTCCCCCACTCTCTACTCCCCACATTTCCTGTCTCTCCCCACCTGTCCTAAAAAAATAAAGGCAAAAAGGCCAAAATATAACTTAATAAAAAAAAAAAAAAAAAAAAAAAAAAAGAAAGTGTCCATGTATTTAAAACAACAGTGGGGGGAAATGTAGCAGACTGTATGGGCTGTAGACACTGCGGAAGCGGACCAATCACCATTCATCTGGGAACTTTTTAAAATATCAAATATAAGACAGAAAAATGGGCAACAGCATGAGGACGACGGTATCTTTAGAGAATGACATTCCCGGCTGTCGTCTGGTATTTTGTTCAGACACAATGCTGGCACTTCTTTTAAAAGGCAGCGTGAGGACTTTTCATGGTATGTTGATTCTGGTGACCAGTGTGGATGGAATCTGTATGCTTCCTTTATAGGATGAAGACTGCATTTCTCATGTGCACCATAATCCACTGTCATAAAGATGTGGCTCTTGCCAAAGCCTGCATTCATGGATGGTTGAGACAGATCTTCTTTTTGATACTTGTCTTTGTTCAAGACAATGTTTTGCAGGATGCAGAGAGATGAGGTAATGTATTGATTTTTATCCATCCATCCATCCATCCATCTTCTTCCGCTTATCCGGGTCCGGGTTGCGGGGGCAGCAGCCTCAGCAGGGAAGCCCAGACACTCTTCTCCCCGGCCACTTCCACCAGCTCTTCTGGGAGGATACTGAGGCGCTCCCAGGCCAGCTGAGAGACATAGTCTCGACAGCGTGTCCTGGGCCTTCCCCGTGGCCTCCTCCCAGTTGGACACGCCCGAAACACCTCCCCAGGGAGACGTCCGGGAGGCATCCTAACCAGATGCCCGAACCACCTCATCTGGCTCCTCTCGATCAGGAGGAGCAGCGGCTCTACTTTGAGCCTCTACTGGATGTCTGATCTCCTGACCCTCTCTCTAAGGCCGAGCCCAGACACCCTGCAGAGAAAACTCATTTCGTCCGCTTGTATTCGCGATCTTGTTCTTTCGGTCACTACCCACAGCTCGTGACCATAGGTGAGGGTATTGATTTTTAGTTAGGTTAAAATATCAGGGATGTCCCGATCCTGATCCAAACTATCAGATCAGAGTCAATCAGGGCATTTTTTCATGGTCAGTGATTGGCATTTGAGCCGATCAACTCACCCAAACATTTGCGTCTACTGACACTGAGCATAAATTGCACCTGAACGCAACGTGCAAGTGTAACCGAGCGTTCTCACAGCCAAATTCAACCAGATCTGTGTCCGGTCCATCTCAGATCCATCGGTTTCTATTCTAGTCAATGTGTTAACTTCCTCTGGATCCACTCTGTTGCGTTCCGGCTGCGTCTCTGCTCCAGCAGGTCGGACACAAGACCTCTATTTTGCCGGATGCCGGAGCACGACTAATCAATCTCAACAGAGCAGATGGAACAGCACCAGTCAGGCACCAAAACAAAATGAAAACATCCGGTTAATTTTCAGAATAAAACACAACAAACAGTCATGATGAGCGGAGCCAGGTCTGGAGTCAACAGGTCAGAGGTTTTCAGAGGACCAGAAAGACAACATGGATGAGGAGAGGAGGAGGAGAATCCTTGATTCAGTGATTGCTGCGTGAAAACGGACGAGAGAGCACGGAGACGGACCTGACACAGATCTGGTGGAAGTCCCGTGTGAGTTTGCTTAACTGAATATATACTTAATGATAAAATAATAAACTGGGCATTGATATGGAACTCCAGCCACGACTTGAACTTTATTGCACATGTGCACAGCTGTTTATGGTTTGCTACTTAAGTGTCTCAGTTAGCTATATCAGTATGAAACAGAATCCACGATAACAGGACCCCGAGACAAAAGAAGCTACAAGAAGAATACATTCATTCATTTTAAAGGTGACATATCATGCAAAATTGACTTTTTAATGGTTCTCTACCTGAAATATGTTTCCCTGGCATGTCTACATACCACCGAGAATGAAAAAAATCCATTCTGCCCCTGTTTTGATTTCTCCACCTTTCTGTAAATGTGTGTGAAACCAGCCGTTTCAGACTTCAGTGTTTTTGTTACGTAACAACAATATCCGGTCTGTCACGGAGTCAGAGCTTGGAGCTTGTTCAGCCCATAGACTGTATAAAATAATACTGAATCCCTCCTCCGTTTTTCATTACCTGCACAAATGTGTGCTAACAAGGAGCTTAGGAGGGAGGCATGCTAGTTGTAGGCTGTCTTAATAAACACAAAGGTCGGTTTTACTCCCCACGTCTGCAGATTTGAAGATCTAGTGGATGATTTTTATTTGTCATGGATAAGTGCTAGCGCTAATTAGCATAGCCACATAGCTATATGTTCATAGCTGTAGCTGTAGCTGTAGCTGTGTACCAAGACACACGTCGACATACTGACAAATAAAACAACAAGAAACACTAAATCTGTGACCAATCCTTCAGAAAGGTCCTGCTGCCTTTCTGGCAGAGGTCGGTTTTACTCCCCACGTCTGCAGATTTGAAGATCTAGTGGATGATTTTTATTTATCATGGATAAGTGCTAGCGCTAGTTAGCATAGTCACATAGCTATATGTTCATAGCTGTAGCTGTAGCTGTAGCTGTGTACCAAGACACACGTCTACATACTGACAAATAAAACAACAAGAAACACTAAATCTGTGACCAATCCTTCAGAAAGGTCCTGCTGCCTTTCTGGCAGAGGTCGGTTTTACTCCCCACGTCTGCAGATTTGAAGATCTAGTGGATGATTTTTATTTATCATGGATAAGTGCTAGCGCTAGTTAGCATAGTCACATAGCTACATGTTCGTAGCATTGTACCAAGACACACGTCTACATACTGACAAATAAAACAACAAGAAACACTAAATCTGTGACCAATCCTTCAGAAAGGTCCTGCTACAGGCGCCTCTCCGTCAGGATCAGATTCAGGATCAGATTCAGAGGGTTGAAGTAACGCGATCTCTGAGTAGCCGTGTATATTCAGCCAACATGTAAACATTAGATCAACGTGCCGGAGAGCCGAGGCACATCCACTTCCGGAGGGGGCGTGGTCAGAGGGAAAACCGAGTGTTCTGAGGAGGACTTAAGAAGAGGGATTTTCAGGCATGCCAAAATCTGATTTCAAAGTGTTTTTTTGAGCATAAACTTTAAAGACATGTTTTGGGGACCTCTTAGACCAATATATATTGATGAAAAAAGCGTGATATGTCCCCTTTAATATGATTTACATTTTCTTCTGTGAAACTCACTGCACAAGACTAGTTATGTAGAGTACAGTCATCATAAACGTTATTAATTCCCCTCAAAGACCACCTTCCATGACGAGTCAAATCCATAAATAATCATCACTGAGCCCTGCCAGCTCGTCCTGTTGGTCCTCACCAATGCAGGCCACATTATGAATCCAAAATGTGTACGCACAGGCCTGAGAAAAACACACGATATTTCCCCCAATTACAAAAAAGAATACACACTAACTCAACATGCCCAAACACACTGCAGCGTTATTTAACTTGGCCGTGTCTGTTGTTCTGGATACTCCCATGTCAAATAGAAGATCCCTCAGAAACTCCCAACACTGTTAACAGACACAAGCCCTTTGTGGTCTGGAGAACATTTTTAGGAGATTACACTCCTTTTTTGTCAACAGGATGTCGTAGGCATGTATGTGTGCACGCCATGTGTGCATACAGGGCTGGTGGAAGCAGCTTAGGGTGCAACATATCTGAAGAAGAGAGAGCTACTTCAGCTCCTCAAAGCAGGAAGACTAAATCAGGTCACTTATCTTACCTGCACCTTCTCCTTAGTTTCTCCCTTCAATACATGATGTATTTAAATGTACTGCATTTAAAAACCCAGCTGACTTTAATCTCTACATTGATCTGCAGTGAGTTTGGTTCTTCCATCCAACGTGTTGCCAGTCTCACCTCCCTCCAGCAGGGTTTTCCAGCAGCTGTCACAGCGTTATGGAAGTTTCTGTCCACAAACATTCTTTAGACTCGGCACACTAAGTTGTCAAACATTAAGAGATTTCTCCAAACGACCAGACAAGGTTTCAGGCAAACCACAAAAGAGGCCCTGGTCGGGCAACGTAGGATTAACTATAGCGTGATGGAGAACAAGAGGAACCAAAATGGACAGAGTCAGCCTACGGTCCAACACCAGGGAAATTACAGAGTGGAGAAAAAGAGCTGAATGTTGTTTCAAACAGCACACGAAGGGTTACTCTAACGCACTTTTAAAAAAGCTAGAAGCCAAAATTATCCAGCAGACCATCTTACATCCTTTAAGACTCACAGGATCTGTTAAACCTGCTATGATCACGTCTACAGCGACACCTTATTGTATGATGTGCAGAAAAATCTCACGTCCAGTGAATAACCTGCACACACTTGACTCTCCTTGACAAAAGGAGAGGAGAAACTAAGTTGCCGAGTCGCCCTGAATCCCATCTGTTGTGAAAACGCTGATGCCATGATAACATGATGATACGTCGTGTATTTACAGCAGCACATTAGTCAATCTGAGAAGCTGCAGCATCAGCTTCCTCCCTCCACAAAGACATTTCGCACCAGCACTTCTACCCGTTCATTAAGCTGCACAGTGGCACTCCAATGGTAAATGACTGGTTTCAAACTGCCAACTGAAGACAGCTTTGGTAAACCCTAAATTAACAACTTAAGACCAATCTATAGACTTGCTCAACCCTGGAAGCATGAGGCAGGACGGGGAATCATTCAGAGCTCAACCATGAAGTGAAACACAGAATCTCTTTCTTTTCAAGGTCTAACTTTTCTCCTTCACTGGCGCCACTGCACTTTATCATATTATTTTAGCCTGTACATATTAGTCATGCCTATTTGTTGTTCTTTTGTATTTATAGCTGATTTATAGCTGATATTTTTATTTGTAGGTCTTATTCTTATGCCTTGTACAAAGAGAGCACAGTTTACCTAAGTCAAATTCCTTGTGTGTTCAAGCATACCTGGCCAATAAAGCTGATTCTGATTCTGATTCTGATTCTGAAAGTGCACAAATGCAAAGAATGAGTTTGTCTTTTTATATTGCCCCAAATTGTGTACACAAAAATAAACATGACAACAAAGCAGAAAAAATTAAATAGGACAGAGGACGGAAATATTCTCTCTGATAGCGAGTCGCCTGTTTCCTGCCCCGCTATGATCGGTTTCCTTTTCCACAGAGTTTCAGAGCGTGTTCTGTTAATCTACAGCTGATACATGTTGCTGTTTATCATACAGACATGATTACATGAAGGATAGAGGGGAGGAGATGAAATACGCAGCCGATGTGCAGGGATCCCGGAAGTGCTGTAAATGCAGGAAATACAATGCCGCTGAGTGGACCAATCACAGGGCTTGCGGTCCGCGTCCATTTGAAGCATTAGTTACATTTTGGAGGGGTTGTGCGTCGGCTATGTGTGTAGGCCTCTGTGTGAGTACGGGAGCTACTCAGACCTATGCGTAGGCTGTGCCCTTGATTCAATGCAGAAGTACAAACCAGGCTTAAAGCTGGGGTTGGCAGTCTCAGAAAACTAGCATGAATTTGAATGTAGCATTTCCTCATGACTCAGTCTAACCCCTCCCCTCCTTCTCGGAGCTCCTTCAAAACGACACCCCCACCGCTCACATGCACGAGCGCCGCTGACTTGCGACCATATGATGGTGACTGATTCAAAGCCGGTCCTCAGATCATCGTTTGTGTTTTGCACTACATCAACTCATGTCTCACTCAGCGGTAAGAAAACACCAAAACATTCTCATAGTGAAAGTTAAAAACACAAACAAACATGGCTGCTGTTAGCACTCACAACTGTCATGCTAGCATTATCCAGTTGTACTGGTGACACGATATCAGGAGAAAAGTTATAACACATATATAATACTGTAACAACTCTACTGTTTGTTAAACGTGTTCAGTGTAGATGTTCTTAATTCCTACAGTGTTGACAGTCAGTGAAGGCATCAGGAGAGGTGTAGAGTGTGTGAGAGGGAGAGAGGAGAGACAAGAGGAGAAGTTTTTCATTCATTCAAACATTGATTGTTGTTTTGTTGGTTGGCGTGATCACGGCCGACAGTGACCGGTTATTAAAGATCAACGTGTTCACGAACCGGCTCGTCAGCCCTACCCGGACGGACGCTACAATACATCTACATTTTCTGTAGGACTTACTAAATGTCATTCATTCTTCTGCTTGTCAGAGCCCCGTGGTGAGAGCTTTTTAGACTCTGATCTGGACTACAGTCCTGAGCAAAGCACCTCATCGGGTCAGAGGGGACAGGCCCGAGTTCGAGCGAGAGGGGCAGTCAGTAGAGTGAGGGGAAGCAGAGGCAGGGGACTCGGAGTACATGCCGGGGAAATGTACGCACAGGAGGTGGGCAGAACGGCAGGACGGGATTTGAATGGTTTAAAATTTTGGCACACAAAAAACGGTGATTGGTTGGTGTTTTCCCAGGTTTACTCGGGGCTGTAGATAGCAGCTTTTTTTCACTCTTTTTTAAGAACACATTATGTATTGATTACCATCAGGACATAAAGATCATTTTAACCAGTATAACAAAAAGTGGATCTAAATCTGACTACCAACCCCAGCTTTAAGCTGTAGTGGTCTACGCTGTTGTGAACACTATGTCGTGTCTGCGTCTCTGAAGTACTCTGCCTAAACTGTAGCCTGTAGTGCACTTTCAATGCTAGTCATATCCCCAGTTTGAGGTTCTGTTAAAGTCCTTGCTGACTGTAGACAGGAAACCATGCAGACTGAATCCAATCACATCATGTTGGAGTTGGAGCTGATATATTTTGAGAAGCGGTTGATCATCATACTGTCATTTTTGCAAAGAAGAAAGAAGGAGACGTCACAGGAGATGGGATGTAGTGCCAATGTACAGTGATACCAGTGGGCCAATCACAGGGCTCGTGGTCTCGTTGTTTCGATGAATAGTTATGTTTTTGATTAGGTGCACATCAGCCTTGTACGTAGTCTTCATTTTTTACTACTGTGACCTTTTTCTGGAGTTGTATCCAATCCATATTGACTTTGTACATAAAATGACTTTTCTTTAAGGTTTAGCTTCGTCTGTTTGGACCGGGTAAGCTCTAAATCATTTTCCCTTTTTGGACCAATTAAGCTGACTGAGCTAAAAAGGCCTGAAAGAGATGCACATAAAAATAAGTATACAGTACAAATTCATACTTAGAAAGCAGTGGTGGTCAAGAGAGAGCTCAAAGAAGAATGACTGTAAAACATAGCAAGTGTTTTTCAGGAACTTGAAACCAAAACAGTTCAGAGTAAGATAAATACTGATGCTTTGATACGACCGGGGCACTTAAAAGTTGTCTAAACCAAGTGCATCTTTCTGACAACAAGCTGAACCAAACGTGCCTCCCTTTGATTCACTTCATGTAACCAAACACCGGCACACAACCACAAATATCTCTGACTGTTCCATTGAAATGTCTGGTTTGGTCACTTCCTCCTTTCATTCTTGGTGACACATCAGCGTACCACCCAGAGGTTCAAACACAACACAGCTGTGGAGCTGCTCCAGGCTCCATGATGCAAAGTTGTACACAAAAGTGTCCCTGATTACACAGCATGTTCAGGTTTTGTTAAGTACTCGATCCGGATCTAGTTATATCATGTAACATTACTTGAAAGCCTCTATGTCTGATTCATGTGTGTCACTGACTCATTATCTGGACTCTGCACATTCTGTCTGCATGATCTGCTTTAATCTTTTGCACATTTATGCACAAACATTTAGATATACCTTTATGTTTATTGCTAGGCCTCACAATAATAACATTTAAGTTATGCATAAACCTGGTTCTGATTCTCATATAAATCAATGATCTCCTGATTGCCTTACTGTAATGATGAGTCTGTTAGAATAAACACTTCTTTATATAAAGGTGTGTTTTTGAGTAGTGAAATCTGCATGTCTGATCTCCTCCATCAGGCTGCTCCAAAGTCTAGGTACCCTGACTACTACAGTAAAAGCTTCTGGTCTTGGTCCTAAAGTTAAAGGTGACATATCACGCTTCTTTCATCAATATATATTGGTCTAAGAGGTCCCCAAAACATGTCTTTAAAGTTTATGCTCAAAAAAACACTTTGAAATCAGATTTTGGTCTGCCTGAAAAGCCCTCTTCTTCAGTCCTCCTCAGAACACTCTGTTTTCTCTCTGACCACGCCCCCTCAGGAAGTGAATGTGCCCTCGGCTCTCCAGCATGTTGATCTAATGTTTACATGTTGGCTGAATATACACGGCTGCTCACAGATAGCGTTACTTCAACCCTCTGAATCTGATCCAGAATCTGATCCTGACGGAGAGGCGCCTGCAGCAGGACCTTTCTGAAGGATTGGTCACAGATTTAGTGTTTCTTGTTGTTTTATTTATCAGTATGTCGACGTGTGTCTTGGTACACAGCTACGAACATGTAGCTATGTGGCTATGCTAACTAGCGCTAGCACTTATCCATGATAAATAAAAATCATCCACTAGATCTTCAAATCTGCAGACGTGGGGAGTAAAACCGACCTCTGTGTTTATTAAGACAGCCTACAACTAGCATGCCTCCCTCCTAAGCTCCTTGTTAGCACACATTTGTGCAGGTAATGAAAAACGGAGGAGGGATTCAGTATTATTTTATACAGTCTATGGGCTGAACAAGCTCCGAGCTCTGACTCTGTGACAGACCGGATATTGTTGTGACGTAACAAAAACACGGAAGTCTGAAACGGCTCGTTTCACACACATTTACAGAAAGGTGGAGAAATCAGAACAGAGGCAGAATGGATTTTTTTCATTCTCGGGGGGTTTGTAGACATGCCAGGGACACATATTTCAGGTAGAGAACCATTAAAAAGTCCATTTTGCATGATATGTCACCTTTAAGTTCCAGAAAAGTATTGTCAAACTACTTTTCCAATGTGATAAAGCAGAATGGAGGAATCTTTAAAGTCTCTTTTTAAAACTCACTTTTACAGACTTGCTTTTATGGGATGTCGTCGTCTTTTTACTGCCTTCATTATCATTTTACTTTCTATGCCTTTTTATTTTCCTTTCATTGTTTTACTCTCCTAATATCTCATTTACTATCTTGATTTATGCATGTATTTTACTGCTTTTATCTGCACATCCGTCAATGCTTCACCTATATTGATGATTTTATCTCTGTATTGTGTTTAACCCTCCTTTAATGCTGTATTCCTTTTTACTGCTTGCCTTGTACCCCTTTTTTATTCTTTCTGTCCTTTTATATTCTTAATTGTCTTACTTTATTGGTCCCTTTGGTCTCAGTTCTTACCGTCGAGTTCTTGTGTTGCCTGTGTTGAATCATCGTTTGGGTCTTTTGTGTTTGTTTTCCTGAAGTCTGATTTTAATTTGTGTAAGCCCTCTCTGCTGTAGAGTACTCTTTGTGTTTATATTTATGTGCCCTGCCGTAGTTTTTAAAAGGTGCTATATAAATAAAAGGTATTATTATTATCATTATAGGATGGATGAGGGAACGTCACCTACAGCTCAACCTGTCCAAGACTGAGCTTATTATCATTCCAGCCAGTCCCACTATGGACCCACAGATCAATATCCAGTTTGGATCACAAAACCTCATGCCCACTAAGTCTGCCCGAAATTTGGGTGTCATGATCGATGACCAGCTAACCTTCAAGGTTCATGTTGCCTTCGATTGCTCGGTCCTGGTGTTTTCCCTCTATAACATCAAGAGGATCAGAGCCTACCTGACAGAACACGCAACACAGCTTCTGGTTCAGGCTCTTGTAATGTCACGCATTGACTACTGCAACTCTCTATTGGCAGACCTCCCTGCATGCACAGTTAAACCTCTGCAAATGATCCAGAACGCAGCGCACGTCTGGTCTTCAACCAGCCTAAGACAGCTCATGTCACTCCCCTGCTCATCTCACTACACTGGCTTCCAGTTGCAGCTCGCATCAGATACAAAACTCTAATCATGACTTACAAAGCAGGAACCAAAACCGCTCCAGTTTACCTGGAACCCCTCATCCAGGTCTACTGCCCTTCTCGCCCGCTACGCTCAGCCTCTGAAAAGCGCCTAGTGCTTCCAGCACACAAGGCCTCAAAATCAAAATCACTAGCTGGACTCTTCTCTTCTGTTGCCCCTAAATGGTGGAATGAATTGGTCAACTCCATTCGATCTGCAGAGTCCCTCTCTACTTTCAAAAGACAGCTAAAGACCCAGCTCTTTAGGAAGCACTATGCACTTAGCTAGACTGTTCTCCACTGTTGTCCCCAGTGGCAGGTCATGTCTTCCAGCTACAATTGACTCACACTGTCCTGATCTACTCTGGGAATCTGTGTTCAGCTCTGGAGTGACCCAGCACTTGGTACTTTGGTCATTATTGTGGTGATGTTAATTGTTGATGATGATAATGGAAGGTCTTAAATTGTTTGGTTACTTCATTGTAGATGTTCCTTATTTCGGAAAAAAAAAAAAATTCCTTACTTATTTTTGTGCATTGTCTTTACACTGCTTGGCAGTACCTGCACCCAAATGGACTTGAAGCACTTTGTTACTCTTACTGATCTTGTTTCCTCTTGTCTAGATCTTTGCTTGTGTTGTTCTTGTTCTCGTATGTACGTCACTTTGGATAAAAGCGTCTGCTAAATGACATTGTGACATTGTAACATTTTACAATCATGATAGAATACACATCAGTCCAGTCTGATGTAAAAACGAGGCGCTCTGTTCACATGACATAAAACTAAACAATCATGATAGCTGTCATTCATGGCAAGGAGCAAAGACAAGACAGATTGACTTTTCTTTAAATGCATGTAAAATGTCAATCACTCAGACACAGCTGCTTCCAGACTCTACTGCCAGGTAAATTCTCAAACAGCATGCAACAACTTCTCTGTCAGTGTGTTAATAATAAGAAGGTATGACCTGTACATGAGGCAGACTGGCTCATGCTACATTCAAGTGTATTCTTACCAATGTGGATTATAGAAATAATATGTAGCTGACTGTTAAAGAACCTGAGACGTACGTTTATATCATGAATAACAAATATTTAAAAGCTTATTGAGATGTGAAAAACTAGGTAGGTTATATATTAGTTGACTGATCTTCATGTTTATACCACTGAGGTCAACCAACCAGCTCCTCCTGGATGTGCCTAAGAATCGCCTAAAAACTCGGGCAATCAAGTCTTTGCAAAAGCTGCCCCCAAGTTCAGATACAATCAGCTCCCACTACTGAATGTTTTAAAGACCCATCTCTTCTCTTTGGCATGCTCTTTGAGATGAGAACGTAAATGAATGATTTGACTTGATTTGGCATTTTTATATGAATATGTTCAATCAATCAATCTTTATTTGTATAGCGCCAAATCACAACAAACGTTATCTCAAGACGCTTTAACACAGGAGGTCTAGACCACTCTATGTCCAATTATGAACAGAGACCCAACTTCAAGACTCAGTCTGACCCCACCTTAATCCATCATGAGCATTGCACATTGCAGTATTTAGCTAGTTACAGTGGAGAGGAAAAACTTCCTTTAACAGGCAGAAACCTCGAGCAGAACCAGACTCATGTGTTCTGATGTTTATTGTTGCCTTTGTGTACTTTTTACCTTGTAAAGCACTTTGGCTAACACTGGTGGTTTTAAATGTGCTATATAGATAAAGTTGACTTGACTTGGTGTTGTCTCAGGTATTCCTCTGGTTTTGTATTAAGGGTGTCCTGATCCGATATTGATATCGGTCTGATATCAGCAATAAAACAAATATCAGATTATATCAGCCTGCATCTAAAATCTTTGATATAAGCACTCCCATACAAGCAGTCCATTCCAGACTCCGCTAAAACACTTCTATCCAGCAGTGCACGGATCCAACATGCAGAGCCCACGTGATCACAACAACAGCGTGTGCTAAGGTGCTAACAAAGTCACAAGGAGTAGGATTGATGTCGGCCGTGTGGCAGTATTTTTCGTTAAAGTCCGAAAAAGACGTTGCAGCTGAGTTCAAAACTTGTCATGCACAGGTTCCCGTGGTGGCTCAGAACCAGGGAAGTTTAATACAACCAACCTCAACGTGCATTTGGAGTAGCATCACAAAAAACAGCATGAGAATTTTTGCAAGACCACAGAGGCGAAGAAACAAACCTCTGGCCTCAAACAACCAACGCTGTCCAAAACATATGCAAAGAGTGACGGCAAAAAGGGATTAGCTATAACAGAAAAGATCGGCTAATTTATTGTGCTGGATGACCAGCCCTGTCGGTGGTGAGTAATGTCAGGGTTGTTTTTAATGGATTTATTGAGGTTAATTTTCAGGGTCTTCTAATTAGTTTTTTATTTATTTTATTGTAGTATATTCTTATGTTTAAGGTTAAAATGTATGTAGCCCATTTGTTAATAATACATGGGTCAGTTTTTGTCATACCTACTGTTCCTGACTATTGTTCTCTGAGTAATATCACTTGATCAAGCCTTTTCTAACATTCTATACTACAGAATAAGTAATAACAGTATATGATTCATGCTGATATCATATCGGTTCAATATCGGTATCGGCCAATCCATTGCACTACTTGCAATATCGGTATCTTGTTGGAAGTGAAAAGGTTGTATCAGGACACTCCTATTTTGTATGTTGTTTGATGTTCTATATCAGGGGTGTCAAACTAATTTCAGTTCAAGGGCCACATACAGCCCAATTTGATCTCAAGTGGGCCGGACAAGTAAAATCATAACATAATAACCTATAAAGAAGGACAACTACAAAGTTTTCCCTTCGTTTTGGTGCAAAAAGTACACGTACGTTCTGAAAATGTTCAAATTTAATGAACTATATTTTTTACTAAAACAGATATTGTATTTTTCATCAAAAGGAGTCTCATAGTGGGGCCAAATATTATATTATTTAAGCACTGTAACCTGCTGCAAACACATTAAACACACAGGTAAACACACAGGTGTGCTCCATCAGCACTGATTGTGTGCAATCCCCAGAGAACAAGTCTGATATAGCAGTTACTGTTATTGAAAAATTGCAGTTAATGTCTTCTCTGTCATTTTTTCATTATGGTAAGTCATCCGCGGGCCGAATTGGAACCTCTGGTGGGCCGGTTTTGGCCCACGGGCCTTATGTTTGACACCCCTGTTCTATATTGTTCTTTATTTAATAAATATAAATATTAATTATATATAAATAAAACAGGATTTTATGTTTCTGATAGCTACAAAATAGTGAAGTAATGTATTTTTAAAGTCCATATTCTTCTGTTTTTAGTTAACAACATAGGGGTGAAAGTTAGCTGAATGACAACGCTATTAAATCACAAAACACTTCCAACGGCAGTAAAACTTGATGTAGTCCCCTGCTCACAGTAATTATTGTATGCAGCACAAAAGCTGCTCATTAACACAGGAAGAACAAGTTGTAATACTTCCAGAGAGTTTAGTTTTAAGGGATAAAGAGCATACAAGAGTTCATCACAACTTAGACACCCTGATAAAGTTTGAGGACAGCTACACTACTAGTCCAAAGTTTGGACACACCTTCTCATTCAATGGTTTTTATTTATTTTAATTATTTTCAACATTGTAGATTAATACTGAAGACATCAAAACTATGAAATAATCTGGTTTTGCCATAATCTGGATTACAACAGTAGTCAAATAGGACTATCCATTGTGTACTAACCCTACCTCTGAACAACACAACTGATGGTCTCAAACACATTAAGAAGGCAAGTCATTCTACAAATGAACTCTTGACAAGGCTCATGTTCATTAGAAACCATTCCAGGAGACCACCTCATGAAGCAGACTGAGAGAATACCAAGAGTGTGCAAAGCTGTCATGAAGGAGAAAGGGGGCTACTTTACAGAATCTAAAATATAAAACAGATTCTGCTTTGTTTAACACTTTTTGGTTCATTCAATAATTCCATATATGTTCTTTCATAGTTTTGATGTCTTCAGTATTAATCTACAGTGTTTACAATCATTACAATAAATACAAACTCTTGATCTTGTTTCCAAACTTTGGACTGTAGTGTATCAGTACAGTGTGCAGGCCTCCTTACCCAGAAGCTTCTTCACCTCCTCCACACTCATGTAGATGTTGACACTGGGCTGGTTGTTGTTGTTGACGCCTGAGGGGCTGCTCGGGCTGGCCAGGCAGCCTGCTCCCTCCAGCAGCAGGAGGAAGAAGAAGCCCCCGAGCCTCCACAGCACCGAGTGTGGCCGGACCCGGGACTCAGGCGGGCTGCCGGAGCCGTGAATCACCCCCGACATGGCAGCGGTCGTCTGGCTGCTCTCGGTCGTTCTCGATGTTCCCTAGTTTCCGAACTCGTTTTCATCCGTATCTAAAGTTAATCCCGAGAGGCCACATTACGAGGAGCCTCGGCTGCTCCTCCACTAGCTGTGTTTTTTTGTCCTTTCTTGTTGAAGAGCCAGGCTAAGTTAGCCGGAGCAGGCTAACTTTTGTCGGGTCGTACTAACTGTGAACGTTGAACTCTCGAGTTGAATGTTTACGACGTTTTCCCAGCACGTAAACCCCGCACAGGGTAACAACACATAGGAGCGGTTCAATGAGAGCAGGCGGAGAGAAAGAAGAACAAAAGTATCTCAAAGTAACAATCTGACTAATACATCCAGCTTCCTCCTTCCAGGCTCTGTCCTCACTCTCTCAGTTTTCACTCCGAGCAGAGAGAGAGAGGAGGGGAGCAGCGGGGGGGGGGGACTCACTCTCTCACTGCTCCCACTTCAGGAGGGGAATGATGCCTTCAAAGTGCTATCGGAAAAAATCAACTCAACTCAACTTTACTGATATAGCACCTTTTATACGTAAAAACATGCAGCCCAAAGTGCTCCACAGAATATCAGAGACAGAAAACAACAGAAATGGTAAAATTATAAAAGGCATTATTATAAATAAAATACTTAAAAGTACAATAAAGTCAATACAGTAAAATTAATTAAATAAGTAATAGTGGAAAGAAAAGTTAAAAATAAGGTAGTGTTAACAAGATCAGATGAAAACAAGAAATAAATAGACAAACCATGTTAATGAGTGCACATCTGTCAGATGGCCGTAAATTTTATCGCCGGAGTTGCAAAAGCATAAAAAACTTGATAAAAAACCCAACAAATTCAGGATAACAAGGAAAAGGAGGCGATCACCTGTAAAAAAAAAAAAAAAAATGACAGAAATTAACTTATCGCGGAAAAAATAGCATTTAAAAGATAGGCTTTATCCAGAAGAGGATTAGGGCCACTGGAAGAAAAAAGAAAAGAAAAAAGGTCAACATTGTTATTATTATTATGAGAAAAAAGTCAGAATTATGAGATTAAAGTCAGAATTCTGAGACTAAAGTCAGAATTCTAAGAAAGAAGTCAGAATTCTAAGTTTAAAGTCAAAATTTTGAGATTAAAGCATGGATTAAATTCAGAATTGACCATAATTATTTTTTTAAATGGCCCTAATCCTATTCCGGAGCTTTTTAAGTCAGGATCTCAAGAAACCAATTGAGATAAACTCGTTATAATTATAATAGTCATCATGCATCCTTTAAAAATAAGGTGGGATGGTCCTCTCTGACTGAAAGGTGTGATTTACACTCATACCTGTTTATTTATAAAGTGCTTGTTGGGATGCTACCTTCACATTTATCTTCGATGCTAGTTTGGTCCTCTGGAGCACAACACACAAGGTCAACTGAATGGCTCACTCTCCAGATTCCCAGAGTTCATTCAGAGCTGGGAAAATCTACTTTTGGCTTTTTTTTTTTTACACCATCTGCATGAAACTCCCTTCAAAGCACTTTAAAAATGAATGCATTTGTTTCTTTGAGTCATTTTAAATCATTAGTTTTAAATGTTTTAACCTTTGATTGCACCTGATTCAACTGACTTTGTGTTAACATTACTTTTCAATGGTTTTAACATTACTTTTTAATTGTTGTCTGTTTTTAATTGATCATCATTATTTCAAGGTTTTATCTTTTATTTGCTTGTCATGCATTTTAATGTTTCTTTTATATGCTCAATGTCATTGTAAATGAGGGCTTTGCTCTCTATGATTTTCGAGTTTAAATGAAGAAAATATAAGAGGAAAACGGAGTAAAAAAAAAAGTCTGATATATGTCTGCTTTTGACTTTTGTAGATTGTAGGTTATATCAGACTCTGCAGCCAAATTATATATGAAGACTACATCTGCTATCATATAATTCCTACCAATGGGCCTAATATTTTATTACCTTGTAGTTCTTTCATAACCTCTGATTAATGTCCATAAGTAATGGTGCCATAATGTATTCAATCATATGTCTTTCAGTAAACAAAGTCTATTGATTTAGTAAAGTTGGTTAAGTGCGTTTAACTTGGAAGATTCCGAGGTTCATTAAACGCAGCACAAAATACCGCAACTGTGGGGAGCAAGTGGAATGAGAGGGAAGCCCCGCATTGTCGTGTTGAGCTGGATGATGGTTCTTTACGTGCAACCCGCATTTTTGCAACACAGTACATACAAAGAGGAGTGTATTATCACCAAGGCAGACAAACTTATTAGTAAGACACCCGCTTTTAAACTAAAGAAAGGCCTGCCTCCTGTAGCCCTATAGATGGGCCAGGTCAGTGGTCTTCAATCAGTCTCCAGTGAAGTGATGGTTTTGAGGTACAGGTCAACAGCAAAATCACTAGTTTCATGAGTCAAATAAAACACTATCATCAACAGGGTGTCAATTCCACCTGGTCAGAGACGTAATATCATTTTGTAAATAACATTTCCAATTTTTGAAAGAGCTTCACAGTGCGCACCCTGCAGTGAGGAATAGTACGCAGTATGATTAGTTATTCTGATTTTACAGGTGCTTGCAGGCATAATGGAGGTTTGGCACACACTACATAACTCAGAAGAGTACTAGCAAGTTCTAAAGTGAGCTTCCTGAACTGAATCTCAAACTTAGTATGGGGTATTTCATCATTAAACATCTGGTAAAAATGAAGCCTACAGCTCATCTTTTTTCAGACCCTACAATGAATGACCCCCTCCCACTTATGGAAGCATCTGCATTTGTATTTTCTCAGGGGTTTTAATAAGTCTTATTGTAAAGGCAAAATAGGTAGACAGACTTGGGGTATCCTACTTTTCTCCCTGTTGCCTGGGTGAGTCATACTGAAAGACAAATCATACTAGTACAAAGATGCGTTGTAATTGAAGTGCCATTATTTTTAAGGTTACTTAGAGTTGGCATATATGAGTCCATGAATGGAGGTAAAGTTTCTATCTTTCCTGATTTAGCTTTAATTTAAATTAAATGTGACTTTAGTATTTTCCCAGTCTATGCCCAGTCTTGTGCACTATAGATCTCCAAACATATGAATGAAGAGGAGACCCAGACTGTGGTTAAAAGCGGTGACATTTGAAGTATGAAAAAACAAGGAACTCTTTGCAATATGTTAAATGAGGAAGCATCTTTTATCTAACTCATGTCCTGCATCACAGCTGTCTTTGGTGCTGCTTGCATCCTGTCAGTGCTTTGTATTTTTGTACATTTTAAAATCCTGTCATCTATATATGTTCTGTTTAGAATCACATTTAAGTATATTTATAGAGGATGAAAAGGCTTTTCTTTTGTTTACTGTTAAAAGTGTGTTCTAACACCTTTTCATCTGTTAATCTTTCATTGACTGATGTATAGTTTTTTTGCTGTACATGTTATGCATATTTATTGTTCCTGCAAATTACTTGGTAACCTGCTGTTTTTTTTTTTAAAGATATAACTTTGGGGCTTTTGAAGCTTTATTTAGAGAGGAGGGGACAGTGGATAGGGTAGGTAATCAGGCGAGAGTGGGGGAATGACATGAGGGAAGCCACTTGCTATATGCGCGTGAGACTTAATCATTAGGCTAAATCTGTGCCTGTTACCTGCTGTTTCAACAAATATTATAAATACAATATATTTTATAAGTTATCTGTGGTTGTAGTACTGATTCTTAATTTGCTCGACTGGAAACATTTAGCATTTTTCTCAGTGAAATGTAAAAAAAAAATCTGTAACATGGACACTAAGATCTTACTTTGTAATCTACTATAGAATAAGTATGAACTCAAAAAGACACCAGAAACACAAAAACATTTTACATTTTTATTATTAAAATATTCACCTACAAAATGGCCTATAAACACTATTTACAGAGGAGCGAGCTGCAGTGAAGCCTGCTAAGACACAGAGAAAGACATTTATACAGAGAAAACACTGTGCGCCATTGTCAGAGGAAGAGATGAATTAACAGGTGTGGAGAAAACAAACATTTCCCATCGTCTTTATCAGTAAATCTTCAGAGCTGGTATAAGGAAAACTCTACAGTTAATTCCCTGAGGGACAAACCTGCAGTTGAATCACAAAAAACCTCTCCTAATGTGTCAGCACGGACGTAGAACTGAGGTATATCAGTCATCAAACATCGCAAATCATCAACAAATCAGGGCCACATTTCATTTGATTGATTGAAGTCCTCTGAGGAAGCACGCAGCAACACACACAGCTCTCAGGAATGAACAAATACAACCTTATTTTCAGATGTTCCTAAAATGTTACAGTGGGTTCTGACAGCACAAACATCTCCATAATCAGTCACTTCAAGTAGATTATAAACACCGAAAATGAAGTTAGGATTTTCACATGACAGTGATGACGGTCCTTTCACCCAAGTGCTCTAAAAGAAGAAGAAAAAAGTTGTTATGGGAGAAATATTGAAAAGCTTGTGATCCTCTGCAGTAGCATCGATGAACACAGAGAAATGTCACCACAGAAACAAACCTTTACTGTTGTCTGTTTGTTCTTCTCTCTGTTTAGAAAGTCAAAAAAACTAATTAGACAAACTGCATTTGTTGCTTCATAAAAATAACACTTTTATTCCTCTTTTTAAACTCACTCTGATTTCTCTTTGGAAGCACTGTTTCACAAATCTCTCGATAACAAACATCCTGCTGTACTTTATACGTCCTTTTGTACCTGCAAAGATCAAAACACACTCATGGGTTTGATCAAGTTGTTCAGCCTTTACATCATGAAGCAGACTAAAGGAGACCTGTGCCTGATAAAACTCACAGGTAGTGGCAGACTCCGCCCTCCCACACAGGCACACTCTTGGTCTCAGAGTACAGGCGGGTGCAGGGGTGCGGCACTCGCTGGCACACTGCAAAAAGCGGTCACACAACACGAGGAATGAATGTTTGAAGTTTTGACAGTGAGGGAAAAAAAACGTCTGCTGGATGGTTTAGGAGTCATGTGGGACGGAGCTGCTCTCCGGCTGATGGATGGTTTTAGGAAAGGAATGTTTAAACAATCTGTCTCTGGATGTTTAGGTGAAGAAAAGGACTCGAGAGGGGCGAGGGGGATGTCCAGTGTCTGCTCATGCACAGCTTCATCATCATCTGATTATAAGGGAAGTGATTGTTTTGAGCTGTGCGTTTCCCTCTTTAAAACTAGATTCATAAAATGTTTTCCTAATCAGTAGTTAGTGATAAAAACAAGATGTTTTATGATACACTTTTGGTACTCTAAAAGGTAACTGCTACATGACAACTGAGTTTGAATCAGGTTCTTCAATTCCCTGAAGATGCTCTGCATCTTCACTTGTCTTATTTGAACTGCTTCAGATTTTTACATATCTCACTAAGTTTAATAAAAACTCTGAAGTTATTCATTCATATTGCTGATTTTAAGAGGTCTATCATAGGTGACAAGGCCTTGCAGAACAAAAGCCATCCTGTCTGTTCTGTAGCTACAAACTTTTAATTTATTTAACAAACTGAGTTTAATGACATTTTTATTTTTACTTTCTTTCTGTCTTATTCTTTGATTTTAATTTATTTTATGTTTTAATGCTCATGTTTGTTTAATATCATATTCTAAATAGGTTATTTTCAGACAAGGTATGGGGGTTATGGAATTAACCTGATATTGGATCTTTTAAATGTTGGGTATACAGGCACCCTGCGGAGGTGTCAAGAGGTCTGAGTCAGCTTTGGGCTGCGACTCGACACAGAACAGATTCAATGTGTGAGTCCTAATCCTTGGGAAAAAGTTCTGAGATGAATCGAATGATTGAAGGTTCATTTTGGTTAAGACAAGATCAGTTGTGATTCTGTGTCCCGCGGGACAGTAAGACTCTGCAAAGTCAAATACTTCAGAGCAGTGAAGGGGGCTGATTATTTATAATAATCCCTCCTAATTTAAATAAATAATAAGACCCAACACAATTTACTATGTACGTTAAGTTACATAAGTACAGAGAGAGAGAGCGAGAGAGAGAGAGAGAGAGAGAGAGAGAGAGAGAGAGAGAGAGAGAGAGAGTGAGTAGATCAAACATAACTGGTCGTATAGAAAATGTAAATGTTTGAAGTGTTTGCTGTTTGTTTTTGTTACTGTTCTGGTTTTTGTTTATAACTCTGTAAAACACTTTGAATTGCTCTTTCTATGAATGGTGCTTTATAAATAAACTTGTTTTGCCTTGAAGCCATAAATTCTAGATCTCCCCCTAGTGGCTGGCTGAATTATAGCTCATACAGCCTTATTTCATGTTTTTAGAAATGCTATTTAAGCTTTAAAAATGGGCGGTGGATTTGCCTTGGAGAGACAGCAAAGAAGTAAATATAGAGATAGAGTTCAATCAGAACAAAGGGGCATATTGTCTACAGATAAAGAGCTGCTGCTGCTCATTCACTCTGCCCTACACTGAAAAGAAACACTGTGTTATAATAGTCACACTGGCTGTTTTTTAAAGAAAGAAGAAAAAGCAGCATAGAGCAAAGAATACGGTGCTTTGTGCCTTTCTTTGACTCTGTATTCACGTTGTACAGTCATGCCCCGAAGCCTTCAAGTAAACCAAGTCCTTCATACAGCGTGTCAGAGGGGTCAACTGTCAGCAGAGTGTGTTTCCTGCTCTTAAAGAACCAGCAGGCTAAACATAGCTCCGTGCTACATGTCAGCGTACATGATGACATGCAAATCTGACACAGATTCAGGTTCACACCATGTGATGCTACAGTCACACTGACAGTGAGCAGAACTGCAGCTCCTGGGAACACAGAGACAGAGTGTAAATCCTGCAGTGATACTCAAGACCCTCAGACAGCTGCTGAGCAGACGTCTGTCACCAGGTCTGTGCAGAAGCAGGTAAACACATATCAGAGTGAGTATGGATGGTTTCACATCATTTAATCTAACCTGTTTGCTGATGTTAATGCACATTTAGAGTTTCCAGTACAGCTAACTGACAGTTTTTCAGACATGCTAACTCCACATTGAAGCCAGGGAAATAGACTCCTTTGATTTCCTCATTGACTGTATACTAGAAGTGGACGTAGTGACATCACTCATTTGGTTTGTTGACTACCGTTATAAGGCACAAGTTTTGCCTCTTTGCCTCTGCATGAATGATTTTTGGAGAAGTGACCAGATTGCGACAAGAAGATGGTGAGGCCTCCATCCTGGTTGACGCAACGCCATGACAGTGATTTATAATTACAGTAAACCATCGTAAGGCATACATATTTACTGTCTGTTTTTATGAACATGAACATTATTTACAAATTGATCATCATGCTGTATAAAATTTGTTAGGGAAATGTTTGCGGTGGTAATAAACCGGAGAAGTATGGTTGTTTTCTGTTGAACTTAAACTTTCTGATCAACTTTTGCAACCAGTGGAGTCTCCCCATACTGGCCATTAAATAGAATACAGGTTCAAATAACTTGACATTGGCTTTAACTTTGGAACCAAGAAGCTCTTTCCACTTCTGTCACCACAAAAAACATTCTTTGTTGTGATCCAGTTTAGAAACAGTCCTAAGGTATGCTAGGAGCACGGCTTTAGGGTCATAACTACCAGTCATTTCATACGTGCAGCACCTTTGACTTTGACTGAAATCATAACAACTTTTTAATAAATGGCGTGCAGTAAAAGTTTGTAAAGAGAGTTATGGCTGTTTTGGAAACCACCTACTATACTAGCAGTACGTACTGATATGGCAAAAATTCAGTATGTAGTAAGTAGTATGTGAACAAGAGTAAAATCTGCAGTATGCCAAAACTCCCCGGATGTCTACTGATTCGGGAACATTTCACAGTATGCATCGGACCAGTCTGCCTCGTGTACTGTTTCCCACAATGCACAGCACTCCTTCCACTTTTTCTTTTTCCTTCTTTTTTTTTTTAAGGGGGAAACTCCTTTTTCTTCTTCTTTTTTTAAGGGGGAACTCAGTTTTTAGGTGCTGTGAAAATAATTAACTTCCATATAAACCACTTCTTAACTTTTTAAATCATAAGTCATGCTAAAGAAGCAGCTTTGCTATCAGCTTGGTCGTTGCTACTTCCACTGTTTGAAACCAGAAATTCAGTGACACCTGGCTCAGCATACTGCAGAACAGATCCAACAGAACAGTCAGACTACAGACTAAATTCAAACGCAGTATGTAGTTGGCAGTACCTACTGCCTACTACATACTGCCTACTACATTAGTAGGTAGTACGTAGAAGGCCATTTCAAAAACGGCCTATGTCTTCATCAGGCAAATTATTGACCACTGCAGTGATGCCTTGACTTTCATTAATCCATCTCAATAATCAGATTTAAAACCAACCAAGCATACCTCTTAGACTTCATATCATCAAAATGGATGAGTTAAGATGGTATAGATGGGGCGCCCATGGCCTCGCGGTCTAAGCTCATGCCCCATATACAGAGGCTATAGCCCTCGTCGCAGAGGTCGCAGGTTTGACTCCAGCTTCGACCGTCCACTGCATGTCCTCATCCTCTCTCTACTCTCCACATTCCCTGTCTCTCTTCAGCTGTCCTATCAGATAAAGGCAAAAATGCCCAAAAAAACACAACTAAAAAAATAAAAGATGGTATAGATGGTACAAGTAAATAAATAAATAATGTATGAAGACCAGGACTGTTTGTTTTTTAACAAGACTGTGGACCTGATTAATTCTGCGGTAAAACTGGTTACTCTAATATGAGCTCCAACAGGGATCCTTTATCTTTAGGAAACAAGTGGTTATTCAAGGAACTGCAGTATTTTTGCACTCCAGCATTCAATGGTCTGCCATTTGTTTTATGAGTCTGTTTTTTTATTATTTTTATCAGGGTTTATAATGCAGCACGTTAGCCATTCACATAGAAACTTTGTGTTTAGCCCTAAATGACATATTTTAGCATGCTTACATCCTAAACTAAAACTTCTTTAGGTAATATCATTGAGACTGGGAGTCTTTTTCTCAGAGAGCTGGTTTAGCCACCCACGGGACATTCAGTGAAGAGAAAAAGAGGAAAATAAATCATAAAGCATGAAGTGCAAAAGTGGGAAAGTATGAGTCAGATTACAAACACTTTGAAGAGGAACTAAACCTCACTGATTTTTTCCAGCAGTCGTAAAAAAAAAGTTACCATCCCCTCGGGGAAATCATGGTTAGCATAAACATGGTAAACATTATAAATGCATACATCAGCATGTGAGAGCTGCCTTTGCAGAGCTCTAAACACCACCATGCCTGAGCACAACCATGTAGACCCCTAAAGCTTATTAAAACTTAAGAGACTTATTGATTGAAAGAAAACATTTCCATGATTGCAGCCTGTGTTTCAAGTAAAGCCTCACTGTGTCACCACAAAGGATAAGCAGGTATAAAGAGCTAAATGATGTATTTACGTGGATGTTACTGGTTGTACACGTGAACATGTATACATCATGTGTTTATGATTAAAATCATGGTTTGGTTTCCTGGCACATCAACAGAATAAGTAAGGACCCAACACATTTGCTCGTTTTCCAAGCAGGACTTCAGTTTCTCTGAGTCTACCTCGTCCGTGTGTGTGAAGAGGAAGCACGTAAACTTACACAGTTCACACTGTCTGCCCTTGAACCCCACGGCGCAGTCGCAGATGAAGGCGTCCCCTCTGTCCACACATGTGCCCCCGTTCTGGCACTGCAGACTGCGGCAGTCCTGTGTCAGCTCTAAAACACAACAGCTGCCGTCAACATCCACAGTAAAGAATGAGTGTGGGTGTCAAGTTTCAGCCCCGATACTCCACATTACCCACAGCTGATAGCATGTGTTGATAGCCTCTAGCCACTACACCACCTCCCTTTTCTTCTCAGTGGTTCTTCTTTGTCTTACAAGAGCAGCACCCCCATCAACATTTAAATCCAAATACTGACTCAGATTCATGACACCAAAGATAAATCACATGTGTAAAGACTCAGACTCAACAAGGCATCCATCTCCTGTTTGTAGTGGGACAGATGCAAACAGCAAAAACACCCACCAGCTTTTGATTTTAAACCTTCTTCTTGAGTCTCAAGTGCCAGGCTGATTTTGTTTGTTGTTTCCTCCATCTTCTCTAGTTTAACTGGAGGCTCTGGTTCTGCAAGGTAAAACGTTTCCAGTCATAAATCCGAATAAAAAAGATGATAAAGACAAACTACAGAGAAATAGACAAGACAACAGATAAGTGAGACACTTGATTGGCCTAAAACATAGCAATACAATTTAATGATTGGACACAATGGGTCAAAATCATATCCTGATATCATAAAATTATAACATTAACATAAGGACAAAAATCCTAATCTATAATCTCGAGCAAAAAGTAACATTTGCTAAAACATTTAAAGGATATAAACCTTTGGACTGATCTCTGTTTGTCTATGAAAGTGGATATTCATCAAGTTAAACATGTAAATGAAAAGAGGAGAAAAGGCTCGTTTCTGAAAGGGATTTTTTTCTCATGTCAGTCTTCAACTAAATGAAACAAACAAGGTTTGTCAGATGAGTTGTTTCTGTTTGTGTGATGGATGAAGAGTCCAGTTTACATTAGAGGAGCAGCTATGTGTCATCCAGACAGCCTGCAGTGTGTGAAGGATCGTATGGTTAGACTACAGCCTGAGCTAGTCCATCTGCATCGAGAAGAGCAGATCATTGTTTGGACATACTGAGTGAATCTAAGCATGAAGCAGGTTAAGTGTTCACTCAGCCTGTAACAACATGTTAGTGTTGCAGATATAGTTTGATAAACATCAGAGAGTTTTAGAATCTACTGCTGAATTAATCTGGCTCAGAAACAGCGTACATGACTTTATTGGGTAATTATGTCAAATACCGTATATAAAATGATATACTGTACGTGTTTAAAGCGTTCTCTCCCTCTTGGACTTACTGGTACGATGTCTGATGGCTTTTCGAGGCAGGTGAGGAAACCTGGCTGTTATCTTTGCCCGTCTGTCGATGAGTTCTGTGTATCTGCAACACAGAAACCAATTGTTAAGATTTGGCATAGCTGGTTGAATTACCTGATGCAGGGGATCCGTGTACAGAGTGTACAGACATATTCAATAACTTCAACCTGGATACATGTTGTGTCAACAAAATCTCTCCACACATTAATAGCGTCCTGCTTGGGGGTCATATCTTACTTTTGAACCCCCTTCACTTCAAACCCCCACGTTGAAATGAAGTAGTCAGTACTTTAAATGGTTTTACTTGAGTCGATTCAGACAGGTAGTTTTACTTTACTTAAAGGCCCTGTGAGGAGTTTTGAACTGGCTGAGAAACAGACTGAAAATGATACCGATGCCTCTTTATAACCTTAAATTGCAAACAAGTCCATCAGCAGCAACACTGGCACCTTCTCTGTTGTAATGTTTAATGCCTGAAACCGCCCTGAGGGGGTAGGTGTCAGACCAGATGATGGACATCTTGCTTCAGAAACAGCCTTTATTTGACTGTTTTCATGGAAAATAATCACATTGCCTGATAAAGTTGACTGTTGAACACAACAGGATGAGGCTTTTGTTGAAAACACTACTTTTGCATGTATAGGACAAAAGATAAGAGGCATCACTTTGTCCACAAGGGGGGCGCCAGAATCGACACAAAACAAAAGTTCCTCACAGCACCTTTAAGTAAAATGTCATCACAGTAACAGCACTTTTACTGCAGTAGAATATTCAAGTACTCTTTCCAATCCTGGATGATGGAAATAAACACATTTTCTTTTATGTGATATTTTTGTCACTATTTATCTTTCATCACAACAGGTGATTATAAATAAGCATAAACACTCTGTGTACCTGTGAAGTTCCTCTGAGTTCCCTGTTTCTGCTGTGCCCCCCAGGTCCTGAGGCAGAGATGGGGTTGTTGTGCGTCCAATCGGAGTCCCCTGTCCAGTTAGCGTTGGCCTCTCTCTCCTCCCTGATCTGGCCTCCATGGGCACTGCGTCAAAGAAATGTTTACTGAATTTAAATTATTTGTAATTTCATAAAAAGTCATTGATTTAAAGCAAATTTAAAACATTCAGTTATAAGTTTTTGTTGCATCTCAAAAACTTGCTCTTTATCCATTAGCTAAATAAAGAGATAAAGATTTATGAGAATCTATATTCTCCAAACTCACAGGTAGTGAAGGCCAAGTGCTGAGGTATGCTGTGGATCTGCTCCTGTCCTGTGTTCCTGACGGATGTCAGAGCCACGTAGTAGTGCTGACCTGGAGTCAGTTCCCTCAGAGTGTAAGATCCTAACTTCCCATTGGGCAGGAAGCGGCTCCTGGTATTCAACCCTCGGGTCACGTTGACCACAAAGCCGTCTGGGATGCTTCTCGGGTGGCGGCTCCAGGTGATCTGTGCAGAGTTAGTGGTCACATGTGACAGAGACAGGTTCTGTGGGGGGAGAGGCCCTGAGGGAGAAACACATGGACATCGTCACATTGTCTCATTGAACCTAGTTTTAGTTTAGTTGCATCAGTTGATTCATTGAGTAGATGCTTCATTACTACTAGCACATGAAATCTTAAATCAGATTTACAGTAAACACAACAACACATCATACAAGGATGAGAGTCTGAAAGAAACTAAGCTGATGCTGGATTTAAAAACAAAATGTTGTTCAGTACGGTAAATGTTTTTCAAGATGCTTTATATTTAAAGAATAGATGATTTATTAACCATGGCTCTGATAACAACTACATTTTGACAGGATTATAGATACTATAAATGCATCGTTTGACATTTTTATGAACGCATTTTGAACTAAATACAATAGTGTTAGTATTTAAGATATATTAACCTTGATTTGTCCCACAGCAGAGATATCATTCGTGTTAACAGGAGCAGAGAAACAACGAAGCAGAGAAAAGCAACACACAGTGCACACAGGGCGCAGATAATCAAGAAGTTAAGTGTTATAAAATATAGTCACATACAGTGCACATAAAGGTCGGACATGTTATTGCTCATTGCTTATATTCGTGTGCTCCAGTGTTCATGTTTTTAAATATTGTACATGAGTGATATGAGTGACCTATTTTCAGTTTGGATGTGATTCTTAAGTAGCTGGACAACAGGAAACAGGCTTGGTTGTAAAGTCGGTCTGCAGCTCCTCTCCTTCACACACCGTGGGTGCAGCAGCCTGTCGCTGAAGGAGCTGCCCAGTGCTGTTACAGCGCCATGCAGGGGGAGGGAAACACTCTCTAAGTGAGAGATGATAGCTCTGATTTCATCCTCCCACCTCCTCCACGCCATTAGTCTTTACTGGCTGTTTGTCATGTTTGTTCACATTTGTGTTTTATAAGGGATGAGGTTCAAGAGAAGACATAAATTGATGGATTACATTTTTTTTCTTCTTTAGCTTATTTTATTTTATCCTCCCTTGGTTTTATTGGCTTATTTAAGCTTTTTAAAATGCCCTTTTCTAATGTTTCTTTTGCCTTTGTCATGATGTTTTAGTGAATGTGGAAAAAAAAAACACTGACTTACTGAACCAAACTTACACATATGCTTTCTTACTAATGCAATAACAAAGTTACACTAATCTTTTACATGTATTTAGTATAGTCTGTGGTGATATGGTAAAATGTGCATGATGACTTTAATAAGAAATCCTAAAATAGAAGTCAGCAGTCATGTTATTTTGGTTCTAATACATTTGATGTTTCATACACTGCTGATGATGATATGAAACCTACGTGTCCAGATTTGCAGAGGTCCAGCTGAGTGGCTGGTGGAGGGAAACTCATCTGGTCTGATTCCACTTTGAGTGACGACATCCACTGTGTACATCTGACCCGGGAGTAATGAACTGGAGACAGAAAGAAGAGTCCAGGAAACGGTGAGGGAACAGTGACATCTAGTGGTTGAAAGTATATAACCACAGGCCATTCAAAGTGCAGCACTGGAACAGCACCCATTAGTGGACACAAAGGATGCTGCGGGTTTTTAAGCAAAGTGCAGAACCTGACCTGAAGATGTGCTCAGTGATGCTCGTGTTGAGCTCAACAGTGCGAGCCTCACTCCCGTCTGAAGGCAACAGAGACACGTGCACCCTGCTGACTGCTGCATGACGAGCTGCCTGAACCAGCCAGCTCAGCCACACCTGAGAGGAGGAAACATTCACCACCTGCAGCTGCTCCACCCGCCGAGGTCCTGGAACAGAAACACGTACACATAAAATACCTAAAAGCGCACACACACACACACACACACACACACACACACACACACACACACACACAGAGGTATTCAAACACGTGGTAAGAAAATATTCTAGGGGCCCTCTTTGTCGCCAAAGAGCTTACTCACTTGTGCGTATCAGCGCAGTGGCAGGCTGGCTGATGTCGTTGCTGTTGGTGTTGCGTTTGGTGGAAAAGGTGGAGATGTTGTACAGCAGGCCAGGCACCAAGCCTCGCATGACGTGGGTGGTCTTCTGCCTGTCCAGAGAGTCTGATTTGCGATTGCTCCAGGCGAGAGGACCGTAAGTGACAACAAACCCGCTGATCAGACTCTGAGAGGGATCGGGCTCGTCCCAGCGCAGCTCCACCTCGTTCTCCTCCACTCGCAGCACGTGGAGACCAGAGGGAGGCAACAGGTCTGGGAACAGTGGCAACCTTACATGTCTAATCCATACATTAAATAATTACAGAGTTATCTTTTGATACACAAAGGATGGGGCGACAAATGACAAATGACAAGCTGACAGCGCTGCACACTGAGTCTCACCTTTCTCACAGTCTTTGCCTGTGTGTCCCACTTTGCAAATACAGTTGTAGTTCCCTCTCCTGTCACTCCTGCACAGGCCACGGTTACCACAAGGCTGCAGTACACAGGGGTTCTCCACTAGAGGGTGACAAAGACAAACAGTTGGTACAGTTCTGTTTGAGTGCAAGTTTTATGAATAGTAAGGCAGCACAAAGGAACACTTACACATCTGACACTGGTCCCCGAAGAAACCGTCTTTACACACGCACAAAAAGTTCCCTCTATAACCCCGACACACGCCTCCATTCAGACAGGGACTGGAATCACACCCGTCCTGCTCTGCACACAGATAATCAAGGCAGAATTGGATCACTGTCCTGTATGATCTGTGTGCAGAAAGCTGTAGAAGTAATTGAACAGTGTGGGTGAACACTTTACCTGTCTCACAGTTCTGGCCTTTAAATCCTGTTGGGCAGTGACACACGTAGGAGCCGGGCTGGTTCTCACAACTTCCCCCGTGCAGACAGGGCTCCATCAGGCATTCGTTCACATCTTAAAGGGATGAAACATGCTTTAACAGTTGTACTACATGTGTGTAGAGGCACTCTGAATTTCAGCATTTCTGATTTTTTTTTTCAATTGTTTTACAAGCATTGGTCTTTGCTAAAGCCGCCTTGTCAGAAACTTACACTACCAACTTGCAGAACCTCCAAACCTTTGTTCAACATGTCAAACATGTCTTTAAATAAGCTCTGCCAACACTCAGGAGAGAATCAGAAGTCTAAACTGTTCTTCCAAACACGATGAGCTCATAACTTTAAAGTCTGAACTTTTACTTATGCAGAGGTAGGGGGCAACCTCCAGTCTCAAAATATGAAGCCCATGCAGAAGTGTTATAAACTGCAATTAATCGAGCATCCGCTTGAGTCTGGCTGCAGAAACACCAGAAACCACATACACACCCATTAAAAAGAGACAATCTTGCAGCAGAAATAAACATGTTTACAGCCTGGTTCAAAAAACGGCTTGGGTCTACATAGCTACTTTCTCAATTGGCACACACTGTACGGGGGGTGATTTTTTTCTTACGTGGTGGTTCAGAAGATATTAAGATTATGATTTTTTGCCCATTTAAGGACATGACTGACTTGATTGACAGGCGGGAACACATAGCTGTTGTCTAGGCGGCTCAAAGCCCGCCTCTATACTTCACACTAGCTCAACAGAAGTTAGGTAGTACTTTTCTTTCGGGGGGGAAGTGACAGGTTAAATATAACCCAAAATTATATTTTCACAATCTAACTGTTGAGGTAAACCAACAGGAGACCTTTAATGCATGAAGGAGTTTTGTTGATGCAACACCTATCCAGGCTGACATTACAGTGTGTTGCACCATTATTTCCTGGTACGGCACTTTGTATCCCCCCTTCATCAAGTCACAGCCTGCTGAGCAAAGAGTTCACTGTAAATTGTCCGGCTCACAGCTCGGTTCGTAATGATGAATATCAGGTTGTGGCTCATTGTCTACCTCACTGTGGCTGGAAAGACGTGATAGTTTTGTAAAAGCAATGTTTGTTGGAGAGTTATTAACCTGGGTAGGACGAACCTGTGAATGTATTTCCATCTTTAAAAGAATATCTCTTGTCTTATGCGTGTTCTTCTCCACCTTCTCACTTTTGGTCTTACTGAGTTATGGATGCAATGTTAACTGAGGAGAAGTACAATACTTCCCACACACACACAAAAAGTAAACTGAATTTAAAAACTACTGAAAAAAAAATAATACACAAATACAAGAAGAGCCTCTCAAACAGTGAGTTAATGTAATCAGTTACTTTCCACCTCAGCTGTTTATTTAAAGGGGACATATCACGCTTTTTTCATCAATATATATTGGTCTAAGAGGTCCCCAAAACATGTCTTTAAAGTTTATGCTCAAAAAAACACTTTGAAATCAGATTTTGGTCTGCCTGAAAAGTCCTCTTCTTCATTCCTCATCAGAACACTCCGTTTTCCCTCTGACCACGCCCCCTCCGGAAGTGGATGTGCCTCGGCTCTCCAGTACGTTGATCTAATGTTTACATGTTGGCTGAATATACACGGCTGCTCAGAGATCGCGTTACTTCAACCCTCTGAATCTGATCCTGACGGAGATGCGCCTGCAGCAGGACCTTTCTGAACGATTGGTCATAGATTTAGTGTTTCTTGTTGTTTTATTTATCAGTATGTAGACGTGTGTCTTGGTACACAGCTACGAACATGTAGCTATGTGGCTATGCTAACTAGCGCTAGCACTTATCCATGATAAATAAAAATCATCCACTAGATCTTCAAATCTGCAGACGTGGGGAGTAAAACCGACCTCTGCCAGAAAGGCAGCAGGACCTTTTCTGAAGGATTGGTCACAGATTTAGTGTTTCTTGTTGTTTTATTTGTCAGTATGTCGACGTGTGTCTTGGTACACAGCTACCGCTACAGCTACAGCTATGAACATGTAGCTATGTGGCTATGCCAATTAGCGCTAGCACTTATCCATGATAAATAAAAATCATCCACTAGATCTTCAAATCTGCAGACGTGGGGAGTAAAACCGACCTTTGTGTTTATTAAGACAGCCTACAACTAGCATGCCTCCCTCCTAAGCTCCTTGTTAGCACACATGTGTGCAGGTAATGAAAAACGGGGGAGGGATTCAGTATTATTTTATACAGTCTATGGGCTGAACAAGCTCCGAGCTCTGACTCCGTGACAGACCAGATATTGTTGTTACGTAACAAAAACACGGAAGTCTGAAACGGCTCGTTTCACACACATTTACAGAAAGGTGGAGAAATCAGAACAGGGGCAGAATGGATTTTTTTCATTCTCGGGGGGTTTGTATACATGCCAGGGACACATATTTCAGGTAAAGAACCATTAGAAAGTCAATTTTGCATGATATGTCACCTTTAAGAAAAGCACACCAGAGGAAGACCTCTGCCGAAACATCCAATCCTCTGTGTTTGGAATTATTAACATTTACACTTTGTTGATGACGTATCAAAATGATCCAAAGTAAGAACTTGTTACCAGCTTCACTGAGCGCGTCTCTGTGCGTGTGAGTAAGTGTGTGTGTTTCTCATAGAGTGTGTGTGAAGACGTGACAGTTACGGGAAGAAAAGAGCGAGACCAGACTTATTAATCAATCCCAGATGATGTTGTTCCCTCAGATGGATAAAATGGTATCAATTAAAAGCCAGATCAGTTTAAAGCAGGTCCTTTTAATCACGTTGAAACAGCTGTGGTGGCCCGTTGTTTGTCTGCGTACGTTTTTTGGATGCTATGTCTTTACTGTGATGGATTTTTCAAATTGAACGCAGTATTTGTCAGCCTTAATACAAGGTTTGCACCATTAAGTGTTAACAGTGTAGGCTGCAAATACAGTGTTAGTAGGTGATGAGGTGTGACTGAGAATAGAGTTGATGGTTCACAAAATCTAAGTTACTGAAGCACCAGACCAGAGAGGTTAACACTGCACAGTTCTGGGGAACCACTTTGTTTATCCTTTGACACAAGAATCAGGGGAGAGCACGAACGCAGTCCCCCACTATCACAAATTATGCAGTCGAGATTCCCACATATGGGGAATTTGCAGGGGTCAGCACAGCCGGAGTCCAATGACTGAGCCTTGCCCTGTGTGAACCATCTTCTTGATCATGGTATCTCCCCTGCCAGGTAAGTATGCGTTGGAGGCGTCAGAGACAGGGCACTCATTCCCAGACACAGCACCATGGCTGGCGGTGGCCACAAGCCACGATCCCAGAGTTTGGTGCATTTTTTTAAAAGTCAATGTAGAAGGTTTCTGTTTTGTTAACTGTGTGATAAGTTTTGTTTCAGACTTTAGTTCTGACCAATGCGTCTAAGCAAATAAAATAAAACCTGTCATATTAGAGGGCACTGAAGCTTTACCTGTCTGACAGCGCTTTCCACTGAAGCCATCACCACACTCACACTGGTAGGATCCAAACTGGTTCCGACATGTGCCACCATTGAGACAAGGCTTTAACAGGCATTCATTGATCTCTGTGATGAAGGAAAATAAGAAACCAGTATAAAATCAACGGGCACATCAGCCTCACACATTTCAGGAACACTGTTTTTATAACTTCATCTTTTCATGAGGTCTCTGTGTGAGTTGATATGTCGGTGTATGTTACCGACCCTCACAGGTGGGCGGCTGGCTCCAGTCTCCCTGAATGCCACAGATACTCTGGGTGGCTCTGGGCACAGACATAAAGCCTGAATGGCACACATACACAGCCACTGAGCCCGGTGTTGTCGAGGAGAACTGGACTTCAGCGTGCCTCACTTGTGGAGGCGGCCCGCAGCTCAGCTCTAAAACAAACGCAAACACATCCGTGACGTCAGCATGGCCGCATAGTAACACCCGATCAGACACTGTGGGGTTTTACAGGGGCTCAGAGTGACGCTGTTTTCCATCCTCTTTCTGTTTTTGTCCTCCTAAAATTACCACCAGCATGCTCTTAAAGTGTGTAGACATGATTCATCTTGTCTAATACAGTCCTCTTTTATTTATAGCCTACGCAACCGTTCTATATCTGTGAATGTGGGGCCCTGAGTGCAGCAACACAGCTAAGATTATCTGCAGATGGAGGGCACATGTCTTTACACTTCACATCTCAGGATATCCTCTCTCTGTGCCAGATGTATTCAATTCAACTTCATGCAAACTTCAGCATCAGAGCAAGATGTGAACATTATAATGCTGCAATACAACTTACCTGTGGACGTTTGTATTGAGCTTATGTTTATATCGCAGTGCCTGCCGCTGAAGGCCTCGGTGCATTCACACTTGTACTTTCCTATGTAGTGAAAACACGTTCCCCTGTTCAGACAGGGGCTGGAGGCACAGGGGTCTGGTTTGCCTGCAGGAAAACACACATACTCACAGTTATTGTTCATGGTTAAAACAATGGTATTTTTTGACATGTGTCATGCAAAGATGTAGCTTAGCATGTTTCACAAAATCTGGTTAGAAAAACAGTTTGGCAAACAATATTAAACAAAGAGAAAAAGGGTTGATTACAATATGATACAGGATTAAAAATAAACGCATTAAAAACAGGAGATACAACATGTTCAAATCTAAAGAGGTGTTTTCTTATAAAGCCATAAAAATAGGAAGCTGCTTTTAAATGATCATCTTAAAGAACGGCAGAGGAAGATCTGAGAGCTCCTGTTGGAACATGAAGTTGGAGGAAGTCGCTTATTAAGTCAGTTTGCAGGTTATCTGAGGCTTTACAAACAAGTCAAAGTGCGCTCTAATGTGCTTTCTTTCAGAATCAGTCAAAGTCCTGATTACAGCATGTTGTGGACTGACTGTAATTTTCTTGATGATACCCGTCGAAGTGATCTAAATGCCTGAAGAAAGACGGATATATTAATACAGCTGAAAGAAGAGCAATAAAAAAAGGTATTTTTATGACCTTGTTAAATCGCAAATACATTTCAAACCCCCGTGAGGAGTTTCTAACAGACTAGGAATTAAAAGTGATGCTCCCTTTTGACTTTAAAGATAAAATGAGACCATCAGCGAAAAGATTTACTGTTTCTATTTTGTCATCTTTAACACCTGGAACAGGTAGGTGTCAGATGAGATGCTTTACATCGCCATGCAGAAACAGCCTTTCTTCATTTATTCCTCAGCAAAGATACACAATTTGTGAAACATCTGAATGTTAAAAGAAAGCAGGATGAAATTTATTGTCCAAAAATACGACTGAAACATGTATAGGGTAAAACCAGAAAGATACACGACTCACTGCTGTCCACAGGGGGCGCCAAAATCGCTTATTCAGGTAAATGCTTTGCACTGACTGCACAAAAGTGGAACTATGAATTTTGGATGCTGGAGCTTTTAGTAAAGTCTTAAATCATCCTGCAAATATATGATTTAATACTTTGACTGTTTTAATCCATTTAATTCTACTAATAGATTCTTTGTTTTCTGCTAAAGTGTTGTAAACAAACATTCATCTCATTGAATCTGAAAAGGAGAGCAGTCAAAGAAATGATGGTATCGTCTGTTGATCACTCCATGTACGATTCTACACATGAGCTCGTTGTGCTTTCACAGAAACTAGCAAGCAAACAAGCAGTGCATTGACTGCATCCTTTTAATGAGGTTGGCACTCACCCACTTCACAGTGTTTTCCTGTGAATCTGTAAGGACACACACATCTGTAGCTCCCTGCCTCCTCCTTACAGGAGCCTCCATTGCGGCAGGGACCAGAAGCACAGGTATTGAGTCTGACTGGAAAGAGACAGGGAGAGAAGAGACCTTGAAGAAGAGACCATTCTTAACTTTTAATCACACAAAATAAATCAGTTCCAGCACGTTGCAGCTCAAGTCAGGAAAACAGCTCAAAAATCAATCATATGCACAAATGAGCATAAGCCTTTTAGCTTTGTAATATTTCAAGCAGCATTATGAGTGATGGCACGTTTCCTGGTGCTTTAAATTTGATCCTCAGTAATAATGCAAAACTAATGATGTTTTTTTTTTTTCTTTCAATAATGCTACCTTTTTCACAGTGCTTCCCCCAGTATCCGTATTTGCATTCGCAGCTGTAGCCTCCGTCCCGCTCGAAGCAGTATCCTCCATTCAGACACGGAGAGGAGTCGCAGACCGATCGGGGCTGTACTGAAAAACACACACCGAGACTTGACTGTGTTCCATTTGCACTCGGAAACATCACACTTCATTCATTAAGTTACTCAACATGAGGTCCAGACTTTGAAAAACACAGATTATTTAAGACTGGATGAAATACAACATCACACAGGAGCATGAATCCTTTTGAAATGTCTCTCAATGTTAATAATGTAAAACTGAAAATGTGACCATTCCTCTAGAAACAGAGGGTGACACTTGTCCAGACCAGTGTGTTTAAAAATGTGTTGGTAGCCACAGTTACCAGCTGCTGATTCAATGACACATAGCTGCAAAGTGACCAGTTGTGGAGTTGGTGCCTGAGTGTCTTACCATATGGGTAGAAGTCTTTATGATCAAGCTCTGATCCACTGGTCTGACAGGTACACAGGTAGGTTCCTCCATACTCCAAACAAGGACCTCCATCAGGGCACGGTCTGCTGTTACTGCACGGCGTCTGAGTTACTTCTGAGAGGAAGAGAAGTTCATGCGTTTTGGAGAAAAAGGTCCCAGATGTAAACTTTTATCAGTGAACAGTTCCATCTTCATCAACACTCCAGTCAGTCACCTGATCAGATGTAGAAGATGATCTTTGCATGATGTTAAACTTACTTTTGCATGCAAGTTCAGGACAATTTAACCAGATATATGCAAATAACAGTTCTTATTTTGCTTTGACCAGACGTTACAGTAGCTCTATTATGTTGGATGTTGCAGAAACTGGGACAAATACAGATTCAGCTTCCACCGTCTGGGCTGTGTATTGGTGAGAATCTGACCAGGGAGAACAACAGGACAACTTACATGATACACACTGTAAACCTGAACAAGTTGAAATTACTCAAAATGTTTGTGGTAACTGATTACTTAAGAGTTTTTAAGTAGCAGAAATACAATTTTTGAGTAGAGCTGAAGTTATAGAATATGATTTCACTTTACTCAATTGTTTCCTTCCTCTTTTTAAAACTTTCCAGTTTCCCAAACTCAAATTCATTTGTTACATTTTTTATTTTTTAATTCATACATACTTGATGAAACTGAGTTCATGTCATGGTTTGGTTAGTTTAGTTTTGTCCTTGTGTTTCATGTCTTGGTTCCTCCCCATGTTTATTCTGTATTAGTTATCCTTTGTCTCTCTTGTGTGTTTAGTGATCCATGTCTCTTGTTGTGTTTTCTTAGTCTAGTCTTGTGTTTCCTTTTTTATTTTGTAGTTCTGAATCTATGGCTGTTTGAAAACGGCCTGCAACATACTACCTAGGAATTTAGTAGGCAGTACATACTGCATCCAAATTTAGTATGTCATATGACTGTTCTGTTTGAGCTGTTATGCAGGATGCTGAGCCAGACGTCACTGGATTTCCGGTTTGGGAAAGCGGAAGTAAAGAACGTCTGATAGAGAAAGTGCTTCTTTAGCATCACTTATAATTCAAAAAAGTTTTGAAGTGGTTTATATGGAATTTAATAATTTCCACAGTACCTAAAAACTGAGTTCCCTCAGTAAAAAAGAAGAAAAAATAAAAAGCATAACGAAGCTGTGCATTGTGGGTATCAGTATGCGAGGGAGACTGGTCTGATGCATAGGCCCATACAAGCGGCAACCTCCGGTCTAAAAATATGAGTCCAATGCGGAAGTGCTAAAAACTGCAGTCCTTCCAGGATCCAGTTGAGGCTGGCTCCGGAAGTACTGGAAACCACATACACACTAATTCAAAGTTAAGATCTTTACAGCAGAAATAAACATGTTTACAGCCTGGTTCAAAAGACGGGTGTAGTCTGGATAGCTCATTTCTCGATCGGCACACACTGTACGGGGGGTGAATTTTTTCTAACACCGCAATTTCAAAGATATTGAGATAATGATTCTTCCAATGAGAGGCACAGCTGACTTGATTAATAGGCGGGGACTCTGTAGCTGTTGGCTGGGAGGCTCAACGCCGGCCTTTTTAACTCACACTTGCTCAACAGCAGCAACATGGCTGCCGCCGACGATTGGCCTCAAAACAGTATATAGTTATATAGCCTATTTATATATTTTAAATTGTGTGGTTAAGCAGTCTGTATGGTAAGAGCCTGTATCACATGGCAGTCAGTCGTCTCTTAAGCGCCTTGAATTTGAGTAAAATAAAAATTGTGCAATAAAAATTTGTAATGCCGCTAAGGTGAGCTGGTGACGTCATGCAGGTTATGTGACAAGTCTCAAAGTGCCGTCCCATACCCAGTTCATCGGTTTTGAGCCCTCCAGCCCTCAATCACTTTCCAGCTGACGTCAATTAAGTCAAGAAAGGCTCAGAGCTCGGGGCTCAGGGAGGACATTGAGATTGGGCCCATGTCTCTTGTTGTGTTTTCTTAGTCTAGTCTTGTGTTTCCTGTTTTATTTTGTAGTTCTGATTGCTTGTGTTTCCAGTTTAGTTTTACGTCATGCCCTTGTGTGTTTTCTTCCTTTAGTGATTCCCCTCATTAGTCTCACCTGTGTCCTGTGTTCACACCTGCGTGGATGACTCTGTATTTAGCTCCCCTGTTCCTTGTTGAATCATTGTTCATCTTCCCTGTACCGGTAAAGTGGTTTGGCATTGTCTTTCCTCGTTACTTGCCATAAGTAATATAATATTAAAACAACATTAATCGTTCGGATAACTCAATAATCCATTGTTGGTTCAACTAAATAGCTGGTTTTGAGTGCTGCACCCTTAATGGATATGAGTTAGAAGTACTGTTTAGGTTTAAAGTGCAGGCTGTACAATAAAATATGTCACATTATTTTACAGCTCTGTAAATAAAGTTACAAATCACACTTTTAAAAGTTTAAATTAAGGATAAATATTGTAGTATAAAGAGCAGACATCATAAAATCTGAGTTAAAGAGTTGAAAGGTAAATGGACTGTTCTTATATCGTCCTTTTCTAGTCTTCAGACCACTCAAAGCACTTTTACGCTCCATGTCACATTCACCCATTCACACCACATTCATGCACCAGTGGCAGAGGCTGCTCCATGTAAAGTGTCCATCAGTATTAACTAATCCCCCCCACATGCATTCACACACCACTTGCTATGCCACAGGGAGCAATTTGGGGTTCAGCCTCTTGCCCAGAGACACTTCATCATGTGACTGTGGGAGCTGACATCGAACCGCCAACCTTCCTAAGACTCTACCGCTGAGCCACAACCGCTCCATTCACCTCACCTCCAGCTAAATGAAGCTGCAGTGTGAGGTCCGTCAGGGAAACTATATCTGCATTCACGGTCGTAGCCTACTTCTCGTTTTCTCACTCACACATGCTCTCTCACTTTTTCCTGCTGTCACTGTCTGAGGCTGTCGATGGTAAATCAACTGTTTCATCAGCTGGTCTCGTCTATCCAATGGCACAATGTCACACCCTCTCTGTCAGCCTATCGTTTTCTGATCTCTTTTTAAATATGATTCTTTCTCTGTCTGCGGCTCCTTCTTCCTGACGATTCTTCTGGTGCCCCTCCAGCTTCACATCACCGCCCGCCTTCGTCAAATCATCAGCCATCGATTCATCATTAATCCAGTCATAGGGAGTCATGATCAGCCACTACCACCAATACCCCAACTTCATGAGATGTATCCTGCTGCTTTCTTCTTGTTATATTTGTACTATTTTTGAAAAAACTGTGAATAAAGTATTTCAAAAAGTGAACTTTTACTCAAAGTAGTTTTACAGAAAAATAATATAAAAATAAAAATAAAGCAAATTAAATCCGCAAGCACCGATGAACGGGCCCTCACACATCTGCAACCACCTCCTGATGTGCAGCAGGTGTTGTTGTGTACCGTAAAAGTATGCATCCTTACTTGGGGGCCATTTTTCACATTCAAAGCTAGGTAGCTCTCTCCCTGTTGGTTTTAGGATATGGGTGCAAGAGGCTTATTTGTGCATCCTGATGCCCTAAATATGCATGTATGAAATTGTGCGTGTAGCCCAAAAAAGAATCTCTATGGGAAGGGTTACTTTACCCTTTTTTTAACCCTTTAGGGGGCACTATGGAGCATATTTTTGGATTTTTTTGGACGAGAGTCCCAAAATATATAAATGGGATGCGTGGCCAATGTGTGTGGCCAATTTGGTGAGATTTTGTGCATTTTAAAGCCACCATAAATCCATTTCCTGTTTATGGCAAGATATCTTTTTCATACCCTTTAGAATTTGGGTGAAAAACTGAAAAAAAAAAAAGATGGCCGACTTCCTGTTGGGATTTCACCATGACATTAGGTATCTTTTTTGTAGGTCTTGGCCTGATAGATATGGCAAAAAAAACTTCATGCATGTATGTTGAACTGTCTTGAGGGGCTGGCCCTTTGAAATTTGAAAAATGAAGGGGGCGCCATATGCGTTTTGTGTTTGGCGAAAATCTCCGTAAAATATGAAGGTTAAAACACATTTGAAATCCACGCAAAAACAAAAAAGCATCAAGCTGTGGAATCAAACAAACAAAAACAGGCAGCCATTGAAACTTAAATGACCAAAAAAGGTTCACCAGAAGAAGACAAGATTGCAGCGCAGAGTTTACCAGTGTCCTATGTCCAAATTTCATGTTCATTTGGTCACTCTGAACTGGTAATAGTGGCCGAGCCCTCCGCCCCCAAAAATTGATTTTTTTCACAAATCCAAGATGGCAACCCTAGGAGGGTGTGACTGTGTGGAGCTTTTAATGAGATCTTAACAATAGGATCTGCATTTACATTCATCACAGTCCCTGTAACATCCCAAAACATAGCACCACTTTTTTGCAGTCCGCAAAGAAACTTTATTTACCCAGATAAGAGAAAAAATAAAGTATTGTGAAATGTTAAAATTCAAAATCAAGCCTGATGATTTTGAGGATTATTTTTTTTGTATATGAAAAAACTTGATACTCAAGACTTAAGTGTATCACTATTTCCTGCAACCACTGAGTATTCCAATATTGATTGGTAAAATAGTACTGATTTTTTAAATCAATAGTTTACATGCAAAGATGAGATTTTTGCTCAGACAGCCAGTAGTAGAGTTTTGATCAAGTGGCAACCTCTGGTCTCAAAATATGAAGCCCATGCTGAAGTGTTATAAACTGCAGTTCATCGAGAATCCACTTGAGGCTGGCTGCAGAAAGACTGGAAACCACATACACACCTATTCAAAGAAGGCGATCTTTACAGCAGAAATAAACATGTTTACAGCCTGGTTCAAAAAACGGCTTGGAGGCTCAAACCCCGCCTCTTTATGTCACACTCTGCCTGGTTAAGTTCCACATTTCCAATATGGCTGCCACCAATGATTGGCTTCATAACAGCGCTCAGGAACAGGTGGGTGACGTCACAGATACTACATCAATTATTTATACAGTCTATGGTTTTGATGTACAATATGTATACGTTTTGCATAATAAGTCTTTTTTTTTTTTTTACTCCAATGTTATAAATGATTTTTTGCAATGGCAGCTCCCTCACATTCCATATTTCACAATAGTTTGAAACATAACTCTTGGCTCAAAGTTATCTCATCATGAGATTCTTGCCAACACACAGCCCTGCACCTTGATGGGATTATAAGTATCATACTCACCAAACTGACAGTAGAGTCCTGTGTAACCTGAAGGGCATTCACAGGTCCCATTGTTGTCCACACAGACACCCCCATTCTGGCAAAGACACTCCTCTGCAGACACGGGAAGAAACAGAGAGAGAGAGAGAGAGAGAGAGAGAGAGAGAGAGAGAGAGAGAGAGTGAGAGAGAGAGAGAGAGAGAGAGAGAGAGAGAGAGAGAGAGAGAGAGAGAGCACGTGTGTGTCAGAGAGAAGTCTGCTCCATCTACATGAAAGCAAGTCCTTAAGTTACGTTACAGTACCGGTCTGACTGTAAACAAAGGCAGAAGGCATAAATGGTCAACATGTGTACCATATGCTCAGTGTCTTTCATCTGCTTTACTGTAAACTTTGTATTGATTCGCTGTCATTTCTCTTTCCCAACACAGTTCACAGGACTGGAGGATTACCAGTCAGCGTGCTGCACATCCGCTCGGCACAAATGGTAAGAATGTTTTTATTTTCCTCTGCTTCCTAATTGCAGCAGTGGATCAAAGGACACGGCCGTATCACAGCTAACTGGCTCCCCTTTGAAGTCCAGGAGCTCAGTGGAGGGTATTATTTTTCTGATGATATGGAGCATATTTTGCGAGCAAAATGTATGGCCCTCGGGGCAATTAATGGATTGTTAATTAGCAAGAGACACTTTTCATTGGCCACCTGCGCAGCCCGGGCCCTTTGATCTGAGGGCCTGATTAGGCACTCCTGTGTCCCACTACTTTCTCTTCCTTGGAGGATCATGCTCCTTTTTCCACTGTGCCTTCCAAGTGAGCCAGGCAGGAAAGTATTTAGAAGATTTAAGAGAGCCTATATAAGCACAGATAGTTATTTCAGCTCAAGGGTGAGAAGTAGCATGCATTTGCATGAGCTCAAATTCTATCAAAGAGCTTTGGAGGGGAACAAACCTCACAGCAACTGTTATCAGAGGGTGACACTGACCTCTCATGGGCCTTTATTACCTTTAATTGGCTCACTGGTAATTTCTTATAAAAATTAAATAACATGCAGGAATAAAACATAAAATTTGAATGACCTAAACTGCATTTATGAAGGGAAGGTATGAACCATTAGTAGTGGATGATTGCTTTTTACATATTTTGCCTTCAAATTGCCCCTTGGTTATGCAAGCAGCAGCTGTGCTTGAACTTACAATGAGGTGCAGTGGCCAACTTCCAGAGGAGCAAGTAGCGGTGTGGAAGCATGCATATTTCAACAGCTCTGTCTGAAGAAATGACCTGAATACCAAAGAGCAGCTTTGACTCATAAAGAGGCCTTTTCAAGTCTAGACAAAAGCACTTCCTCTTGTTGGTAAACTAATAAAAATGTGCTATAAAACAATTATTCACAACATCAAGAGACTGGTTCCCGTAGTAAACTGGGCGAGGCTGTGTCAGTTTTGATAATTACAATGATCCATCATCACAGCAGCCTCTTCCAGGGGCACAGCTCCAAATTCCTGTGGGATAGCAGAGCTCCTCTTTAACTACCCCAGTCTGCTCTCTACCTGCGCAGCTTCCTGCAGCGAGTTAACAATACCTTCACACTTGTCACCGTAGAAGCCCGGAGCACATGTGCAGTTGTAGATTCCAGAGCTGGTGTGTTCACAAATCTGGTGTTTCTTGCAGTCTTCCTCCTCACACAAGGCTGCGTATAGAGAAGTCAGGCTCAAACTTTAAGACTCAAACTTTGAGGAAAGGAAAAAAAAAATCTGGCAACACTTTTGCGGTAGCTCTGCCTGCTTTTACCTGTTTGGTTTTCTGCCTCAGTTGAATTGACCTGAAGCACGACCAACTCTGCAAGAGGAAAACAAGAACGTGTTTTACAGGTTTGGTTCATCCAAATAACATAATCATTATAATTTCCTTGCTTTCTTCTGGGGGTAAATGTCAAAACAGATAGTTCAGGATGTAACTGGTATGGTTTAAGGACTGTCGTCTCTGGCAGTCTGCAATCCTGAGGCATTAGAGGTGGATGGATTTCAGTCACAGTTTTGAAAAAATAGGTAATAAAAATGTATAAAAAGTATCTCTGCTGTTATGGTCATTCCACTGATATCAAACTACTGGTGGCACTGCCTCACATGCTTTTACCCCCTATATCAACATTATTCATTTCCATGTGGATTGTATCGTACCTTTTGTATTGTGTCGCATCGTGTCGTGTCGCATTGCATCGTATCGTATTGTGTCGTGTCATGTTGTGTCGCCTTGTGTCGTGTCCCATTGCATCGTATCATATCGTATGGTGTCGTGTCATGTTGTGTCGCCTTGTGTCGTGTTGCATCGTATCGTATGGTGTTGCGTCATCTCGCATCGTACTGTGTTGCCTCGTGTCGTGATGCATTGCATCTTATTATATCGTATTGTGTCGTGTCGTGTGGTGTCGCGTTGCATAGTATCGTATTGTTTCGCCTCACGTCGTGTTGCATTGCATCATGTCGTATGATGTTGCGTCATGTTTCATCGTATTGTGCCGCCTTGTGTCGTGTCGCATTGCATCGAATCATATCGTTTTGTGTCGTGTCATGTAGTGTCGCCTAGTATTGTATTGTGTTGCCTAGTATCTTGTCGCCTTGCGTCTTGTTGCCTCGCCTCTTGTTGCCTCGCGTCTTGTCGCCTAGCATCTTGTCGCCTAGCGTCTTGTTGCCTCGCGTCTTGTCGCCTAGCGTCTTGTCGCCTCACGTCTTGTTGCCTCGTGTCTTGTTGCCTCGCGTCTTGTTGCCTAGCGTCTTGTTGCCTTGCGTCTTGTCGCCTAGCATCTTGTTGCCTAGCGTCTTGTTGCCTTGCGTCTTGTCGCCTAGCGTCTTGTTGCCTCGCGTCTTGTCACCTCGTGTCTTGTCGCCTAGCGTCTTATAGCCTAGCGTCTTGTTGCCTCGCGTCTTGTCGCCTAGCGTCTTGTAGCCTAGCGTCTTGTTGCCTCGCGTCTTGTCGCCTAGCGTCTTGTCGTCTTGCATCTTGTTGCCTCGCGTCTTGTAGCCTAGCCTCTTGTCGCCTCGCGTCTTGTCGCCTCGCGTCTTGTCGCCTAGCGTCTTTTTGCCTCGCGTCTTGTTGCCTCGCATCTTGTCGCCTAGCGTCTTGTAGCCTAGCGTCTTGTTGCCTCGCGTCTTGTCGCCTAGCGTCTTGTCGTCTTGCATCTTGTAGCCTAGCGTCTTGTTGCCTCGCGTCTTGTCGCCTAGCGTCTTGTCGTCTTGCATCTTGTTGCCTCGCGTCTTGTAGCCTAGCCTCTTGTCGCCTCGCGTCTTGTCGCCTCGCGTCTTGTCGCCTAGCGTCTTTTTGCCTCGCGTCTTGTTGCCTCGCGTCTTGTCGCCTAGCGTCTTGTAGCCTAGCGTCTTGTTGCCTCACGTCTTGTCGCCTAGCGTCTTGTCGTCTTGCATCTTGTTGCCTTGCGTCTTGTTGCCTCGCATCTTGTCGCCTCGCGTCTTGTTGCCTCGCGTCTTGTTGTCTAGCATCTTGTCACCAAGCGTCTTGTTGCTTCGCGTCTTGTCGCCTAGCGTCTTGTAGCCTAGCGTCTTGTCGCCTAGCGTCTTGTTTCCTCGCGTCTTGTCGCCTAGCATCTTGTCGCCAAGCGTCTTGTTGCCTCGCGTCTTGTCGCCTAGCTTCTTGTTGCCTAGCGTCTTGTCGCCTAGCGTCTTGTTTCCTTGGGTCTTGTCGCCTCGCGTCTTGTCGCCTCGCGTCTTTTCGCCTCGCGTCTTGTCGCCTAGCGTCTTGTCGCCTTGCATCTTGTTGCCTCGCGTCTTGTCGCCTCGCGTCTTGTCGCCTAGCATCTTGTCGCCTAGCGTCTTGTCGCCTAGCGTCTTGTCGCCTAGCGTCTTGTTGCCTCGCATCTTGTCGCCTAGCGTCTTGTCGCCCAGCGTCTTGTTGCCTCGCGTCTTGTCGCCTAGCGTCTTGTCGCCTAGCGTCTTGTCGCCTAGCGTCTTGTTGCCTCGCATCTTGTCGCCTCGCGTCTTGTCGCCTAGCGTCTTGTAGCCTAGCGTCTTGTCGCCTAGCGTCTTGTCTCCTCGCGTCTTGTCGCCTAGCATCTTGTCGCCAAGCGTCTTGTTGCCTCGCGTCTTGTCGCCTAGCTTCTTGTTGCCTAGCGTCTTGTCGCCTAGCGTCTTGTCGCCTAGCGTCTTGTCGCCTCGCGTCTTGTTGCCTCGCGTCACATTGTATCATATCTTATCGTGTCGTCTTGTGTCACGCTGTGTCGCGCCATAGTATTGTATTATGTTGCATCATGTTGTATTGTATCAAGTCATATCCCGTCATGTTGTGCTGTATGGTATCATCCTGTCTTGTTAACATTAACACTTTTTTCCCAGGGAAAACTCTTCTTACTGGATTTCCATTGATCTTCATCGTAGTTGGCCGAAAGCAGAAAGCTGAAAGCTCAAACCCTGAGCAAAGTAATCTCAAACTTTCTCCTGATTCCACTCACTAAAAGTAAGTAAGGAAGGCATGATAATAAAGTATTAATAATGCAACTAAGTAATCTACTTTTAACATTGATCATCTTTATCACCCTGAGTAAAGTCATGGACTTCTTCTAAAGTGCAAAATCTCAAAATGATCAGTTTTCATATCAGTGCTAACCATTGGAAGCATTTACTTATTGATTTTCTGTTTTGGCTAAATTACAACTGTACCATAGTTTCTGCTACAACAGTTGCCAACACCTTTGACCCTTCCAAATTCTTACATGTTGTAAATCTATGCAGTAGCAATAATGCTGCATTTTTAAGAACAATGGAGGAGCAACAGAACCAGCTCACCAGAACAAAGTTCAGAGTCATAAATACTGGTTTTGATCTCAGAGAGGTATGATTGGATTCCCTTTGAGCTTGTCCCAGTTGGAAGAATGCTTCGTTACATGAAGCCAAGGCAAAAGTAGGACTAACAGGCTAAAGTATGTCAGCATTTTCTACCAAGAATCCTTTTTCCAAACATGCTTTTCTGGCAGAAGTCATCTTGAATAACAGTCACCTGTCTCACAGAGCATTCCAGTGAAGGCAGCCGGACATATACAGGTGAAGTTGGCCACCCGATCGATGCACTCTCCTCCATTCAGACAGGGCTGGGACTCGCATTCGTTTATGTCTGGAGGATGCACAAAAGTCAGTTCATGGGACAAGAGAAGTTTATCAGCTGTTGATTCAGTTTCACATGATGATTTTTCAATCTTGAACCTTGGAGGAGCAAGAGGCTGCCGTCTGGATTTAGAGCACTGAACTTCCCCTCTTAGAGCATAAAGTTTCATTGAGCAGGTGCCTCGTATTAAAGAGTAATCCTGTCTCATGTAGATACAAGGATTCATGAACTGTGCAGGGTCTGAAAATTCAATTCCCGGTTAGCTTCAAGTTCTATCAACAATCAATCACCAGACAAACAAGATTAGGAAAGGGCTTTTCAAACAGACCTGCTTTCAGTGAACTTTCTCCCTGCTACATTGTGTGACCCAGGAAAAGAAAAGGATGAATTGTAATTGCAAATGAAATCGACCGTATCCTTAACTTGGACCCATTTGTCTAGGTAGACTGGGAAGCTTTGGATGAGAGCAGCTGCCAAAATGACTGAGTTTGATGTAAAAAGCAGCAGAAATATTTCCTCTGGAGAACCATGCCTACTTTTCCCCCAGAGTGAGAAAAACTCCAGCTCACCTGTCTCACACAGGACACCAGTGTACCCCGGCTCACACACACAGGTGAAGCCGCCACTGCCTTGTACACACAGCGCGTTGTTGAGGCACGGCCTGTCTCTGCACTCGTCAATGTCTGCAACACACACACACGAGCACAGAGACACACACACATGGAATATTTACTCAGCTGATTAATATATCCGCCACACTGCTCCCCTCACTCCGCAAGTATGTGCTGCTGGCTGTGAAAGGTATTAGAAGAGGTTTGAAACATCTCCACAGGCCGGACTGTGGGAAGAGGAACAGAGAGCCGAGACCGAGATATTCTAAAAGACTTTTTTGTTTGGAAATTTTTTGATGAGGGACAAAATTATTTTGATTAATCAGAGTTTTCCAGGTCAGAGGTCGATTTGGAGCGAGCAGTAGGAAAAGAAAAGTAGTTTTTTTGATGAGTAGTAAAAATGTCCAAATTTAGAGCAACATGTCATGGTAACGCTTTGCTACTGTAGAAGATCATATTTAGGATAATATAAGGTTCCTAAATAGAATAAATGAAACTTATTTTAAGTAATAGGGCTGCAACAGTTTTCAAAACTCAGCTTTAAGTTAAAGAGTAACTTCCCTTCAATTCAATTTCATTTACAAATATTGAAAACCTGCACGTATTCCAGTCAATGCCCTTAAATCCACTCTAATTTCTACTATTATTCTCAGTGTGACAACATCATGAGTTTGTTAAAGTCCTCACAAAAAGAGATAGAGCATTAATAAAGCAAAGCATTTAAAAAGTATGCAGTATATCCAAATAAAGGCTTTACAATCAGAGCAATTTTGATACAAAAGTGGACAAGTGGTCTATGTCTTTATGATCTGGGACATCTATGACATGTATGTTGCACACTTGCATGTTTATGGTCAACCAAAGCAACATTGGTTTGCATGGCTGAGGTTAGTCGGAGCAGTCAAAGCAGCATTAATCTGTGAATTTTAGTGGAATATTAACCTTTATGTTGAATATAAACAGCTTTGTGGGAGTGTTGTCTTTTTCAGAATGAAGGTTAAAACAGGGATATTTGGTGTATTTGAGACAGCTAACTTAAAGGAAGCAGGATCATTTCCCAGTTCTGTTGTTTCTCTGTCATCTCTGATTTCTGCAGTGGCCACAGTGTTTCCAAAGGTGCAGCTGCAGGCGACTGGTTGGCTGAGCTGTGTTGCCTTTTGAACATTTTTCCTTGGATGTGTAAGTAGACACTGGTAGCAAAAATTCATCAAGAACTGCAGATTGAGATTTTTTAATCTGATAATCAAAACTTCACTCCAATCTATCTTAATATGATTTTATTTAGAAATGAAGCCATAACTAATCAGCACTGGAGGAAGATTCATTGTTATATTGTTAATGTTGTAAAAAGGCAATTTGTACTGTGTCCTAAGCTCTACATTTTAGGAGATTCTACAGTGTTATCTGCTTTTTTAAAACCACTGATCGAATGGATACAAGCTGCTATTATGACTGGACGACAGATTATCCTCAGAAATTGGAAGACACCGGGAGAACCTCCTTTTCCGAACTGATTGACTAAACTGGGCACGGTAGCTGCATAAGAAAGGATGTCTTATTGGATGCAGGACAGAACAGCAAAATATCTTCTGAAGTGGGCCAGAATGAAGATCAAGTGTGAAAATTAGAAGCGGTTTTGTATTGTTTTTTTTATTTTTATGTCAATTGGATCTTATTATTTTTATGTTCCTTTATGTGCTAAGCCACTGTAGAAGATAGCACCCGCTGAACCCTCTTGGTTAAGGCTTTGTTCGTGGGTGGGGGTAGGGTAGGGATTATTTGTAACAAACAGATATGTGTCACTTATTATAGCTGTTTTGTTTTTGTTTAATAAAAATTGAAAGTAATAAAAAAAAGAAATGAGGCCATGACATCCTCACTAAGTACAAAGTACAAAGTGTCTTTCGTACCTGTTTCACACTGACTCCCAGTATATCCAGGAGGGCACTGACAGATGAAACCATTAATCTGGTCCTCACAAGTCCCTCCGTTCTGGCATGGACTGGATGCACACTCATCGACATCTACAGAGACGAGCAGAAACACAAAGGATGTAGTATGACTCTTTTAATTAAGATAAAACATCTGCCCAGGATTAGTTAGTTTGGAAACGTCTGAGGTAATAGGGGTATTAATGAAGTATCCAGGTGTCCCTTCAGCAGGTCAGGTGTAACTAATCTTTGACATTGTTTCTCCTGGATCTCAGGTAGACAGGTTTTCATTCAAAGAGTGCAGTGTGTGTCAGAGCAGGAAGCAGTGTCAACCATAACTCACCTATCTGGCATCGTCGCCCGGTGAAGCCAGCCAAGCAGGAGCAGGTGTAGGAGGGGTTACCTGTAATGCAGTCATCGATGCACTGGCCCCCGTTCAGACATGGTCTCAGGTGTGGGCACACAGACGCTGCAAAAAGAGGTCAATGTAACAGGGATCATTGTACAAAGCCAGCCAAGAGGAAGTGATTTAATCTCTTTGAAGGCAGGACTTACCTGAGTTATTACAGCCACCCACTTCCACATTGGCATCATCTATACGAAAGACCCATCTGCCAGGGTAGCCCACATTGGTGGTCCCCTCAACGTTCGCCACATCAGCCGTGCGAGAGCCGGGGATGTTGAAATAACGCTGGCCATCACCAGCGTTAAAACCTGCCTGGGAAGAGAGGAACAAGGAGGGAGACATCACAAAAGAAGGCTGATTAAGAGCTGAAAGCTGTGATGTGCGCCGCGTCTTCACAGGTAGATCAAACTGTGTACGTTCACATTATACAAACCAATAACCATCATGTGATCTTACCTGTGCTGCAATCCCTCCCAGCCCAGCCAGGTTTCCTCCACTGCTGGCATGCATGCCTGTAGTCCAAGTGATGTTATTGTACTGGAATATAGTGAAGGAAAGCTCTCCATCTGTAATGAGCACCACTTGGAAAGTATTTACCTGCATAAAGAGGAACGGGCTCGGTTAAAACATTTCCTGATTTCCAAGAACTCTGGTAATAATGCATCTCAAAGACTTCTTAACGATAGAGATTCCTCAAACTCAGTCAGGCTAGAGGCGTAATCGACTCATCCGGGCCTGTTGTTCAGGCAGATAAGATATTCCAATCATCAAACAATTATCATCGAAAGGAAACCCAATAGCTGTGCTTCCCTATCACACAATAAATCCAATTTTTAAACATTAACAGAGAGACGATTCTCTGCAACTCCAAGATTATCTAGGCCAGTGGTTTCTCGTTCATCCAAATTAGATGAGATAAAGTATCCCCTTATCAACACCACAACTCATGTTTACTGTGGATGTTAAGTAAAGCTCATACATTATATAGAAGAAGTGGTAATATCCAATTTGTTGTCACAAAGGTTTATGGACTGAAGCTGACAGTTCTGCTTTGGATGCTGTCATCTGAGAGAGTAGGCCTACAGGGTATGAGGAAAGTAAGCCCTTCATGATTATATTGATCGATACTGCAATAATGATTTGAAGTGTGATAAATAACTGCAGGACTAAAAAGTGGGTGTGAGCTATAATAGTGTTTATGTTTATCTGGTGTTGTTTTCTTATCATTGAATTGGCACCAACTAATCTGAGATTAGCTAAAGAGGTGGTATTATGTTTTATCATATTTTAAAAACAAATATTAGTTACAATGTTGGTTGTCAATACTAAACATAGGGGGCGCCGTTGGCCTAGCGGTCTCAGCTCGCACCCACTCTCTATTCCACACATTTCCTGCCACTCTTCAGCTGTCCTATCGATTAAAGGCAAAAATATATTAAAACTATAGATGTTCATGATTTTCGAGTATCAATTAATTGATTGTTAAGAACTTACTCGAACACGTTTTTTTGTTTTGATTTTCTATCACGTGGAACAAACATCATGTGGTCTCATATCTGGTTCAGCTATCAGGGAGGTGTTTGAAGTTTAAAGCACGTTTGGATGTGAATCAGCTGACTGAAGGTGTTGCTCACAGCGGAGACGCTCAGCTGGGGGCTGTGGCTGAGTGACAGGTCTCCATGAGCGCTTTTTCTTCTCCTCCACCGGACTGATTCTGACCGGGCTGACACCTGACTGCATTCACATCCTTATTTTTCTCAATAAGAACGAGTAGACAGAAACTGGACACTGTAAGTCTGAAATATGTTTCTGTTCAGTTCCCTTGTTGAAGTCTGAGTCTTCACTTTTATGACTGTATGTCTGCAGAGATTATGAGCCTGCTCAACACGTTGATATTCGGCGTGTTTAACGTTTTGAAGACCTCAATACAATCCGTAGATATTCAATACCGTCAGTAATATACATTGTGTCTTGAAGGAAAATTTGATTCAGGGGTTAAAATGCATTAAGCATTTTTTTGACATCGAAAACGTCTACGTTTTTTTAATGATTAATCGATAATTGATTGTTAACATTTCCAAAGATCGATCACGGAAAATACTTGAAATGTACATCCCTAATTGAAACATTTTAAAAATATACTTAACATGGGCAAAGTTTCAAGTTGCAAAGTACGTGTGTTGGAGTAATCCCTGGTTTAAACTGCAGGCTGCTCTGAACTGCTTGTTCAAAAAGTAACGTAGGAAATCAAAGAGATTGACACATGATTTTCTCAGCTCGTGGCACTACCAGTTGGGGAATCTTCTTAAAAGTGCAAACTTGTCATTTTAGAAAAAGAAACACTAGTTTGTGCTGCATGGCAACAGTGAAAGAGGCTTATAGAATGCTTGGTTCTGAAAAGTGTTTTGGTTTGGTTTGGCACTTTTTCACAATAAGAGGAGGTGGATGTTGTTCATCTTTATATGCAGTCAAAGGTGGCAACATGTGGCTTCAGGGACTCATGTTGGTTGGAGATGCTTATGATGAATTAATAATTTTGCTGCTCCATTATTTTTTCATCAGACTCCCTGGAATTTGCACAAGCCTTTCCTTGAATACAAGATGGAATCACAGATTTGGGCCCCAAAGACACTAACACAAAGAATCATTCTGCAGTAACTGAATGGTAATAAGTGAGCAGTAAAGTGTGAGTTTATACCGGTGTGTTCGCATTGCCTCCGAAGAATGTAACTTGGTGCCATGTAGAGATGAGGACCCATGTTGCATTGAAGTTGGGGAACTCTGAAAAGTATATCCTGACGTCTCCTGAAGCCCGTCTCAGGATGGAGGGCTCCTGGCTCTCTCTGTAGAAGACTCTCCCTGCTCGCCGGTTATCTACATCAGCCCAGAACGGTGCCACAACCCTCCTGTCGCCAGCGATCGGAAAAGCCACGGGCGTGAACTGAGACACCTCCCTCAGGAAAGACACCAGGCCATTGTTGTTAACCTGAGAAGGACAGAATCAGAAATGTCAGTTTAACAGTGATATGTTTTGTTCAACATGCCAGCTCCTGTGACTTGTCTGTAGGGAGAGGTGGGGTTAGAGAGGAAGTGCTGAGGAGAAGAGGCGAAGGTAGACAAACAGAGGTAGCCCTAACCTCGCAGGGCAAACAGCAGCATGGGGCAGCGGACGCTCCCATAACGGATGTTTGCACTTCCCATGTAGCAAACAGATGCTACATTTATTCCGTGAAATGACAGCAGCTGAGAAAACTGTGCTTCTGCTGCTCACGCACCTGCAAAGTCATCACACCAGGAAGAACATTCACAGGCCTTAAATCCACAGACGTCTGCCAACAGCAAAGTAACCAAATAAATGAACCCATCCTCCACTCGTCCACATAGCCCCTCTGTGAGAAAAAGCTCAGTCAGCACTGCAGTGTTGGACTACAGCATGGTGAAATGTCAACGCTAGAAAAGTTCAACTTTAGGGAGGTAGTAAATGGTGTATAACACAAACAATAAAGTGATTAATCAGCCAATGTACTGACTATAAACCATTAATTAAAGATAAACATGGATTCTTTCTGTTTTTTATTATTGCATACTGAATATGTTTGGACTGCTAACTGGAGGAGGACAACTGCGGGGTTTCACTGACATTTTATAGATATATCAGTTTATTTATCACCAAAAATAACTGATAGATCTGTAATCAATATACTTTGTTAGTTGTATTCAGTAATTTATCTTTATTCAATCTAACATTTAAGCCTCTAAGGGACTGTTGGAACAAAACAGGACTACAATGATGACATATTTCCTTCCTACAAAGAGCCTTTAATGTTAATAAAAAGTTGATTTTAACACGCAAACGTCCGTCCAATATCTAGTCTACTTCTAGGTTTGTTTTTGTCAGTCTCCTCATGCTTCAGTTTCAGGGCTGCACTTCTGGGACCACATCTTTTTGACCCTTGTGTCGTTGCAATGGTAACTTATGGTTAGGGTTACGGTTTGACACTAAAAATGTGGCAATCTAATTCACTAGGTGCAAACAACAACTGTCCCCATGGACCCACATTATTCTGGACGGCCAGCTTTCCGTAAGCCTTCTCCATTGTTGCAATGCAACTAAAGAGATAGTCATGGAGTTCTGTTCCCTATATGAAATGACAAATGATGAAATGTGGCCGAAAGCTTTTGACCCAAAATCTGACCCAGAAAGTAAAAAAAGGGATTTAAAGAATATCCCAAGTATCAAAGAACAAAGCAGGACATTTCTGTTATGTTATGTCATTTGTTTTGATTTTTATTTGCTCTTTCAAGTTGAATCACCAATTGGTGACATCACAAATTGAGCCAATCTTGTGTCCCTCTCTCTTAATTCTCATGTGGCTTTCTGAATAAGCTCAGAGCTGGCTGAAGTCTAATCCTGGGATTACTCCATGACAAGTTTACCACACAATTTAAAACTTTGTCCATGTTCAGCATTAACACCCAACATTTGAACTTACTGTTTGTTTTTAGAACATGAAAACGAATGATACCACCTCTCTGAGGCTAAAAGACTAAAGTTAAGAGGAAGTGAAAAGCTGATAGTTTTCTGGGATCTGACAAATGAAAAGAAAGATTTCTGGTTTCTGGGGCTGTCACAGGTCTGTACTAAACTCATCCAATTCATACCTTTGCACCAACTAGAGCACCTTTGTGTGTTCAGGAGGAGTGATTTTCAGCATTGCTCTGGTTGTATACTTACTAGCTTTCTGTTTGTACCATAGTCTGTATAAATAGTGGACGCAGTATCTGTGACGTCACCCATCTGTTTCTAAAGAGCTGTTTTTAAACCAATCATCAGCGGGAACCATATTGGATATGCTGAAGTCAACCAGGCATAGTGTGATGTAAAAAGGCGGGGTTTGAGCCTCCTAGCCAACAGCGACACTGTTCCCGCCTGTCAATCAAGTCAGCTGTGCCTCTCATTGGAAGACTCGTAATCTAAACATCTTCAAAATTGCTGCGTTAGAAAAAAAGTCACCCCTGGTACAGTGTGAGCCGATCGAGAAATGAGCTATCCAGACTACACACGTTTTTTGAACCAGGCTGTAAACATGTTTATTTCTGCTGTAAAGATGGGTGTTTTTGAATTTGTGTGTATGTGGTTTCTGGTACTTCTGGAGCCAGCCTCAAGCGGACACTTGAGAAACTGCAGTTTTTAGCACTTCCACATTGGCTCCAATTCTCACGGCCGGAGGTTGCCGCTTGGTTTCCACCAAAAAACTTCAACAAAATGTACAACAACAAAAAGAGTGTTGGTCTTCACTTGCTGTTTTTAAAGCCTCATTGCTCATGGGTTTCCTCAGGGTTAAGGTAAAGAGATTAGGTCTGTTAAAAAATCAGATTTTTTGGGATATGTCAGAGGTTATTTCAGGGGTTCATTTTATGCAGAAATAAAGAAATAATCCAGAAAAGCGATCAGGGGTGAGGTTGATGGTCAGTCCAATGATAGATCATGAGGAGTGTGTGCATTGGGAGTCCTTATACTATTACAGTTTCTGACCAGGCGCTGCACTAAGCATTGAACGTACTAAGAAACAAGCTGCTAAACCTGGGTGGAGGGAATTTCTCCAGACTGCAGGGCCTCAATGAAAGGCCTTCATTCATTCATTCATTCATACATCTTTTCTACATATAATCAACAAGGAGAGATTCTTCCCACCATCACACCTATCCTGTTTCACCTGAACGCCGGTGAGAACTTTGCTGCTTTGCATTCGAGGCAGAGTAACATGTGACAGTGACAAAGCAACGTCAGATGGCTCAGCTTTGCTCCCTGCATGTATGAAAACCATAATTTGAAGGACTTTGCTGTAAAAACAGCCGAGGAAGTTTTGTTTGGCACGGCGCGGGGGCTCAGTTAATTGCCCGACCACAGTCTTCCCCTCTGCATCAGCGTGATGTGGTGAGAACGTGGCTGATGTGGGGAAAAAGAGGAGCGACTGCAGGGGCAGGGCCCGGGGGTCAGCCAGAGCGCCATCTGATACTGGGAGAAAAACAAGAGAGAGGGCACAGGGCTGCATGAATGGAGGGATGTACATGAATCACCAACCTCCCACACCCACATACCCACTAATGAGAGACCTGTGGTGGCAGCGGTTTGGAAGTCACCCATCTTACAGCAAAATTAGTGTAGGAAATCATGCTGAACACTAAATAAGGTTTATAGTCTAATACTGGAATATGTTTAGTCGACTAATCCAATCTCTTGTCGCATCTGGAACTGTTTAAACAAGTGTATTTCCTACTTGTTAAGATTTTTAGGGGACCACTCTGACATGTCAATGACCTCAGAGGAATTTAAACTGAACTTAGGACCTTTTTCTTTGCTTCACATCGCAGGCTTTTCCTCTTCTTCTCATGGATTCCAACCAGGCTATAACTAGTACAAACTTCCAGTGAAGGGCGCTTATGCATCACACTTATGTGAGAAAGTGAATGGGTTCAGAGCTGCCTTGTGTTATGCTGTAACATGACCAAGGTCAGACTCACAGGGGGAGAGGTGCGATCAGTCAACCTTGTAAGAAGCATCTTGCTCTCCATATTTCTTCCTCTCACTCTCACTGGTGCCACTACGCTCTACAACTCCCTTGTTATTTTTTGGGGAATTCTTCGCCGGATACATCCGGGATTTTGCTTGGGTGGTTTTTCTTTCTTGGGGCCAAGCAATTTATGGACTAAAATAAACTTTCATCTGGCTTAAGTCAAGCCAAAGCAAACTCCTGAATGAAAAGGTGCCCATGGATCGACTCAGGAAAACATTAGTTTTCCTTGTCAGAAACTGAAGTTTCACAGTTACAAGCTTGTCCAAATTATTGGACGAGGCCAAAGGAAGTGACTAAAGTCTGTGCACTTGGTCTGTTTCCTTTGCCCCGGCTCACCTTCAGCTACAAAGAGTTCAGACTGAGGAATAGATCCTTACACAGTCTTACATTCAGTCGTACACAGAATCGACTCAAATACAAGTAATAACTGTGTGGACGTAATGCACAAAGAAACATACATTTAGCACAGCATTGAGTTTCTGATGATTGTATTTGGATATTTTCAAATGAAGTTTTCAGCTGGGGATGCTAATACAAAAATTAGATATTTGGGAAATCAAGTCAAAGAGTTTGATCATGCACCAGTCTCTTCTTTTTGGCTGGATGCTGTGACTTCTTGGAGTCCTTTTGGTTCCGTGAGTTGAATAAGTTACTAACTATGACAGAGTCCCTACACCCGTCTGCTAGTTATCTATAACAGAGTTTTCATCCAGTCCTTCTGTGTTTCATTGGTTAGTAGAGTCTAAAGGTCAAACACAGGACTTTCTTCCAGGAAACAAACTTTTTCCGTCCTGTGGGGAAACACATTTGAAAAGTAGTTGAATAGCTGAGAACTAAACATTTCTTCGTTGATCGTTTCTGTGACCAATCCAAAAAGTGTTGGTACCTAAACCTCACTAAGAACAGGGTCAAGGCTTTAAAAGTCATGGTTTGGACCAAGTTTCAGAACCAAGTGCTTGTTTGGGTTGACAGACAAACTGTGCTTTAGATTCAAACTGGAAATACTGACTCCAAACAGCTTCTCACAACTACTCTACATGGCAAAAGTAAATCAGCATAATTTTTTTCCACCATATTATCTTAACAAGTGAGTTCAAAAATGAATTCAGCTCTGTACACTTGTATGTGTGCAATGATAGAAAGAGACCAAAGCGGTTTTCGTACCAGGCTGTAAACATGTTTAATCCCGCTGTAAAGATGGACATTTATTTTGGGTTCTCTCTACGCCTCTCTCTAAGTGTTTCTTTGGGTTTTGGAGTCAGCCTCAAGTGGACACTTGATGAACTGCAGTTTCTTTCTCTTTATTATATTGCCTTTGTTTTTCAACGCTGCTGCTTGATGCAACTCCATGAAAAACAGCCACTTGTTGTCCTACACAAACTTCAATGTTAACGCTCAACAAAGCGAACCGTTGTTTGGCTGATGCTTCATGTTTCATGGACGGACATGAGAGGACTGGGAGTGAACATCCTCTCCTCTGACACTCTGACAGAAATGAATAAATGTTATTCATATAGCCTGAACTGTCATTTGCTTTTTTAAAATACTCTTTAAGTACGTGCAGATACATCTTGTCCATTGTGGATAAACTGCTTCTTATATCACTCAGTCACATCTCTCATCCAACACATGCATATGAAAAGCACCCATTCAGAGAACAAAGACTAAAACTTGATGCACACATCTTTGAGCCATACATAGTGGTGAGTGAGAGTGAGTGAATGAAATTGCACGAGTGTTGAAGCTCTTCAGAGGAGCAGATGAGCACTAGCAGATGTGCAATCTGTAAAGTGCTGTTACTGTAGCACGTTCTTGGCAGGATCCTCTAAAATCCTAAATTCATGTCTAATTTCTGACAAATTCCAGATTATTCTAAAACTATAAATTACATGTTTCACAATATAAACATGCACAGCAAACCACAGAAGAGCTTGGACCTTTTCCTGTCCGTGAGTTTATGTATCTTCAATGCCTTCCTTTGATCATGACCGTCTATTCTCACATCTGCTCTGAACTTGTTTTCTTTCCTCTCTGACCTTGGAAATCCTCCTTGTAGTTCCTTTAACACTGGCCGTCCGTAAGAGTACTTAATCCGTGAACTGCATTGTTTGGAAGCCCCTAAGACGCTTTGCAGATACATCTGTGTTCTGTTAAAGTGATTGGTCATTTCTCAGATAAAGCAGCTGGACAGTTCCAGGGGGAAGACCCCTGCCATGTTATCTGAGGCGTGGGAGGAGAGGAGGGGAGGAGGGGGAAGGAAGAGAGATCCCAGCAACGTGTGAGAACTCCCAGACACAAACCATAACAGAGGGACGGCTTAGTTACCAGGAGGCAGAAGTGGGACAAGCGTAGGACCCCGTCATGGGGACATGTTTGTGCGGGGATTCTTGAGTTAATGTTGATGGGACACGAGGGACCTCTGCAGCCAAGTGTCACATAACTGTGGCTTTCTTTAAATCCACTGATGTGTTTGTTGATAACAACAGCTATAAATAAGATGTTTTGCTTCATGAAGGGACACAGGTTAATAGTTAATCGTGTCAAGGGGTCTGCTGTAAAGGGGTTTCAGAGTATGTAAACCAGCAACACATTCTCACTTCAGTCTTATCAAGTACAGCAGCACTGTCTGTCGTCCTCGGCTGCAATGTGTGATGATCGAGAAAGCACTCTAAAGTCAGTTTTAGCCATTTCCGGAAAAAATGAAGCCAATGAATTGCAAAAACTGCAATTCCTAGAGTGTCCACTTGAGGCTGGCTCTGAAAGTCCAGGTCCCATGTTAAACTGTCCCTTTTGCAGCAAAAGTTTGGGATATGTAGCTTATTAATTTATCGTACAATCCACACATGGGGTGATACTTATTATAATGCATCAGCTAAGATAAAATAAAAGGGGTGGTGTAGCTGTTTGCCAGAAAGCTAAGAGCCTGTCTCAGCTATGTTGATTAAAAGTTAGGTTGAGTTTTCATTACTAGCATGGCTCCGACTATTGCACAGCTTAAAAACATCTCTCCAGAAACCAATGGGTGACGGCACAAAGACTAAGTCCATGTTTTGTAGAGTTGGTGATTTAGGTGTGTGCAGGGCTTTGCAGCTCAAATTTGATGACTTTCGGATAATCCACACTTGTTAACATGAGTTACATTGAAAAAGTCCCAGTGTGCATCCAAAGTATTTGGTACAGCCCATGCACCAAAACTAGACCATTGGTCTTTATTTAAATATGCGCTACGATGTGTGCTGGCAAATCAACTTTTGCAAGTTACCTCACAAATGCATCATATATAATGTAAACAATGCAATAATAATGTAATAGACTCTCTCAATAGGTAATTTAACGCACTCAGTCTGGTCATGTAGTAGGGGATAGACGGAGTCCTGAGGAAATGCTATGTTTTGCTGTTTTTTTGTTAAGTCTGTATTTTTTATGTTTATAAAAGCAATAAATACAAAAAAAAAAAATGGTTTTACCAAAGGAAAAGGCAAGGTCCTCTGATCTCCTTCTTCTTTGTACGCCATCAGCTGTAATCTGTTAAAGTTATATGCCTCTGGGAGTGATGGTGAACTTTCCGGCATTGCATTTAGCAAGCAGTTACAGCTAAAAGACTTCCAGTGTTCTTCTGTGTGCTCCATTGTTTACGATCAAGGTAACAACTTAAGAAGCGTCAAAAAGCGAGGCGAAATTAACCTCCTGATATGTCTGAAAAATAAACACCAATAATTCTTGGTACATTGCATCCACTGGAGAAGAGCCCATTCATCTGTTTCTAATGAGTCCCAGTTTCACGGTTAATAGTAAGTTACACTGGGGCCTGTCCTTACAGTGGATTGAGTTACACCTGCTTTTGCTCTCCATACAGGCTATTTTTCTACATACTTCAAAGCCTGCAGATACATTGTTGGTCAATGCTACTTGTTCTACAAACATATTGTAAACAGAAAAAACCAAAGTCCACATTTTTATTCAGAATCTGCGATACAGATCACCGCTCACCAGACTCTTGCTGACACATGGCTCTAATGTGAATCAGTTATCAGTTATGATGATAATATTATTTATCCAGCTTCCATGAAACAGCTCTGAGGAATCAGAGAAAGTATTCATAAAATGAATTCTCTTTGTCCTCACTTAAATATTACCGGTTCATAGCTGCTCTCTGGTGGCAAAGCTCACCATGTGGCCCACACGCTTTACAGCACATGTGCAATGGATTCAGGTGAGGCATTTAAAACGAGCGTGACTGTAATATAAAGTGTCTGTCATAATGTGTTATGCTCTGCTTGCGTGAGTACAGGGTAGCAGTCCAGTGTGATACAGAGAGAGCAACAAGATATCACATCACAACTGAGCACAGCAGAAGGTGGAGTACTCAGATTTTTATCTCTATCAGATGATAATTAAGCCTCAGATCAACACGTCAAGCAACCTGTAACTTGTCTTATCTTGTCTAATTTGACTATTGTGTTTCAGTAGTATGACAGCAGAAGTAATGCACTGGAATTCATTAGAAACCTGTGAAGAGCCTGTCCTCTTCACACTGGCTCCCTGTGGCTTTAAGAACTGATTTTGAGATATTACTGATGGTTATTAAGCTCTACCTGACAAATTGTTTATCAGATGCACTTAACCCACCTCAAGTTCCTCAAATGCATTGCTCTTTGCTGTTTAAAAGTCCAAAATGATGAAAAAAATGATGGCTCCCAGCCTTTAAAGTGGACTCTTTGAGGAGTTCAGGGCTTCAAACACTATTTTTCTTTGTAATGACTTTAACCCACCTATCTAAGGCTATTATATTTGTGTTTTATGTTCTGTCTGGGTCTTTTGCTCTATTTGTCTCTCATAGTGAGCATGTTTTCAGCTTTTATTTAGTTTTATTCCTTCTGTGTAGTCCTTGTTATATTTAAAGCAATATAACTTAGAAGGCGCTGTGCATAAAGCACATTTTATTACTAGAAACATCACACAACAACCATATTTGTAAAGTTTAAGAGACAGATGGCTTTGAGATCTTCATTAAGACACAACACTGCCACACTGCACTGTGTCAGTGAGAGTATGCACTGTGCATGCATGCAAAAGAGTTTTAAAATGTCTGACTGACCTCATCTGCACGGTGCAGATGCTTATATTAGAAAGACGACCTTTGACCTTGCCCATTGTTGCCATGGTTCTTCAACCTCCCCTGCCCTGCCCCGTGGTTTGAACAGGGAGGAGGAAGGCGAGGCTTGGGGCGAGGGGGAGGAGGAGCGGGAGGGGGTGATTCGGGGAGAGCGAATGCGGATGCATAACCACAACAGGTGGTGTTGATTTAAGGGAGTTCTGCCTTTCCATGCGCTGGAACGGAACCCAATACATGACAAAGGCAGATCAAAGTGTGTTTCACTGCGCTGTGCGAAAACCCTCGTCAAACCTCTCTGCTTCCTCCCATGAGCGCTTTTTCTCTCTCTCTCTTTCTATTTCCTCTCACACGCTCTAAGAAAGACCCGCTCACAGATGCTCTGCGGCAACAGTAAGAACACAAACTGTCATTTCCTTTAACAGCTTATTGTAGACTTATTAGAACAAGGCTTTTCACTGTGCTGCTAATAGTTTCTCTCCTGCACTTGAGAGCCCCACAGAGTGCAAGGAGGGCAGATGTAAAGTGAAGAAAATGTCATACAGGATTATAATTCCACCCGTAGGGGAAAACACGATATTCTACAAATGAGGCTACACACCAGAGCCTGTGAGTGCACATAAACATATACAAACTCTCACAGGGCACTTCAATGTAGTTTCTGGAGGAGTGCCAAATTTCATCTCCCTTAGGCTCTTATACAATCCACACCATGTCAGCTTCAATTGCCAACTGCCAAGTGCATGCACACACATACACGCTGACATATGGACATATAAACACACACACACACTCACACACATCAGTGAAAAAAATCACTGCTCTGTACTCACATAGAGTCCTATGTGCCTGTCACCAAAGAAGGGGAAAGCAACAGAGATCTCCACCAGCCTGGAGCCTCCGTCGTCCTGAGCGATGGTCTGGGAGTCCCCCTCGTCCTGACCGAAAGGGTAGAAGTCCTCCAGGGGCACAGCAGGTTCCACCCCAGGCAGCAGGTCCAGGGAGAGCAGGGTGCAGAAGCAGGGCAGCAGGGCTCGCAGCACCAACACCATGGCCTCAGCCAGCCAGGGATGGAGCTGACAGCAGGCACCGCGGATGGGGAGGGAGGAGCACACACACCTGAGGCAACAAGAGCAGAGCAGAACAGGACAAGACCGTACGTTCCTCCTCTCAACCACAGCAGTGTGAATCCTCCCCTGACTGCTCTCTGGCTCTGCCTCTTTCTCTCCTCACTCTCTTGTCCTTCAGGAGTGAACTGGGCTTCTTGTGTGAGACAGGGGAATACTGTAGATTCCTTGCATTCTGCTTGCTGCTGGGTACTGCATGAGAGCTACACTCTGTCTCACTGCAATGAAACGAGGGAAGGAATGAAAGAGAGGGAGCAGCGTGATTCAGCTGAGATTTTTTTTTTTTAACAATCCAGCGACTTGGTCCCTGATGGTCAGCTTAGAAATATCCTCAATAAAAGCTCTATTCTGCCTGCCAAAGGAGTTCTTTCAGTTTTGGCCCCACCTCCCCCACAGGGATTCACTACCTTGCATAATTAGCTGCTTCCAGCCAATAGCTGTAAAGAGGCCGGTAACTGGATAACCACTGGGCGGATCTATGATAATCAAAGGGCTGCTTTAAAGAAACTCTGACAAGATTTTCCCTTTCAGTGGAACTCCTGCTATGTACAGTTACCAAAGCATGCAAGGTTACACAGTGAGAAGACATGCATGTGCACTGTTGTCAGCATGACACCATTTACAGTAAGTATTGAGCTCAGATGTAGGGAGTGACCGGCTTTAGAGCTACACACAAACACATGGAGGAAACAACATATTAGTGGTTTTTATAAGCCACAAAGCAAAAAGAAGACCATGGGTAAACTCTAGATTTCTGAGTTGGTGATCCATGGTCCCCACAGACCTCGTGGAGTCTGCAACCATCTCTGAAAGAAAACACTGAAGAGAGAGCGAAGGTCATTCTCTCACCCACAACACTAAATCCACAAAGGCTTTTAATGGTGCAAACCAAACGCCAGAACTTGCATGCCATGAAAGGGCTGTGCTGTCCTCAGCAAAGATCACAGAAGACATTTCCCATCAAGATCAAAGTTGTCTTACCAGAAGAAACACCATCAAAGATCAAATTTGTCAAACAAACTTGTATAATTACGCTCGGATACACCCCCTTTATTAAAAACAATCACAGCTCTTGACAAATCAAAAACAACAGATGATATGATTAATTAACTACATTATAAATCTTTTTCTATGACAGCCTAAAAAAGCTAATAAATCACATCACAAAGACAATCTGCAAACAATTATCATAAATACTTGGATACATACTGTACTCTCATTAGGAGAAACAAACAATAATAGGACCAAAAACTGGTAAATGATCAGTGTGACAAACGAGAATCATAAGATTAGAATAAAGCAGCAACCTGGCAAACATTTCATCACACTGTTTCCTACAAAAATGACGCAGCATAAACAGACTTAGACAGCCAGAGGAAATCCTTAAAACAATTTGGCACATCCAGTCTACTTATACACAAAACACTCATTGTTTGTTGTTGTTGTTGAGTTTGCCTGCAGATTAATTTAATCCGGTGTGCACATGTGCATGGGTGGGAGCAGACGCCTCAGGAGTGTGTTTGTGTGGACGTAGCTTCAAACTTAATGTTGTTGGGAAGCTGCCAGACGTTCAGTGAATGAGGCAGCTAGAGGTGCTACATACTTCACTGCAGGGTCTCCGCCTCTAAACACCAGGCTGGAGCATCTGATTGAAATAGGCCCGTCGTCTGCTCGTCTCCTGGTCTAGCTGCTCTTTAAGTGTCAGCAGCTTCAAGAAACAAAGAACCAAACAGAGAGTTGTTCAGGAGAAGATGAATAAAACAGATTTACACTGATAGTATAGAGCAGAATCTTCACAAACATCCCTCAGATTTAAAGTAACATACCTGTTCCTCCAGGCATTTGACCCTCTGACGATGAGCCTTCTCTCTGGTCTCTAAAGCCTGCTCTGCTTGGAGCTGACTGTCTCTCAGACGCTCTGTCTCCAAATCCAGCTCCTGGTGATGGCGGGCTGTCACCTCAAGGAGGCGCTGTGCATGAGAGTGCTCCAACTGAGAGATTTGGACCTGAGGACAGTTCATGTGAGTTTAAAAGAGTTCAAGACTGTGAACTGCACTGTCACTTTTAAAACAGTAGTGGGACTCTGAGGCTCTCTGACCTGGGGGGATACTGAGGTCATGACCTGTGGTCCGCCTACACGAGTCAGTTTCAAACTTAAAAACACATTTCTGTACGTGCTCTCCAAAACAGAAATATATTGAAGCAGTTTCTCTTTCAGAATCATGACTAACATGATCCTGCTGATCAAATCTGGGTTTTTAAAGAAGCATTTGAATGTACCTCCTGTAATCACTGAGGTCAACAGCTGAGTCAGTGAAGTGAGAGAGGGTTCTGATACATACAAAAAACACAGAAACATCCTCAAACATATCATCAGTTACAGTCACTCTTTCTGCCTTATCCACTTGAAAAGTTGACAATGTATTTAAAGCATGTTCTTATATGTGAAGCCATGGTAAATAAATATACATCTGTAAAAAATGGGGATTTGGCTTCTGTTGTTATTTGTCGATACTGGCTGTCTGATGCGTGCCACTTTGAAACAGTCCTACACCTATTTTTGCACAGCGTTTCACATCAAGTTCATGCACAAATTCTGCAGATCATTCATCATGTGATTATTGTTTTGTTGAAGTTTTAGAAACACATGAAACTAATCTCTTATTTAACTAAGAAACGCTCTAAAGCCCTCTGTTTCAACATCATCTGTTCACATTTATAAAATTTACATTCCAGTTTATTAGCTAGTTCAACACTACCGCCCATATACTGGATCTGCTTTATGTTTTAATTTACATGATTATAGAATACAAGAAAGAGTTAATACCTCTAAGATCTACCTGAATCTGCTAAACAACTAGGGTTTGGTATCACAATAATAATAATAATAATAATAATAATAATAATAATAATAATAATAATAATAACAATAATAATAATAATAATAATAATAATAATAATAATAATAATAATAATAATAATAATAATAAAACTACTACTACTATCAGAATCAGAATCAGCTTTATTGGCCAGGTATGCTTGAACACATAAGGAATTTGACTTAGGTAAACTACTACTACTACTACTACTACTACTACTACTACTACTACTATTAATAATAATAATAATAATGCATTTTATTTATAGCCGCCTTTCTTGACACTCAAGGTCACCTTACATCATTAAAACAAACACAGTTTAAGTATCAAACAATAATTAAAGCCGCAAGCGTCGACGAACAGGCCCTCACACACCTGCAGCAGGTGTTGCTGTGTACCATAAAAGTATGCACCCTTACTAGGGGGCCATTTTTCACATTCAAAGCTAGGTAGCACTCTTCCTGTTGGTTTTAGGATATGGGTGCAAGAGGCGTATTTGTGCATCCTGATGCCCTGAATATGCATGTATGAAATCGTGCACATAGCTAAAAAAAAACTCTATCGGGAGGGTTATTTTACCCTTTTTTTTTAACCCTTTAGGGGGCGCTAAGGAGCAGATTTTTGATTTTTTTTTGGACGAGAGCCCAAAAATATATAAATGGGATGCGTGCCCGATGTGTGTGGCTGATTTAGTGAGATTTCGTGCATTTTAAAGCCCCCATAAATCAATTTCCTGTTTATGGTGAGACAAGTGTGTTTGATGCACCGCCTGAATGTCTGCCACGCCCACAATTTTTAGATTTCGTGATTTTTTTCTTATAATTTTGAATCGTCAATGTGTTTACTACAAAATGTGTGTGGTTTGGACTTGATCGGAGAAAAGGCATTGGGCAAGATCTCTTAAATACGTACCCTTGTGAATCAGGTGAAAAACTGGGGAAAAAAAAGATGGCCGACTTCCTGTTAGGATTTCACCATGACATTAGAAACCTTTTTTGTAGGTCTTGGCCTGATAGATATGGGAAAAATATTTCATGCATGTTAGTTGAACCATGTTGAGGGGGTTCCCAGTTGGCAAGAAGAGGGCACTATTGAGTCATTTTTGGGGACTTTTTGCACGGGACCAAAAGAATATTGAAATTTTCGCCAGGCCCGATACAATACAGCAGGGCCTTTGCCGACCTTGTTGGTACTCGGGCCCTAATAAAATACAATTTAGAAAGTTTTAAAAGAATGGACAGTGGAGTTGTGGTCAGATGGAGTAAGTCAGTCTAAACAGATGAGTTTTGAGTTTTGATTTAAAATGTTGGAGTGAGTCAGTATTACGGAGGTCAGGTGGGAGAGAGTTCCAGAGCTGGGGAGCAGAGCGGCTGAAGGCTCTGCTCCACATGGTAACAAGGCGAGCAGGGGGGACAGTGAGGTGGATGGAGGAGGAGATGTGGAGGGGAGAGGTTGTGTATGGTTTTAAAGGTGAGGAGAAGTATTTTAAAGTTGATCCGGTCTGTGATGGGGAGCCAGTGGAGCTGTTGCAGGATGGGTGTGATGTGGTGGATGGAGGCGGTGCGTGTGATGATACGAGCGGCTGAATTTTGAACCAGTTGTAGTTTATTGAGGGTTTTGTGTGGGAGGCCAAACAGAAGAGAGTTGTAATAGTGATGTGAAGCTTTTTGCAGGAGCTGCCTGTGATTTTTATGCTCAAATCTGCAACAGTTGGCACACATAACAGTGGGTTCTCTCATCCTTCATGGCCCTTATATTGCATGGTTTGGAAAACAGCACTTGATTGCTCTGTATTAGTGAGTGTTTTAACAGTGACAGTTAACACAACATGTTTTATTTGAAAGGGTCCGGTCCAAATCGCTGCCCGTCCCCACCATGTGTCCATGCCCCCCTCCCTCTCTGAAACCAGCAGCCTCTCACCTGCACAGTCTGCACCTCCTCCTGTTTCACAGCCAGCTGCTGCTCCAGACTTCTGACCCTCTGTCCCAACTGCTCCTTCTCTCTGGCCACCGCCGCCACCTCCTCCTCCGTCCTCAGCCTCTCCATCTCCACCTGACAACAACACGAGGGTGACATAATGTGAACGACTTTACCATGATTGTTCTGTGCCTCCCCGTAATGCGTGTAGCAGAAGCAGAGCACAGAGCCTCGTAGTTCTCACAGTCCACCTACATGTTTCCATCTCTTCAGTACTGCTTTGGGACAAGGTACATGAATGTGTAGCAAACATTACAACGACAAACACTTGGACAATGACACAAACAACATCACAAAAATGAATGAAATGAAACTTTGACTCCTCTCGCAGTGATTCATGTAACTGCCTGTTTATGTGCTTTAATGGTCTTCTCTTGGTCCAGAATGTGGCAGTAAGGCTTCTGACCAGCTCTAAACACATATTACTTCAGCCCTGGCTTCCATATGTACGTGGGCTTCCAGCAGTTTTCGGACTGACTTTAAGATGATTTTAATTACATATTTGAAAGCCATTTGTGGTTTGGCTCTGTAATGTATTTCGAACCTTTTACCTCATATTCAACACCAAGACTTTTCAGGTTTCCTGACTAAAAGAGCTTTAATGTTCTGGGGTCCAACAAAGGCGGGGGGTGGGTTATTTTTTTGGAACTTATAACGCAAAATAATGAGGCTGCTTCACTTATTATGTGATACATCATTCTTTAAAGGCTTTTTTGTATATTTATAATCTCTTACTTGTTCTTATATTGTTTTAATATCACACATGTATTGTAACTTTCTGAAAGTACATTATTAGACCCCCTGCAGCATGTTCTTATAATGCTTTATTGTCTTTTAATCTTTGAACGATTGTTAGAGACAGACCAGTGCATCAAACGATGTCATGTCGCGGAAAACAATGCTTGAACTGATTAACAGTGTCATCACAGTGTCATCTCAAGCCGAGCATGCTCCAACACCATGGTTTATTATACTTCAAGCAAGTTCTACAGCATGTGTGACAGATCACAAAGCTAAGCTCTCTAAGATGTTGAACTCTGAAATAATCATGCTGGAGCAGACGGGTCAGCTCACCTTCTCCAGGGTCTTCCTTAGAGCTGACTTGTCTTTACCGAGTCGTGTCAGCACCCTCTCCGTCTCTGCTCTCTCACTCTGAAGCGTCTGCAGAGACTTCTGGAGATTGGTGACTTTATCCTGGAGTTCCTCCTTCTCTTGCTCCAGCTGCTGGGAGCTCACCTGGGCCTGCACTTCAGCCCCCTGCTGCTGTTTCAGGCTCTAGGTCACATCACATATGTACAGTATATCAAAATGGAGCCTCAGCCTTTGCCTTGATTTGCACTTTGACCTCAGTGTGACTCACCTCCTTTAATGTCCTGTTATATTTCTCCAGCTCACAGCTTTTAAGCTCGGAGTCCTCTGTGGCTCTTTGGAGGTTCTGGTTCTGCTCTGATAGTTTGTGGCTCAGCCTCTTACTCTCAGAAAGAGCATCTCGTGTTTTATCCAGGCGTTCCTATGGGCACATACTGTACATGTTAATATACACTCGACAGGGAACAAGTCAGCTCTGTCACTTCAGCTGACCCTACATCTCTCACCTTCCTTCATATCCTGTCTTTTTTACACTTCTTGACAAACTGTTGAAAGGTGCAGGCAAGAGTTAGGAATTTTCTCTCACTTTTTACGGCAATGACCCGGCAGCTTTTGAGAAAATCAAGAGATTTATACCAAGCATATTGTGTTTTTGTTTGCTCAGTATCTTTTGAGTGCAGTCCCAAACTAAGACCGGAAAGCTCTCCAGAGTAGCTCTTGGAGAATTAATGAGCTTGCCTGAGAATTTTATTGCTCAGTCTTTGAGGTCCTTCAGGAAAACCGCAGCAGCAAATGTAAATAGAAAATGCTCAGACTGTGAATGTTACTCGCTGCATGCTAAATCAAAGCACAAGCTCTGAAAGTGTGGCTATTCATCTCGTTATGAGTTTCAATCACACTAAAGAGGGGAAGCTTACAGAGGAAAAATACACCATGCATGAGATTTGTTTTAAAGATGGTATAATGTTCTTTTTAGAATACATTTGTGCCCGTCGCTTTTACATTTAATTACAACTTACCACATTCATCTTTCATTAAAATTGATAAGATGATATTCTGTACCTGCAGCATCCTTCGGTCATGCTCGCTGGCAGTCAGAGCCCTCTGCAGCTGTGTGATCTGCTCCTGTAGGGCCCCACTGCTGCTCCTGCTGTCACTGAGGGTGTTCGACAACTTCTGGATCTGTTCTCTCAGCTGACTGTCGTGCTGCTCAGCTCGAGCCAGCGATGTGGCCGACCTCTCCTCGCTGATCCTCAGTGATGCACACCGGTCCTCGCTCTCACCCAGCTTCCTCCTCAGTTCTGCCAGTCTATCCTGCAGCACCCCTGCCTCTGCATCCAGCTCTGCCACCCTAAGCTGGGCCCTCTGCAGCTCACCCTCAAGGGTTCGGTTGGATAGCTCCAGCTTGCCCACTCTGCTCTCTGCTGCTTCCAGAGACTCCTTGAGCCTCGATCGATCTTCATTTGCACGAGATTCTGAGGCCTGCAAGAGCTCCAACTTGTCCTGTGGAGAAATTGGAAGAGGAGATATCACAAAAGGTGCAGCTTGATGTTGAAGTGTCAATCAGGCTTTTTGTCTTTAACATACCTGCAGTGCTCTGGACTCAGCCTGAGCAGCATGCAGACTCATCCTCAAATTTGCTACCTCCTCCTCAACTTTCCTCTTTTCCTCCTTTGTACGACATGCAGCTTCTTCCTGCATGGATTGGGATCCATGTGCTTCATGCAGCAGCTGCGCCATCTCTCTTTTTCCTAGAAGAATATGGTTTATGTCCTTAAAATGACAACGGTATTGATAATCAATATTCACTTTGTCTGAGGGGTCAGTTGGTTTTCTTACCCTGCTCTGACTGCTTCAGAGACTTCTGTAGTTGGAGCAGCTGGGTGGTGGATAGATCTTGGCTGGCTCGGAGCTCGCTCACCTGCTGACTCAGGCTAACTATCTGAGCCTTGGCTTCATCCTGAAGAAGGAAGACATGTTTATGAGTTTACTTAGTGCCAAAAAAATACTGCTTACAAATAAACACTAGGAAGTATTTAAGACTGTTAACTGGATCAAATCAACAATTAGCTCTGAGGCTGATTTTATGAGCTGGCCATAAAAAAAGCAATAACCTGAGAGGGCTGAGCAGAGAGTCCCCAATTACTCAGGAATTGATAGGAACAATTCAGGATGTTAAATTGGACCACATATTTGTTCTCTTAGATTTCCAAAAAATACAGAGAGAGCCAGGCATTTTATTTCAATCTGAATTTATTTCTTAATGATAAATCCATTTTAAGAGAACTTTGTTGCAGCTTCAAATGCATGACAGAGTGGATTTTGATTTTGACAAAGAAGAGGAATCCTCCCTTCCTAAAGGCTCTATAAAACAGTTTTGCTTGGCATGATTACGATGACTAATGTCTCATAAGACAATCATAAATACTAGACCTCCACAGACATTAATACTTCCATGTACTTCATCTCCTTTTCTCTCCTTTTGTTCAAACTTCAAGGTGTCAAGTGTTTCATCTAACCTATGAAGACTCTCTGTTGTTGTACGACTGATAAAAAATATGATCTGAAGGGTAAGACAAACTTTAACTCACTTAGAGTTTACAGTTTGTCTTTTTGACCCTTTATTCTGTAATGAAACAAACAAACCCTTTCTCTCTGCGTGTCCCTGAGCTCCTGCTGAAATTCCCGTAGAGCTGTATGTACTGACTCCAGGTCCATCTCTTCATCTTCATCACCTGGTGAAGACACCATGGATCTATCTGCTGCAGTACCTCCCCCTAACCAGAAAGAGGTTTATGCATGGCTTACAGCAAATAATGGCATCCAAACACATACTTATAAGAATGCATGATCGTACCTTTTGCTTGCAGGTGGTTTCTCCATGGAGAGGGAGACCTTTTACGGGAAGCATGTGAACCTAAAAGCCTTGTATGGCTGGTGCAAACTGTGCGACGCATGGTTGAGTACAACCCAGACAACTTCAGCTCGAGCTCCCTGCGATTGGCGTCACCCAGGCTCAGCTGCTCCTCCAGGCTCTGGATCTTCCTTTCAGTAAGGCCAGCCTGAACAGAGAGTTCCTTCACCTGGATCTGGGCGTCTTCCAGTGCTTCCTCCAGCAGGGCGGTGGTTTCTCTGTGCCTCTGCTCGCCCTGCTGCTGATAAGCCTCTCTTTCCTGCAGCAGATCTCGGTTCTGATGCTCCAGTGTCTCCAGTTCCACTACACGACGCTGCAGAGCGGCAACCTATGCAAACACAGAGAACAGAGTCACAAGACATAGCTTTAATTTGTACAAGTCCTGTGTGTAGACTAAATGATGACAAAGTTATGGTCCACAGGTTGAACACTGTTGTGGCTGCTGCAGTAAATACAGTAATGGTCATGAAGAACAATGTAAGGAGCAATAAAACAACAAAAAAAACTAAATTATAACAGATTTCCCTCAACTTTTGATTTACTTAGAGAACAAAAGCTTGTCAACTTCTCTGATATGGGTGAAAAATTATGTTCTAAGCTGAACCACAGGAGCTTAGAAGAAACAAGAACCACAGATGAAGCATAAAGCCAAACAAAAATGTTTGAAAAAATAAGTATCAGATATCCTAAAGAATAGTAATAATAATAATTTAAATTTTTCAAAAACCAAGTCACATGGGCAGCAAAATAAAACAGGGAGTTCATAAAATCACATAAGGCAAGATAAAGAAATCACACATATTTTAAAAGACATCCACCTCCCCTAAAAGAACTCTTTTTTTTTTCTCTAAAGGAATACAATTGTTTTAAAATATATTTCTCAATAAATAAATAAATAATAATAATAATAATAATAATAATAATAATAATAATAATATTAATAATAATAATAATGAAATTAAAATTAAATTAAATTAAAATAAACTCAATTAAATTAAATTAAATTAAATTAAATTAAATTAAAATTCAGATAAAATCAGGACAGGCTCTAAGATAAAAGATGTTTTCAGAAGAGATTTTAAAGAGCTCACTGACTGACTCAGCATAATAAATTAAATTAAATTAAATTAAATTAAATTAAATTAAATTAATTTAAATTAAATTAAATTAAATTAAATTAAATTAAATTAAATTAAATTAAATTAAATTAAACAAAATCAAATTAAAATTCAGATAAAATCAGGACAGGCTCTAAGATAAAAGATGTTTTCAGAAGAGATTTTAAAGAGCTCACTGACTGACTCAGCAGACCTGATCTCTAAAGAAGGTGTAAAGGGGAAACAATGATTGGTTTAAAAAAAAGTCATCTGATATAGAACATTTTGGAGCTTGACAGAAAGTACACCAAATCTATGTGGATTGTGCTCTGATATAAAGACCCTGATGAGGCTTCTTTCTTGAAGATGTGATCTAATGAATTTGTGTTAACATCTGTATACTAGTTCTAGAGTAGATCATTATCTGCTCAGCTGTGATCCTGTGTTACAAGTTCTGCACACAGTGCTGACAGGATTGCAAATATTGAAAAGGGGTTTGTTATAGCGGCCAAACTGCATGATGACACCAGTTCTGCATCCCTGTGAACATTATTTTTAGCATAAAATGATCTTAGAATAAGGTTGTATGAGTTAACAACATCAGAAACATGTAGTATATAAAAGCGGCCTATATATCAGCACATCAGTCAGACTCCATTTCCATAGATATTTATTATATTTCGTTTGAATAAAGATGCATCAGACAGGCTTCAACACTGTCACACTGAGTGGATTCCTTTGTGTCTTAAAAGGTTAGATTTAAGGACAGAAGAGGTTAAAATCCTGTACATCTTTAAAAACACAGCCTTGTGCAATGATATTTTTAAAATCAGGATAACAAAACACTGACACAGTAGAATAAACAATGTGTAATGGTTTGTCCTCTCAGTCTCTGCATGGGTATGACAGGTATTCTGCAAGTATGTACACAAAGGTGGAATGTTTGCTCTAGCACGCTGTTAACAGACTCCTTCCTGCAGACCTCCTACCTCATTCAGTGCTGCGTCTCTGCCAGCCTCACACTCCAGCACTCTCTGCTTCAGCGTGAACGCCTCGCACCGTGCCTCCTCCTCCTTCTGCTCCTCCTGACACACCCGGGCCTGCAGCTCTCGCAGCTCCTGTTTCTGCCGACTGTTCTCTCCTTCCAGGACTTTGACCTGCTCGTTTTAACACAGCGCGCACTACCTGAAGGTGATCTTTTATTTAAAATCAATCAGTTGGAAAGCAGTAAACTCAATGATCTCTTTACCTGTCTGCGCAGCTCCTGCAGTTCTCTGCGGGCCTGCAGGCGGGACTTCTCCAGCTCTCTCATGCTGCTACGTAGAGTGGTCGCTTCCTGTTGCATTGAGGTCTTGCATTCCTCTAAGACAACTACTTTCTGTTCCTTTTCCTCCCCAGCTCGTCGTAAGCTAGCAAAGACATATTTAAAGTTAAAACAACAAAAAATATCACCACCCTTTGATGATTACAACAAAGAAGCTGCAGATCACTTCACCAGCTGTACCTGCTGTTGTCACTCTCCGCTCTTTTGATGAAGACTCTCAGCTCCTGGTTTGAGGCATGGATTGCTTCTTTCTCTCTGGTCTCATCTCCTAAGAGCCTTCGCAGGTCCAGGGCCTCTTTTCGTTGCTTGTCCCGCTGCTGTGCACACTCCTGGAGCTCTCTGTGAGCTTCAATCAGCTCAGCTTTCACTTTAATGAGTCCGTCCTCTGCATCCTGCAGCTGCCTTCGAAGGCCCTCCAACTTCATGTCCAGATTGTAGAGAGTGAAAGGCACAAAAAGAAAGGATGACAAAAAAGAGAAGATACTTATGGATTAGCAATAAACCTATTTGTCATAAGCTCAATAGATAAGAGTTAACGCTTCACAAAGGGTCAAAATAATGTACCAAAATACTGCTAAAACAGGGTTTGACTTGTGATGATTGAATACATGAATTATGGGTGTATGTTATTCTGTATCAACAAATGGGCGGCTGTGGCTCAGTGGGTAGAGTCGGTCATCTTGCAATCGGAAGGTTGTCGGTTTGATCCCAGCTCCTGCAGTCACATGCCGAAGTGTCCTTGAGCAAGACACTGAACCCCAAATTGCTCCTGCTGTTGTTCAGTGATGTGTGAATGTGTATGAATGAGATTAGCTAACACTGATGGTCCCTACAGCAGCCTCTGCCATCAGTGAGTGAATGGGTGTGAATGGGTGAATGTGACGAGTAGTGTAAAAGTGTTTTGAGTGGTCAGAAAGACGAAAAAGGACTATATACTGTAAGTACAAGTCCATTTAACATTTACACTGCAAAAACTCAAAATCTTACCAAGTGAAATTGTCTCATTTTTAGTCAAAATGTCTTCTCCAACTTGATTTAAGATAAATTTACTTAACAAGTAACATTTGAGCAAGATAGAGGGACTTGTTTTAAGACATCTTAAATATCTTGTTAAGTCAAACAATCTTGAAATGATCTTGTTTTGAGTTGTAATTTAGAAGAAACAAGGTTTATTTAACATTTCACACATTTTTCAAGCTGAGATCTTATTTGTAGAAGACGGGTAATTGGATAATGTAATCTTGATTTAAGACAAACCCTTGATTTAAATAAATGTATTTTATTGGAGAATCTATCAGAAAACAGCTCCATTGATAAAAGAAAGAAAGAAAAGTTGTTGTTTTTAAGGGTGTGTTACAGTTTTCAGGCACTGGTTCTTCTGAATCAGATAAAAATATACATCCTCAAACTACATGCACACAATGAAACACCTACTTTAGAGCATAGCTGGTTTATCCTAAAAAACAACATGACTGAATATTAGTAGATCCAGCTCACTATGAGAAGACATTATATCTCAAAATGTTAAAATTAAACTTTGTCATCTTATTTCAAGTACAAGATGGTCTTAAACCTAGAGAAGTGCCACTATAATACAACTCAAATTAAGGTGAATATATCTCAAATGAAGAAGTTGACATGAAATGTATTAGTGCAGAAATCTTTTTTTGAGTTAAAAAAATACTAATTGTTATCATTCCTGTCTTATTCTGAGACACTAAGCTTTAACATACTGGTCATATATTGTTTAAAATAAGTTTTCCCTGCTCATTTTAAGATCATTTTTTTGCTTATTTCAAAGTAAAAGTACCTTAAAATACGTTTTTCTTTCTTGTTTTTGGAGGGGCATTTTCCCAGTGTACCATGATTGAATCCTATGACATGAAGCTATCATCACACCTCGCAGATTCTCACTTTATGTGCTCTATTTTTAAGTAACTTCACAAATAAACTGCACTTCTGCAACACAGTAATGCAGTTTATTTGGGATATCACACACTGGGAAAACCAATACTACGCCATGGCAGAGTTTAAAGTACAAGTGCAAAGGTGTAGTGATGGTGGAGCTCGAGACCTTTTCATATTGGGAGTCTGGAACTGCGCTTTCATGATGCATTCAGCATTTATACATGCATTAAATAATCATGATTCATGAGAGAGTTTAGGATGATCAGAACGTATTATTTTCTTGTTCCTGCTTCTTTTTGTTGTCAACCCAACATAATATTTATTCGTATATACATATTTCAATTGGCTATGTTACGGCAACACTGTCCAGAGTATGGGGGTTATGGCTGTCGAGCTACAGGTGGGCGGACCTCCCTGGTCATGTGACCAATTGACCAATGAGACGGTTACGCTGTGGTCTTGATTAGCTCAGGCAGACACCTGCTGAAGAGGCGAGAAATGGTAAATGGACTTGTACTTATATAGCGCTTTTCTAGTCTTTCTGACCACTCAAGACACTTTTACACTACTTGTCACATTCACCCATTCACACCCATTCACTCACTGATGGTAGAGGCTGCTATAGTAAGGGACCATCAGTGTTAGCTAATCTCATTCGTACACATTCACACACCTCTGATCAACAGAGGGAGCAATTCGGGGTTCATGTCTTGCTCAAGGACACTTCGGCGTGTGACTGCCGGAGCTGGGATCAAACCGCCAACCTTCTGATTGATAGATGACTGACTCTACCCACTGAGCCACAGCCGCCCCACAAGAAGAAAAGAGACGCCGTTGTCGGAAGCCGTGAAAGACATTCTTGCAAAGTTTTCCCCTTTTTCCCGTTGAGTTTTGTCGTGTGTTATATATGTCACCTTAAAAATGAACTGTCATCTGAAACCCTGAGGGGTAACAAGAAGGAAGCAGTGTGAGCTGGTCCCGGAGCCGTGCATGGTGTCTGGACAGAAAGTCACCACAGGTAAGGTCTGCCTTTTCCCTTGCCTTTTGCTCGACAGCCACCTGATTCCTTCCTTTAGTATGGCACGGGCAGCCAACGATTGGATGCCCTAGACCGAGCTCGTGCCAGGGTTGGGTTGCCGTGACAGCTATAAACAGGTTTTTTCGGTGAAGCGTCAATAGAAATGTATAAAAATTAAAACCACTTCAGCTGCCCTCCTTTTTTAAATTAAGTTAATTGACACATCAAAATCTTTCATTCTCTTTAAGACCTCTGTTTGTCTGTTACCTACAGAAAGCTAAAACACGTGTTTTGTATAAAATGATCAAATTAGAAAATCCCTCAGCGTACAGTAAAGCTGATTTTGGATCAGATAACACATTTTAGCATCCCTGTTTGAAAGCTAAACCTCAGCTTCTCCTGTGGTAAGTGCTGTATGTACATTCTTAAGATACTGTATGACCTATATTCAGTTTTATGGTAACGTGTTGTGTATAGCAGGAGAAGCAGGGAGGACAGAGCTTATCTGGGCATGGATAAGAGCCATTTGGGCGTAACGCCAGGTGCTGTCTCTCCCCATCTCCTTACTGCAGCTCAAAAGTGTAAAGAATCCACAGAGAGCAACTTGATAAACAACAGCTCCTGCCCCCCCAGGAGGTATCAAGGAAGGAGGGTGAGAGAGGGGAGGATGAGGAGCAGGATGAGGAGGAGTGTTATATTCAAAGGCCACACAAGATGGTTCTTTCTCATAAACTCTAATGTGAGAAAAAACAAGCCAGTGCTGATCTGGCCAATTATACTTTATTTTATCTGATTTTCCAGGGGGGTGTTGGAGGAGAAGGGCTGAGAATATGAGGGCAGCAGAGTTGCATTATATGGATGAGAGACGGGGACCTGGAGTCCCAGCGGAGCCAGCCTTTCACTGCTGCAAGGGAGAAAATAAACACTCCCCCACTGGCTTATTTACACAAGGGGTTAACTCAAACTTTGATTTCATATTATGGTACCAGGGACCGTATCCCCCCCTCTCCTTCTTGCCTTTTCTCCTCCTTCCTTCTTAATGTGCTCTAGTTCTCTGTCACACACTCTCACTCCTCCTTTGTCACAGGCTGACATGAGAATCCTGGGATGGGATAAGTAAAAAAATAATCAAACAAGGAAACGAGCAGGGGTAGCGGCCAAATATGACAGCGTCGTTGAAGCTTGACTTGATATATGATAGGGAGGGCTCCCCAAACCTCAAAAGTCTTCTGCTCTGGCTCCACACAACCTCATTCACTATACTCTGACAAGACTAAGGAGACACAGGGAGACAGGATGATCCTCATTTTTACTTTTTTATGGAAACCAATAAGTCCCGCACAGATAAACAATCCCCCTTTCCAGGGAAACCAAGCTTTTAAATCACGGCATGGTGAGGCCCTTACTACTCTGCAGTTACATCTTAATGAGGTGACTGTGAGCTTGTTGTTTCGCTAAAACGCCCAGCGACCCTGTGCCTGGAATTCTGACCTCAAGCAACCCCAAGAGATGAGATTTACGGCTCTCGTTTGGCTCGGGGAGGTTTGTCACTGGCCAGAAATTATAGTCTCTAATTGCGCTTTTATGTTTATATTAAGGTCAGTTGAACTAAATTTTCCTCCGGTGTACTTGACAGGATAAAGACGCAGAGAGAGAGTGCTGAGCACGAATCTTCAGAGTGGATACCAGCTCTCCTTGAAGGATTTGGCTCTGCACACCTGGTGGCACACTGATGCTAGTTAAGCTCTGTGGCATCAGCCAATGTCAACAGCAGCCAGTGGTAAATGGCTCTCCCTCGCACTGGTACTAATTAGTGCAAACTCCCCCTCACTCTCGAGTCATATCCCTGCTCTCCCATGCAATGCCAATCCAAACAAGCCTGTAATTTCCTATCCATTTCTGAGGTCCTGCTGTGCAAACCACCTCTGGTGACATGCAGCATAAGTACAGTATCATAATTAATGTTTTATTTGCAGTTTCCAGTCAACATCCGACCTGCACTGAAGATTGATATTAGTCTTCTTGTATGAGTTATCAATGTTCCAATAAAATCATTATTAGGATATGAATATTAGTTTTGAAAATGCCACAAAAGAGCAGGATCTGGTGTCTGTGAGTCCTCCACCTTATGTAATACATTTATCTATCCGATCCCTGTACGACCAAAGTGAGAGCTGTGTCCGCATACTTGGCACAAAGTCGGACGCATTCTCAGTGCGTGTTGGCCTCCGTCAGGGTTGCCCCTTGTCACCGATCCTGTTTGTAATCTTAATGGACAGGATCTCAAGGCGCAGCCAGGGGGAGGAGGGTCTCCAGTTCTGGGGGCTCAGAATTTCATCACTGCTTTTTGCAGACGATGTGGTTCTGATGGGGACCTCCAGTAGGCATTGGGGCGGTTTGCAGCTGAGTGCGACCGAGTGAGTGGACCGTGGTGAAGAGGGAGCTGAGCCAACCAGTCGGTCTACGTTCCAACCCTCACCTATGCTCATGAGCTGTGGGTAGTGCCAGGAAGGATAAGATCGCGGATACAAACGGCTGAAATGAGTTTCCTCTGAAGGGTGTCTGGGCTCAGCCTTAGAGATAGGGTCAGGAGCTCGGACATCTGGAGGGAGCTCGGAGTAGAGCCGCTGCTCCTCCACGTCGAAATGAGTCAGCTGAGGTGGTCCGGGCATCTGATAAGGATGCCTCTTGGACGCCTTCCTTTAGAGGTGTTCCGGGCACGTCCAACTGGGAGAAGGCCACGGGGAAGACCCAGACCTCGGTGGAGGGATTGTACTGTATCTCCCGCCTGGTCTAGGATTGCCTCGGGATTCCCCAGGAGGAACTTGAAAGTGTTGCTGGGGAGAGGGATGTCTGGGTCGATTTGCTTGGACTGCTACCCCAGCGACCCGACCCCGGATAAGCAGTAAAAAATGGATGGATGGATTGATAATACATATATGAGCCTAAAAAATAAACTCTTTTTTTCTGCACCAACTAAAGAGCTTTCACATTAAAATGCACTTCATTGCCATTAATAACTTCCCGAAGCCACTCATTTTGTAGCTGTTTAAATCCAGGTACATGATGTCAGCCTTCAGTCCTCCCTGCAGGTTAACGTCTTCATGCCAGAGCTGGTTACTCATTGCTCTGGTTGAGTGGTTCTATGCCAGTTTAACCAGACACAGCCTATAAACAACTTCATCTCCATTTAGTAGCTCATAACACTGACAAACCAGGCCACACTACAGATGTCAGATTGATACTTGCCATTTCTCAAATTCAGGTTTGAAATCTATTTCAGAAGAAAAAAAGCCTTTAGGATAAGCACAATGTTTATGGAAAATATTAGAAGAAAGCTGGTAAAATGTGTAAAATTCTCTCACCTCTTGTTGTGCATGTTCTCTCTGTTGGTTTAACTCTCTGACCTGCTCACTTAGACTCTTTTTGGTGCTCTCGTGGGAGTTCAAAGACTCCTCAAACTGATTCCGCAGGCCTTGCAGCTCGGACTGAAGAGCTGCCATCGTGTCCTGGAATACAGAGGTGCACAAAAAGAAGACCTGAGTGATATATAAAGATCAAGAAAAGTAACTAAAGCCAATCGTGGCCTTGTCATGTTTTACCTTATCCTGCTCCTGTTTGCTAACTGCCTCCCTCTGCATCCGCTCGTACTCCATGCTCGCAGTCGCCAGGTCCTGCTTCAGGGCTGCTAGCTTCTCTGTGAGGATGGCCTTCTCTGCTTCTTTCTTGGACAAAGCCTGGTCACAACAGACTGATACGTCAGGGTCAGAGCTTACAAGAACTTTAGACACAAAGAAGTTAAAGTGCTAGGGTAAACTTCCACTGAGGTACAAATAGTAAGGCCAGCATTTTGCATGAGGATACAGACTGTTTTAAAGGACACACCCTGGAAACTGTAAATTCAGGTCTTAAATCTTATTCCTTTGAAATAATTTCCAAACCCTTTGATTTCCTAAAAATGCATAAAGACATGTATGATATATGAAGAGAAAAACCTACACACCTGCTGCTTTTCACTCTCAGCCTGCAGGAGGCTTTGGTTGAAGTCCTGCTGCAGCCTGGCCTGCTCCTCCTGCACCTGCTGCAGCTCCTTCTGGCAGCGAACACGCAGCTCCTCACACTGTCTTCGCAGCTGCTTCTCAGCCTGCTCACGCTGAAGGGTAAGCTCTGCACGTTGCTGTTCCTATTAATCATCGAAACCACAATTTCTTTCCTTTTTTCATAAAGACTTAAAGAGTCGGATTAAAGTTTAGTGAATCCAACATTCTTATGAAAGTTACCATTTTTCTGTGTTCTGTGTCGAGCTGCTCTCTGTGAATTTGCTCTTTGTTGTTTAGGGTCAGCAGAGCATTCCTCTCCACTTGGGCCAGTTTCTCCTCCAACCTACTCCGCTCCTGTGCTGCCTGTGCCACCTGACGCTCAGCATCCGCATGCACCCGAGTACCTTCACCTAAACAGATTGATCATAATCCCACCCAACTATTAGATGGAGATGCTCAGGGATCTATTTTGAGTTTTATTTACAGGGGATATTCAACCATGTTTTTATGTGGACAGGCTAGCTTAACACCACTTATCCGATCCATGTGTGTTTGTGCAGAGTGTTGAGACCCTGGTCAGCTGAAAAAGCAGCTCCAGTGATCCTGCAGCCCAGCTGTTGCAGAGCTCACAGCTGAAATATGGATCTCTAGTGGGCTGTTGGAAAGACTTCATGGTTAGGGGGCTTGGCACGGAGGACAGTGGGGTCTCTAAGGGAGGGGGCTACTCACGCGTCAAGGCCTCGTTAGCCAGGAGCAAGCTGCGCCTCTCCCCCTCCATCCTGCTGTGTTCAGCCTCCAGAGACGAGGCCAGCTCCTGGCTCTCAAACAGCGCTGTCTCCAGGGACTCCTTCCCTGCTCTGGAACACAGTGGTAAGTGGTTTTAGCTCTGAAAATAGGACCTTTGAACCGCTAGGTGTACAAGATCATAAAATGCAATGATCCATCATGAGTATTTTCCAAATAAAACCATGTTACTAAAAGACTCTTGTTACATGTGACTGGCTGCGCTTTAGAAAGTAAAATTTGCTTAGAAAGTAAAAACGGCCTTAAATACACATTGGCACAGGGTCTGACTCTAAAAAACACAGACACACTCACTGGGTTGTTAGTGGTGCTTTCAGCTTTTCACTCTATTGACTAAGATAAATCTCTTAACCAAACCACAACCATAACAGATACACACCAAGCCCCAACCTTGACCTTTAACCGGCGAAGACAGATACAATTTACTGCAAGTCGTGAAGAAAACAAACCATGAAAACTGCCTTTAAATCTTAAAGTGATCCAAAATATTTCAAAAGGTCAGACCCCAAAAACAAATACACCAAAACAAAAACACAAACACACTCAGACCTAAGTGCAACCAGCTCTTGCGTGAGTCCACAGGCCTTTCGGTCAGCAGAGTTTAGCTTGACATCCAGAGCAGCCTTGTCCTTGGCCAGCTCCTCCCTGTCATGGGTAGCTCTCTTTAGGGCTGTGGTCTGTGTCTCCAGCTCCTTCCTGCACGCACACAGCTCCTCTGACACACTCTGCATCTGCTTATTGACCTGAAGACGGATGCACACACAAACACAAGAGTCATGGAGACACTGGTTTATACCATAAGCTTCAAGAAGACACAATACAGATTATGCAGTCAGTCAGTCATTGTATGCATTCAACCTTCAGCATAAAAAGAAGTAAGCATGTAAGCTGCAAAAGGAGCATTAAAAGTTTCATAATGTTTGATAATGTCTGACTATCGTGTTGAGGATGATCCACGCTGTCTTCTTATGCTGCAACATTTGCTTCCCTGATACTGACTTCTGCAGACCCTGCTTGTTGCTGTTGTAAAATATAAATAGAACAAACTTAAAGTGATTCATTACATTGTATATGAACTCCAGAGCCATGATAAATGCATCATCTTAATCAAAACAGAAGTGTTTAGGAGAGTTATCATTTTTTGAGCTCCTAAATCTTTATGAAACAGCACAGGCGCTGCAGCTGTATATTTAGAAACACAAATAATGTGCTGAAAAATGTTAGAAGCAGAATTATCTGAAATGTATTCAGCACTGAAAGCTGAAAACAGATTATTTCATGCACCGGGCTTATCTTATGACTTTCCTATCTTTTTTAAGTCTGTGATGCTAGCAGGTAAAATATGCATGAATGAAACTGGCTGAAAAGGAAAGAGACATAACGTGAGGCTCTGAAACCAACAGGTTTCAGTGGCATTAAATGAGTTGGTTGTAAGATGCGCTTGTTAAACTCAGGATTCAATATGTGAGACAGAGAGGTTACAGCCAATGATCCTTTAACGCTCTTATCATAACAAACCTCTTCAATGATGTGGTTTTGTTTTGTGTCTTTGTGTCTTTGTGTCTCTCTCTGATATGTTTCTGATCACCCCTGTGACTTACAAGGCCCTCAATGGATTAGCAGCATCTTACTTGGCTGATCTTGTCCATGTTTATAATCCAGCCTGAGCACTAAGGTCAACCAATCAGCTGCTCCTGGATGTGCCTAAGAATTGCCTCAAAACCCAGGGCGGTCGAGCCTTTGCAATAGTGGCCCTCAATCTCTGGAATTGCTTACAACTTCAGATACGATTGGCCGCCACTATTGAATGTTTTAAATCATTGGTGAAGACCTATTTCTTCTCTTTGGCCTTCTCCTCGAGTTGAGAACATTAATATGCCATCAGATTTTACTTGGTTTTCCTAGATTTTACTATTTTACATAAATATGTTGTTTATTGTTGTCCTCTTGTAATTTTAACTTGTAAAGCACTTTGGCCAACACTGGTTGCTTTTAATGTGCTATATAGATAAAGTTGACTTGACTTGACCCCTGTGAACAAACATTCCCTCTCCCAATTTGTATTTAGCACTAATCCTTAAAAAACTGGGTCTACAAAGGAAAAAACTTACATCACCAGTCACAAGTTTGGACACACCTTCTGATTCAATGGTTTTCAATTATTTTAATTATTTTCAACATTGTAGATTAATACTGAAGACATCAAAACTATGAAATAATCTGCTTTTACCATAATCTGGATTACAATAGTAGTCATATAATAATAGGGCTATCCATTGTGCACTAACCCTACCTCTAAACAACACAACTGATGGTCTCAAACACATTAAGAAGGCAAGTCATTCTACAAATGAACTCTTGACAAGGCTCATGTTCATTAGAAACCATTCCAGGAGACCACTTCATGAAGCAGACTGAGAGAATACCAAGAGTGTGCAAAGCTGTCATGAAGGAGAAAGGGGGCTACTTTACAGAATCTAAAATATAAAACAGATTCTGCTTTGTTTAACACTTTTTAATTCATTCAATAATTCCATATATGTTCTTTCATAGTTTTGATGTCTTCAGTATTAATCTACAGTGTTTACAATCATTACAATAAATACAAACCCTTGAATGAGAAGGCGTTTCCAAACTTTTGACTAGTAGTTTATTTGTAGATATAGTTTTTATCTCTGTCAGCATGGTCAGTGTTTGGAAAAGCATACTGGAATTAAAAAAAAAAGCTTGACTAAAACCTTAAAACATCAGCAGCAGTTTATGAGTATATGCTACATACTAAATAATCATTACCTTGCCCTCAAACAGCTCTTTCCACGGGCACTGTGTTTTCATAACTATACAACGATCTGAATCCTTCACATAACTTGTGATGTATAATGCAACAGCTCAGCAGTCAGAACAGTGGTTTATAGAAACATAATGATAAAATGCCTTTCACTGCAGAGACAAGAGAGAGAGAGGGAAACTTCTGTCTTTGTGAGATAATATATTCAACATTTAGCTCTATCTTTTCTTAAGCTCAGGCACAGTGGTGTTAATCAACAAGAGGGTATATGATTTATTTGGCTTTACTTTACCTTCAATGCAAAAAGTGACCAATGCAAACAGCTATGTTGGCTCCATTCAAAAGCAAAACCACTCATAAGCGTCTCGAAAGCTCATAAATTAACACTTTAAACGTTGTGTGTTTGAAGTGTACAGAAACGGAGGTGTTTTAAAAACATGTTGTGGTTTTACAGGGTTTTTGGCCTGGCGAGTAACATCCTGAAGTCTCCTCTGCTCGTCTGGCAACCTCCCTGTGACAACAAAACTCCTCCGGCCTGGCCAAGAAAACCCAACTTAAAACCCTCACCTGTCATGTTTACATTACTGTTTATGTTCAGATAAAACAAACAGGATAGGAAGTGTTAATTAATGACTTTAGAATTGCTGGTAGTCTCATTTCTGTTGACGCTTGACAGCACGAGGTTAGCTGTTTCCCCCTTAGTCTAGTCTTTTAAAGAAAGCTCATCTTACTTGCTTTTGTATTCCCGTTCACTATACGCATACAGACCAAAGCGTGGTATTAATATCCTTGTCTAACTTGGAGAGATATGCCTGCATAAAACCTACTGAGCTTATTTCCTCAAATGTCAAACTGTTCTTTTTCCGGTGATACTGCAGCTAAAATCAAACAATAACAAAGCTCTGCTCTGTAACAGAAAAACATTTACTTCAAGCTGTAATATGTGGATAGTTTTTCCCTGTTATACTTTTCCTTTGGAGACAGTTAATAACAAACCACCACACAATGGGTGAAATGGGCCTCTGCAGCTGCTAATATTTCATCGCAGCAGATTGTTTGAAAAGTAACAATCACTGTAATTTGATTTTGAACCACAGCAAAATGAGCTCACACAAACTAAATATTAGCACATGATGCCTTTTGGCTTCACCTTAGGTAAATATGAAAGGGGATGAAAAGCATCAGTGTTCTGGTGCCGAATAAGAGGGTTAAAACATCAGCTTGGTGCCGTGGATGGGCTTGTTTTAAACACACTCATTTATTTTTACAGATAAGCTGTCTCAAAATGTTTGGATGGAATTTGTCGGATTGTTTAGGTTTGTTTTATTTTAGCTGAGATCAACATGGATATCCCAGTTTCACATTCAGAGCAGATAACAAAACAGAAGAGGATTCTTCTCATTCTTCTGGGAAGTGGGGATCTGCTGAGGAAAGAGTGGGAATACTTTAGGTGTTAATTTATTGGTTCTCTGCTAACCCCCACTGGATATTATGTGTCTATCTATTTATCTTCTCCAGTTCACATTTGTTCATGAGGATCCCTTGTTTGTTATCTCCCAAGTTACTCATAAAACACAGAGTGGGGCTCAAACTGACTCCATATCCTCCATTAGAGAGAAGAAACCACAGCAGATGTGTCCAGTACCTCCAATACATTTTAATGTGACAACGAGCTCCGTGAACCTGCTGAAAGCTATTAATAACATCAGTATGGTTCTCCCAGGTGGTGAGATATGAGAGGGTGGAGGCTAAACTGTGTAAATGGCCCAGGGCCCCTGACCTGGGTGTGCAGCTCCAGGGTCTGAGCGTTCTCCCTCTGCAACAGGCTGAGCTCTGGTTCTAGCTTCTGGCAGAGAGCCTGCAAATGGCTGTGGGAGCTCTCCAAGGCTTGTTTCTCTGCAAGTAGATTCATCATCTCCTGTTGGAGCCGCACTGTCTCCTCCCTGGCTGCTGCCCGCTCCACCTCAGCTTCCCGTCTACGTTCACCAAGCTCTGCCTTCTCACCTTCAGTCTGCAAGGGAAGCAAAATCAAATCCCTGTGCAGTTCAGCTCTGGCTTCTATGAGTGTTACAGGTCATCTGAGTGGTTACTAACCTTTAGCAGAATACGGTTTAGCTCCACCTTGTCTTTGGCTAAGCCTTCGCTCAGGGCAGCCATTTTGGCCAGAGAATCCTTTAGAGAAGCTTCCTGATTCTGCAGTTTGGTGATGGCTAACTCATGTGCTGCATTCTGCGACTCCATCTGTTGAGTGCATCACAAATAGAAGAAGAGTTTAAACATAGAGAGTGAACCTGTCAGTAAGGATCAGTGAAGGGGAAGCAGTTCAGGATGATCCAGAAAACCATTTTGTACAGGATGTTGAACTCAATATACAACTGAACATGTATCTGTACATGTAAGAGAAAGAACATCTAGAGTTCAAGTTTTGCTCAGCTGAGCTTTGGCAGCGAACCAGTTCTTGTCTGTTAGCTCAAGCTTGTTAGTGTTCTCATGTTAACAAATCCCAACTCACTATTGTCAAGTTTTGGGAGTTCTATGAAGAGGATGGTAAAGTGAGCTCACTGGCAAAATGAAAACACACTTATTAACACTGCTAGGGTCATTTCATCTGTGATTTTTCCCCAAGTCATGAAGGTTTTTAGAGATTGTTCTGCTAAATGACCATGAAACTTTTACAACTCATTCTTGGATACCTGGAGTCCAGAGTGTATGGCACAGAAATTCTTATTAAGCATTTTGATAGGCTTAAAAAAATGGGAAACTCACTTAACAAGATACGACAAGACAAGACAAGACAAGACAAGACAAGACAAGACAAGACAAGACAAGACAAGACAAGACAGGACAAGACAAGACAACAGAAGACAAGACAAGACAAGAGAAGACAAGACAAGACAAGACAAGACAAGACAAGACAAGACAGGACAGGACAGGACAGGACAGGACAGGACAGGACAAGACAAGACAAGACAAGACAAGACAAGACAAGACAAGACAAGACAAGACAAGACAAGACAGGACAGGACAACACAAGACAAGAGAAGACAAGACAAGAGAAGACAAGACAGGACAGGACAGGACAAGACAAGACAAGACAAGACAAGACAAGACAAGACAAGACAGGACAAGACAAGACAAGACAAGACAAGACAAGACAAGACAAGACAAGACAAGACAAGACAAGAGAAGAGAAGACAAGACAAGAGAAGACAGTACAGGACAGGACAAGACAGGACAGGACAAGACAGGACAAGACAGGACAAGACAGGACAAGACAAGACAAGACAAGACAAGACAAGACAAGAGAAGACAAGACAGGACAAGACAAGACAAGACAAGACAAGACAAGACAAGAGAAGACAGGACAGGACAGGACAGGACAGGACAAGACAAGAAAAGACAAGACAAGACAAGACAAGAGAAGACAAGACAAGACAAGACAGGACAGGACAAGACAAGACAGGACAGGACAGGACAAGACAAGACAAGACAAGACAAGACAAGACAAGACAAGACAAGAGAAGAGAAGAAAAGACAAGAGAAGACAGTACAGGACAGGACAAGACAGGACAGGACAAGACAGGACAAGACAGGACAAGACAGGACAAGACAAGACAAGACAAGACAAGACAAGAGAAGACAAGACAAGACAAGACAAGACAAGACAAGATAGGATAAGAAAAGATAAGATAAGATAAGAGAATGCACACACATTAGCAGATGTTCACAGTGTAATGTATTTTTCTTATGATAGCCTGTATTTCACTGATAACAGTCTTGTTCTGCGGTGACACATTGCCCTCTTCACGTCACATTTTGCACTCTCCTAGTATCCTTGCAAGTAACACAGTCCATATTCAACATGTACACTACCAGTCAAAAGTTTGGAAACACCTTCTCATTCAAGGGTTTGTATTTATTTTAATTATTGTAAACACTGTAGATTAATACTGAAGACATCAAAACTATGAAAGAACATATATGGAATTATTGAATGAACAAAAAAGTGTTAAACAAAGCAGAATCTGTTTTATATTTTAGATTCTGTAAAGTAGCCCCCTTTTTCCTTCATGACAGCTTTGCACACTCTTGGTATTCTCTCAGTCTGCTTCATGAAGTGGTCTCCTGGAATGGTTTCTAATTAACATGAGCCTTGTCAAGAGTTCATTTGTAGAATGACTTGCCTTCTTAATGTGTTTGAGACCATCAGTTGTGTTGTTCACAGATAGGGTTAGTACACAATGGATAGTCCTATTTGACTACTGTTGTAATCCAGATTATGGCAGAACCAGATTATTTCATAGTTTGATGTCTTTGGTATTAATCTACAATGTTGACAATAATTAAAAGAAATAAAAACCATTGAATGAGAAGATGTGTCCAAACTTTGGACTGGTAGCCTGCTCCTGGGGACCTTAAACCTCCTGCCAAAAGGTAAAAATCTTGGTGTAGGATTTGAGCTATGTCTGTCACAAGTATCTGTGCTTGTCCAATAACAGACTGTTTATGATTGCCCACCTGGTGCAATCTGCAAACCTAGACCTCTAAAACCCAGCTGTGTATCAAACCATTGATTTTGTGTATTGCTCCACCCTTAAAGATGTGGCTTACTAGTATGAAGAAATTGTGTACCTTGCTGAGAGCCACAGTGAGACTGGCCTTATCATCTTCCAACACCTCCTTCTGCAGGTTTATCTGACTCAGAGCCTCCTTCACTGTCACAAGCTCCCTGCGTAAATCTGAGTGCTTCCCTTCAAGCTCCTCCAGACTCCTCTCTCTGAAACATAAAATGTTACAAATACATGACTCTCTAACACTGTTATTTGTCTTACACAGATTATTTATAAACAAAATCCCTCAGCAGTAATCCTTCCCCACTTGAAAAGATTGAGAATCGCTGGTGCCAAAGGCCAGAACACTGAGGGAGATACTTTTGTGCTGTATTGCATGTCATGCTCCAGTTCATCGCTAATCAAATTTTTTTTTGAAGCAGAAGAAACCCTCAAAGTGAAGAACAAAGTTCTCTTCTTGCATGAATGCAGTAATGCGATGTAAATCATTTACATTTTCATTCAGATGTCTTCTGACTGCATCGCCGGACGGAGAATGACATGTGTTACTGATCTGAACTGTAAACAAACTAAACTTGAACACAATCACGGGTGACGGGGTGTGTGTTGTGTAATGGTCATTCTTCCTCTACTCGTGCTGTACCCTCTCTGGGCCTCCGTGCGCTGCCGTGCCAGCTGCATCTCCAGATCCTCCCTCTGCTGCCTCAGGAGGTCCCGCTGTCTCTGCAGCTCCAGTGTAGATCCACGCAGCGCCTCCAGCTCAGTACGCTGGGAGTCCACCTCCTGCTGCAGCCCTGACAGCAGCTTCTCCAGGCTGCTCTTCTCACTGTGGGACATGGAGGTAGGAGGAGAGGCAAACTCAGCGTGTTACGACTGTTTGTTGCATAACTATCACCAACATCGCTGTTACAACACTTGATCTTACAACACTTCTAGTACAAGGCTGTATCTATATATTTCATTGTGTTCTGGTTATAATAATCATAAAACTAGTTGTAATCATCATCATAAGCACATAACAGAACTGTATACTGTGCAGATAATAGACAGCATTAATAAAACAACATCTGTACAATATGAGACAGAGTAAAACCCCTATCTATAACTAAAATGTCTTAGCCTGAAGAGAGTGAAGGGCAGAGATTACAGCAGTCAGGCATACCTTGAGATCAGCTCCACTGAGCTGCGGTATCTGTTGCTGTCTCTGAGGCTTTCCTCCAGAGCGTTTTTGTCCTCCTGACTCTCCCTCCTCACCTCCTGGATCTTCTGCTCCAGCTCTCTCCTCTCAGAGTCCCGCTCCTGCAGGTGATCACGCAGTGTGTTCACTTGCTCTAGAGCAGCATCTAGATGCTCACGCAGGTCCTGTTGTGTGTTGTTTGTGGTGGGCAGGTGAGAAAGCTTGGGTGTTATCATGAAGTATTTAACATAAAGTGTTTAAAAACAGCGGTTCCTAACAATCTTGACTTCTGACAACTCAAGATTGAGCAATATTTTCTTGTGATATGCCGTTGAAGGTTATGGCCTCAGAGTGTTCATGAGTAGCCAACCCAGAATGAATTTTTCTCACTGTATCACATTTGAGGAACTTTTAGCTGCCTGGGGACGTGAGAGAATTTATTGTATCTCAAGAAAAGTGCATCATGGTCTTTCCCTGTATTTGATAAACACATGCTATAAAGGATCTGATTTATACTTTTTTTTCCTGAATTTTGGAGGACATTTATTACTCATGCTTGTAGGTTAAAGAACCTTATCTTGCCTAAAGATGAAGTAGAAGTCTACACCATATGTACTTCCTATTAAGATTAGGAGCCAGTGTTCTCAAACATTGAACTCAGTAAATAGAAGATAAGACCAGCAGTTTATTTCTGACCTGTGTGTGTTTCTGGTGTTTAGAGAGAGCACTCTGCACAGCCATCAGGGTTGTGTTCCTCAGTGGGGACCGGCCATGAAGAGTTGAGGCCACACTTTCAAAGCCACTGCAATCCCCCTCTCCACCAACCAGCTGGATATGACAGATACGATGGGGAAAACATTGAACTTGTTTTTGTGCTAGCTTAATGAGGATTCAGCTCAGTGCTCTGTTGTTCTTCTGACCTGCTGAATGTGACATAAAATCTTCTGGAGGGCTTGGATCTCTGTGTGGAGGACCTCCATCTCTGCTTTATCTTCTGTTCTCCTCGTCTCCTGAGCAGGAAATCATTTGGGTCAGATAACACACACACATAAAGCAGGCCTGACATTCCCCAGACAGCAGCCCTCTAGACAAGGAAGTCGTGGTGTTTATCAAACCTGAGGTCCAGACTACAGCCAATTCAGCCCCCTTAACATATCGTCTATCTGCCACCCCCAGTCATGATTCCCAAGGTCTCACCATCCTGTCCAGACTGATCTGCATGGTGTCCAGGCTGGCATCCTTCTCACTGCTCTGGCTGCGGAGGTGCTTCACCGAGTCAGTCAGCTCCAGGACTCTACAAAGATCAATACAGATGTAAATGAGCAGAGAATAAAATAACACAAACGCACAAGCAAGACTGGTATGTACTCCTCCTTTACAAAGACATCAACACTATCATATTCTCTGCACAGAATCACAGGATTAACAATGACATTTAGTGAGATCAAAAGTCACCCAAGATCCAGATTACAAAAGCACTGGCATTCCTGCAGTCCTCTGAGTGAAGCCTCACAGGAGATGGTACAAAAGCCTGGACTCTTCAGCACAGAAGTCTCAGTCACTGAAAACAGCTCGACATGCAGGATTTGAATGATCAAAGTTCTGGGGTTCCAGTTAGAGGATTGAATTCATCCCTCCTTCCAACCATAGTGAGAATGGGAATTTTACAATTGATCAAACAACTGAACTATAGATGACCCCACAACCAAAAATTGTCTAACAAAGTCCTTGATGCTTTTTCCTTTCAAACAGTCTTTGTCAGTATTGGGTTTAAAGGCGGGTTGCAGCTGCACATTGGATCCCCTAAAGAAAACTGAAATTCATAACTAAAGCTACAGTGAGTCATTTTTAACTGGTTTTGAAATAGAATCAAATTTAAAGCAATGCTTTTTTATAACCTACATAAGCAAAAAAGACCAATAACAATAAGACTGACAAATTCTGGATCATAACATTTAGTGCCTGCAACCACTGTGAAGGGTTAGTTGTCAGGCCAGATGATTGACAGCATGTTTTTCCCACAGCAAAGGTTTATAATGCGTAACACATTTTATTGTTAAGAGACAGCAGGGGTTTACATGAGAACAGGACAAGATCTGCAAAGAGATAAGACATGTCCACTGGGGGCCCCAAAATCACAGAAATATAAAGTTCCTCACAGGAGCTTAACTTTAATCAGTACTTATTGAATCTAGATTCTGTTATGTATTAGTTTTTGAGAAATAAGCTGAGACCTCTCTATTTTTCTCAAAGTCCTGGATGAATAAACAACTTAGAGTTCTCCTGACAAGTGCTATTAAATATTGTGCATTTACACACCCCTTTGATTGATTGCTGTTTCAAAAAGCCAAAAGCAATGAGTGTGAGAGGAACTTAACAGACAAACCACAACTTCTACTTGGCTTATAGTTTCTGTGCAAGACACCAAGCTTTATGACGGACGTTGAAATGAGTTTACCGTGACTTTAGTTCCACTTTCTCTGCATCCCAGCGTCCCTGAAACTGCATGGCCTCTCTCAGCTTCTCTTTCAGCTGCCTCTCCAGCGCAGACATCCCCAAACCACTAGGGGTGCCCTCCTGTATTACTCTGGCCTCTAGGTTCATGCAGGCAACCTGCAGCTGCCTGCTGGCATCGACACACTCCCCACGCATATCGGACAGAGTCCTGTTGATCAGAATCATGTGCATCAAGACTCACAGCATGTATTAAAACTCAAGATGGATTTGAAACTGAAAAGCAACCTGACATGCTGCTTTTGTTGTACAGTTGTGAGCCATTATTGTAATTAAAAAACGTCTGTTTGTATTTGAACAGGGTGGATGTCTGTTGTGGTTAAGCCCTAGGATTAGGACTAACTTTGAAGTGTCTTCAGTTTAAATTACTGCACAGCCTGTGACATGATCACAGCTGTCTATGAGCTGAGCAATCATTATTTAAGCAAATTACACTTCACTTGTACTTGTTGTGGTTCAACATGATAGAAGCCACATCTTATAGAGCTCAAGCTTTGTCCTGATAGATGATTTCAACAATGAGGTGAGACACCTTAAGCCACACGTCCCCCCAGTGAAGAAACAATGAGTGGGGCGAAGGCGACCCTGTTGACCTGTTCCACTTTGATCCTTGGCTGAGCGATGGATTGTGGTTGCTGTCGTGAGTGTGAGACACCAGAGAGGTGGGGGTTCTCGTAGAATCCTGAGTCGCTGGAGGGCTTCTGGCAGAACGCCACACTCACCTGTCAGTGAAAGTCCTTAGCTGGGTGAAAGTGCTCCGCAGGGAAGCGGCCTGGCGCCACAGAGCTCTGACACGAGCTTGTTCACGACAGAGTCGAGAGGCGCACGTCTGCAGAGAGAAGCAAACAACAAGGAGAAGGAAGACAAGAGTATTTAGTGGTTAGGGTTGCTCACGACAAATGATGACACCTTGGATTTTATTGTAATCCCAAACATATGTAATACTAGAACTCCTGGACTCAAACTGGCACACATACAAATAATTGGATTTCCCTGAATCAACAGATGTAGCCCATTTACAGCACGAACACCGGATTGTTTGTACAAAATTTTCCTCCCCCTCAGCAGTTGGAATGTTTTCACAGGAAACAACAACTCAAAAATCATAGCAATGAAAAGAACAGAGAATGAGAGTGAATTGACAAAACTGGCTATGAATGGAATTCCTACCCCATGTGAACTCAACGGGAGTTTAATTGCACAACCTCTGTGCAGGAAGGAATAAACTTGAGCTTTCTCTGTTGTTTTTTTCACTCAAGCACTTTATTTTGTGGTTATTCTCACCTCTTGCTCTTTGCGCAGACGGCCATCAAACAAATCAACGTCTTCCCGAGCCCTCCACAAGCTCTCTGTTAGACCGATGTTCACAGTGCCGGCCTGATCAAGTTGTTCCCGCAGCAGGGAGTTGACCTGGCCGAGGCTGGCACACCTGAAAAGAACGAGGGACATGACACTGAAAGACCATTTGGTGACCCTTCCCTAACAAAGTGTCATTATGGCACCCTCCCTTAAATCTTACACAGCACCTCACCTCTGTCTTTCATACAGCCAACACATCACAGTTATATCTGAAGCCTGCAGAACCACCCTTACTAACCACACTTAGAGGGTGAACATGTGTGACAGTTTTACAGCTCCTGCGTCAACTTAGATTTAATATCCACCAGATCAACTCACAGAGTCATTTCCAAAAATATTTACATCATTCACACACTAAACACACACTCTGTTACAGTAAAACAAGCCACATTTTATGTTTGGTTATCTGTCTGAGAGGAAGCCAAAACCATGTTTGTGTGTATGTGTGTGAATTGTGTTGAGAGGGAACTGAGCCATAAGGAAGGAGGGATTGAGTAATCCTAGTTATAAGCAGAAACATATAACAAAACATAAGTCATGGCTGTAAACTTGATCTGGACATTAAACTTACATTACAAAGTGTTAAAGCTGATAGAGCTTGGTCACAGTGAATGGTATTTCATTAAAATTATCAGGTTCTGGCAAAGTTTCCACAATGGGCAAAACAAAGTTCCATGGCTCCATTAATCATGGGGCATTAAAACCTGGCCTCAGCAACAAGAGTTGGCCCCAGTGGATGTGAAGCATCATTAAAATGATTTGAAAAACAAAGCCAACATAGTCCAACTAATTTTCTCTGACAAATTGGATGCTGAGATTATTTGCCAACAAGGGCAGGCTCTGCTACCTCCGTGCAGCAGGGGCACGAAAAACAGCAGGGCATCTCAAGGAACTGCAGGAAGTATATCAGCTCCAGCTATTCACATAAATAGTTCTGCTTCTCAACAAGAAGTGTAGTAAGTAAAACTGGCACAAATTTCAAAGAGGCTTGTTCATGCATTTGCTGTTCTAGGTCTGCATCCAGAAAGTGACTCCCTGCTGCTGCTGCTGCAACTTCTGATGCCTGGATTCCAAACTTTAAACACTTTTCTAAAAACTTACAAAGGCTGCACAAGTTTCCCACCCTGCTCTGCATGGTTCCCAGTTCTCACCTTTTCTGTTCCTCCTCCAGCTGAGCAGATTTATTCTGGATGGCCGTGTTGAGCTCCTGCTCGATTCGCTGCTGACGCTGGGCTGAGTCCTGGTGGGCCTGCAGCTGAAACACACACACACAACAACACTACTGCTGGCATCCTGAGGAAACTTTGGTAAATAGTAGCAGTGGTAAATTAGCAGTGAGCAAATGTTTATAAATCAGCATAATACAGAGTTAATATACTTATCCAAACTTGCATATAATTTAGATGGATTAGATACATCTTACATTAAAGGACAATACTAATTCAACACATAAAAAGCCCAAGTTTAACTTTCAGTTATGCATGATACCTTTACTGTTTTGTGAAGTGTGTTGCAGGACTTGCCTTTACAGTTTGGATTTAAATACGAGCAGGAGGACGGACTTGTTTTGCTACAAGATTCAAAATATGGATGAATAAAGGTTTAAAGTTTTCATGTCATGTCTTAATGTATTATTACTACAGAATGGGGACATATGAAAATAATATAACTATTTGTAACATGACGGCTCTTAGCTGTTGAGCCTCCATGTGCATTTGCAATGATCAATGAGTTCTAATAGGGATGAAACAACTTTATTAAAACGTCATTTCATATATCCAATCTTCCATATGTGTTCAACTAGGTAAGATTACTGAGAAACTTTATGCAGCAAAAATGTAAAAACAAGCAAAATGAGGATTTAAAAAGGCAAACTTGCAATTTAACTATACAAGGCTTGAGTCTGATTTGGTTTAAAAACTGGCCTCTAGAGACCAGAGTTCAGACCAGCAAATTCATATCAAAGTACTCCTTGTTCCTGGAGGTGATACTACAGTCGGGACCTACCACCAATCTCATCTTTTCAGACTGTGAGGTCTTCTCCAGCACCTGCTCTTCTAATTCTCCACACCTCTTCTTGTACTGGAGAACCTTGTATAAAATATACAGAGTTAAATTAATCCAGAGGAAAGTACATTTTTTGGTACGTCTTCTGAATTGTGCTGCTCCTTCATAATCACCTTGTTTTGAAGCTTCTGTACAAGCTGTGCTTGCCTCTGCTGGGCCTCCTGGAAGACCTGCAGTCTTTGTCTATAAGCTCTGTCCTTGTTCTGCAGGGATCCTGGAGATACACTGCCCTGGTCTGAGTCCAATGATGACTGCAGAATCAACATCTGATCAAGCTGGCGGTGATGGCGAGTGGAAAATATGACAGAAAAATGTAGATTACAATACACAGTAGATTACAATACACAGTCTGACTGTGTCATTATTTAAGATACACTACCAGTCAGAAGTTTGGACACACCTTCTCATTCAATGGTTTTTATTTATTTTAATTATTGTCAACATTGTAGATTAATACTGAAGACATCAAAACTATGAAATAATCTGGTTTTACCATAATCTGGATTACAACAGTTGTCAAATAGGACTATCCATTGTGCACTAACCCTACCTCTGAACAACACAACTGATGGTCTCAAACACATTAAGAAGGCAAGTCATTCTACAAATGAACTCTTGACAAGGCTCATGTTCATTAGAAACCATTCCAGGAGACCACTTCATGAAGCAGACTGAGAGAATACCAAGAGTGTGCAAAGCTGTCATGAAGGAAAAAGGGGGCTACTTTACAGAATCTAAAATATAAAACATATTCTGCTTTGTTTAACACTTTTTTGTTCATTCAATAATTCCATATATGTTCTTTCATAGTTTTGATGTCTTCAGTATTAATCTACAGTGTTTACAATAATTGAAATAATAAAAACAATTGAATGAGAAGGTGTTTCCAAACTTTTGACTGGTAGGGTACATTAAACCAAGTAAAATCAGCAAAGGTTCATTCACAAAAGTTTTGGTAAAAATAGATTTTGCTGAGGTTTACTGACTTCATCTCCTCATATACATATATAATGGACCCACATTACAAAATCAGTTATTTTTCTGGAATTGAAGTGGTGTTAAAATATTTATAATAAGAGTAAGATTGGTTAAAATGTTCTTCATAAGCTGTTCCTGTTAAATGTGTCTAATGTGCCTGATGTGAGACCTGCCCAGCTTAACGCGATGACTTCAACGCGCCATGCCTTCCTACAAAACAGGCTGAACTCAGGGAGTGCTGGGCCATTTCTCACCTTGTTCCTTGGCCACACCGACTGTGGGACTGTGACATTTACCCAATTCCCACAGTGCCTCACTCATCCCTCTCATTTTCACAGTCCCAAAAAACTTTGGTATTAATCTACAGTGTTTCAAATAACTAAAATAAATACAAACCCTTGAATGAGAAGGTGTTCCCAAACTTTTGACTGGTAGAGTACATTTGTATAGTCTCAAAGAAACTTTGCAAAGACATGCAGTAACTACTTTAAGGCTTGATCTGTTCTGTTCACCAACAAGAATTTAGGAGGCTTGTTGTTATTTTGCAGCTCTGATGTATGTTGTGACTCAAGAAGCTACAGCTTACAGGTAATAGTACAACATGGCGAGAGTGTTATTTTGATATGTTTGTGATGATGCATTATGTTCTTTTGGGGGCTGAGTGTGTGCATGTGTCTCAGGTAAGGTGGCTATGACATATAACCAGTCACACATTTTTTTAATGTAGCTTTCCTCTTCAAAAGTATTCTCCCCCATCTTAATACGCCAGTAACTCAGTCTCACTCATTCTAACTCTCTAGATGTACACATGATTAATGTGTGAGAGGAAGGTTATGTTTGTATTCTGTTGAGTCATTTAGCAGTTTTCAACAGTTCATTGTGGGTTCACTTTAAGAACAAATAAAGTTAATCCATGAGAGCTTGGCTCCATGCATTTTTGAGGTTTCACATAAATGCATGTGCATGCCAAAAAGAACATCCTACAATGCAGCACTCTTGATTGGTAATTACTATCATCACTTTATTGAACGGTACTGATGAGATAATCCAAAGTATGTGCATGGTATGTTATGTGAACATAAAGCATGTAATTGTTAACATTTGATTGACTAGCCAATCTAGAGACCATCAGTATCAATTGAGTGTGAGGCTTGGACAAACATTGGCCAGACTTAAAGACGTTGTAAGGGGTAATAACTTCAGTCAAAGGCATGTCCATTTTACACTTTGTTTGTTTACTGGTTTTTATGCATGACTGCTGCGGCTGTCAAGTGAACCTAAAAACAAAGATACACACACTGCTCTTTCTCATCTCATATCCTCTCCCATATCTGAAATCCAAATGTCCTGTAACCTCTCAACCTCACACAACCTAAACTCCCTCTGCACCACCCACTCTCCATCCTGGTGCCAGACACCCTGTCCTCACTAATACAAACCACATGGCCCCAGAGCACTACAACACTCTGCGTGCCTCCAGCTGCCCTCGCCGACTTCTCATTTAAAAGGAGAGGAAGAGAGCGAGAGCGGAGCGAGGAAGCCCCCTCCCTCCAAACCACCATCCAAGCCCTTCAAATCAACCCTGCGACCCACTCCCTCCCTCCCTCCCTCCCTCCCTCCCACCTCTCCTCTGTACCTCATCTCTTCTCTGGGTGCTTAATCTCTCCAGCAGGCTCCAAGAGAGCCAAGACAATAGTCTCACTGTTCAACACTGAGCCCGGCCACTTTGCCACCATTATTAACACATTTTCAAATGCCCCTTTCAGATTTTTATACTACAAACTACACTAACAGCCATCAGGCACTTGGCCCTGTGCTTTTGGTGTTTTTCTCCGAGGACATGGTGAGCACAAAAGCTTCTTTTACTGCCCGTTGTTGAGGTGACAGCTTTAGGGACTGAGAAAAGGAGGAACAACATGGGCGGAGTGTTTCAAACACACAAAACTGCTGCAGCTGTGTTTAAAGGGACTCCTGGAAACAGCTGTGCGTGAAGCACAAGTGATTATGCATCTTTTCAACTATTTTGGCACAACTATAGCAATAACACTGACTTACTAACAAGAATGTAGTTCATAAATACACCTTGAACACAGGGCCATAGCACAGAGATTTATGACATGACGAGCTCAATCTGAGTTTGGAGACCTGGAAGGATCCAAGATGATTACTACCGGGAGAATACTGAGATGACAGCAACAGTGCGACCAGCTGTCAGTCAAAATCAGCCACGCCCCTAATTTGGCATAATTTTGCAGAAGTCTTGGCCTTAAAGGGATATTTCAGTTTTCTTGAAGTGGGGTTGTATGAGTTACATTACACTAGTAGGCTACTCCTGCTAGCCACAATGCGTGCCGGTGAACTCTTCCCCTTTAATGAGAAAATTCCCAGATGACCTGCAGGTGAGCTCAGCTGCAATTCCCTGCAGACCGGGACACCTCTTTCGCGTAATTTCGCTAGAGTTGAGAAACTGTGGACCCAAGAGGATACCTCTTTGAACCAGAGTTTACAGAGGAAGAACTCCAGATGCAGACCCAGCATACCAAAGAAAAGAGGGGAGAAAGTTTAGTGCTAACGAGTCAGCAGGAGAGATCCCACGTTACCTGGTGGTGCCGGTGTGTAAACTGTGAGCCCATGCCAACGAACCCAGAGAGCTTCTGCTGTCAGGAGAGGGACTTAGTGACAACAATACTTCAGGACCTTTCTAAATCAGAGGATACCATCGGCTCACATACGGCTCCAGTCTGCATCACTCATCATCCAGAGTTCCCTGCCTTACAGGAGGTTTGCTTGTTTGAACAGCCGGGATAAAGACAGGTACGTCCCATCTTTTAAATGTGCAGAAAAGTGAGTTTAATTCACTTTAAAGACGATACCGCTACTTGATCCTGCTACATGCTTGTTGATCCAAACAGCTGATCGGCGTGTATCCGTTCTAATGCAGCAGAAGAACACCGGTCTGTGAGGTGCGTGCAAAACTAGAGCCAAAACAAAGGGGGTCTCTGACAGCAAAGTCAAGAGCTGCAATTTTTTCTAGTAGAGCCTGCATTTGCACCGTGATGAGTGCCTGGACCATATTTTCTCAACTTTAGCAAAAATTACGTGAAATAGGAGGCCCCGTCCGCAGAGAATTGTAGCCTAGCTTGTCTGTCGGTCATCTGGGAATTTTTCCTCATTAAAGGGGAAGAGCTCACCGGCACTCATTGTGGCTAGTAGGAGCAATAGTGTACTGTAACTCATACAAACCCAATTCAAAAAAACTGAAATATCCCTTTAATATAATTAAACCAGATATTTGAAAATATTACAGTTGTCATGAATAAAGAAATAAAGCAAAGAGACACAAGCTGTTTTTGAACCACGCTTTAAACAAGTTTAACTCTGCTGTAAAAATAAGTATTTTGATACAGGTTCTTATACGGTGTCCTTGGCTTTAGGAGCCAACCTCAAGTGGACGCTCAAGGAACTGCAGTTTCTTGCACTTCTGTGTTGGCTTCATTTTTCAGTATTGGAGGTTTCTGCTTGGTTCCCCCATGGAGAGCCCTGCCTGATCTGGCACCTGTGTATCTATCTGCATCTTTAAATCACCTTTTCTACACTTCAAGTCTTGGCCTGAAGATAATTATGTCTTTAATATGTTTGCATCCACATTCTGGGACACTGTTCTAACACAAGTAAAGACTCATTTATCCCAGCAGGCCTCTGACAATTTGTTGTAATTTTGTCTGATCTATCTCCATGTTTTTGTGCTGTGTCGGTCTTTCCTGGTTTTTTTTTACTGTTGTTTTGTTTGTATAATAGAAATGCCCAAAGACGTACGTACTTGCACACACCCAAGCTCTGGGGTGTGGTGATAAATAATCCGGCAACTCTAGTGATCACCAGATGACAGAAGTAGCACACAGAGAGGCTAAGCAATGCACCAATTAAGGTGAGTCAGAACACTGGATAGTAAACAAAGATGTAAACAGTAAGGGATTTGAATTATGTTGGAAAAAAAAGCTTTGTAAGTGATGCATATGGAAGATGTTTTTAAGGCTTCATGCACACAATGTCTTTTGGTAAAGGAACACTGAATGTAAACAGAACATGTTTGTTTGAGAGAAAACTTTGGAGGGCATACTTATTGAGTTATATGCTCAAGGTCATTTACAACAAATAAAATCACCAAATATGATATCCATGTTAAAAAATTGGGCTTCTAGGACTAGAAAACCATAAATGTCATGTGGCAACATTAAAGAGGGAGTACTCTGCTCATTTAGTAGCTTTACATGGTTTACAGCTCCAAAGATTCTTGGCTTATCTCAGGCTGGCGTCTTTCAAAACCTAAATTTCATCCTAAGTCTGAAACGCTTCATTTCAGCTATCGCCACCTAGCACTCCAGATCCCAGCTCTCCGGTAGTCTCCTCCACTGTTGCCATGTAACAAAGTTGTCATCATGAATTAACGAGTGTTTCTAAATTTGAAATGAGAAATTATTGAATGTGTTTTGGACCCCAAAAGTTTGGAAAGGGACAGAAATAAAATCCACAGCAACAGAGAACAGAGCTGGATGTTTCTGTTTGGTAAGTGTTTCGTTTATTTTGCTCTTTGAAGGATTCATCAATCAGTGATGTCATAATTTAAGCCAATCTGGCTTAATTCTCATGTAACTTTTTGGACGAGCCGTTCAGAGCAGCCTGCAGTCTCAGCCTGGGATTACTCCAACACAAGTTTATCTAACTGTTTGAAACATTGCCCATGTTTAGTATTGATGTCCAAAATTTTAACTTAGTATTTGTTTGTAAAGTATGAAAGCTTAACGCCACCTCTTTAAAGTCTGGAGTCTTTCGTATTTTCTGTGTAGTCTTTTCAAAGACATTAGAAAACACAGAGTGCAGGAACAAAGCAAACCTCCAGAGAGCTAGAGGGTTGATCATATTACAGTAATATGCAGATTTGTTACTGTACTGTGTATTGATATAAATAATCTGTCATATCACAATTTGCCCTCTGATGTGTTCCCTCAAAAGCAGTCACAGCTGATAACTAAGCCCCTCCTCCCTTGCAGTGGACTCATTGACCAGCTATCAAGCAACTGCTATAACTCTCCGCCCGGCACAGATCAGGAGGGTTCTTAACACTTTTACATTCGTATCTGTAGCGTGTTGGCATTTTGCCAACACATCGCCCCTGCTCCACACACTACAGAGGGGACGCTTTTTTATTGTTTCTCCCCCGTCAGCTGTAAAGCAGGAGGCCGGGGGCTGCTCTGGATTAGCAATGCTCCATGCAGGAAGGTCCCAAGAGGGCGCCAAAACAGTCCGTAGTGTAGACCTCCACCTTTACTGTACTCCCCTACGCCACAGTCTATTCCACTGCTCTGCTTACATCATTTAATCTCATCACCCTCATCCCCAAGTGAGCTTGAACTCATTGTTCTCCTCAGCACAGCCATCAGTGGTGGCTGTAAAAAGGCAAAAGAGAGGCAAGTAATCCCGGCCCTCCATCTGCCCTAACTCATGGGCTTACAGGGCTTACTGGGGGCCCAGAAGTGTGCTCACTGAACACCCCTCGCTATTTATGATCTGCCTCAAAGTACAATCACTCTGGAGTAGCCTCTGTGGCCCCCTAAAACGGGCTGAGCTCGATCCCAATGAAGCCCACCTCTTTGAGGTCATCTTTTGCCATTTTGCAATAATGTTCACGATGCAATTTATACAACAGCCTTTTTGTCATGGTATGTTTTATACCTCCATATGGTTCCTCTTCTTTTTTTCATACCTAAGTATTTGTTTCTTGAGCCATGCTTATGTTTCCAAAGTGAAATACTTTTTTAGCCTCTTTAAATGTGCTTTGAATTAGCCTTTTATATTCCTTGATATTTATGATTTGTGCCACTCCTTGCATTGTCTCTTTTGATAAATATTTCAAACAACATCAAGGGATAATCTTGCTTTGATTCCTCTGCCAACAAGCAACAAGAGAATCATTTTCAAGGCCCTCGTGAAGGCTTTGGTGTTTGGGCCAGAACTTGCTGCCTAACTCATGTGGTAGATCAAACTCCAGTCCATTATAGTTACCGAGTTATGATTACAATATTCTCTCACTGACCTCATGTCACAACATTTAAGATCTCACCAGCTAATCTAAGATTTCAACTGAGTTGGGTGCATGTAACAGAAATCATTTTGCACTTCTGCAGCTTTTTCTCTTCCTAACTTTTCAAATCTGTTTTTGTATACCTGTTTATCTTTGCAGAGATAAACTCCATGAATCTTCAGCAACTACTCCACATCCTCTGTCCTCTTTTCCTATCTCGCTTTCAACCCGGGGCAAAATCTGTCCGTGAGTGCGAAGTCCCAGCCAGCATGTGAAGGGTTACAGCTGCAACCGTTTTCCCTGGCTTGGCCTGGGCCCAGAGGCTTAATAAAGGGAATTAATGGAGTGCACTATCTGTCAGATTCCTAAACACAGCTGGAGCGGATGTCCATCGCCCCCAAGCTGCCCAAAAAATCTTACTATCCTACTTCAACAACATACCCTCTCCCCTTCCCCTCACATTACCCCCGGAGTGCTGACTCCGTGAAAGAGCCCCAGCTGATTGTGAAAGCTGTTTATGTATCATCACTGTCGGTAATTACACAATGTGGGATAACAAACAGGGGGACTGGAGTGAAGTGAGGGGGGGGGCTGCTGTGTGTATGTTACCATGGAGTGAACTTTTTGGATACAGGGACAGCTGCTGCGTGATGGCACTCAGGGATACAAGTGATCTGTGTAAATACAGCCAAACTAATAATACATGCTGTGTACTCACAAGCATGTGGCCCGCCTTGCAGTACTTAACACAATGCCCCCGGCAAGGACAATGCTGCACAAAGCCTGCACACACGTACGCCCGCTCAGCTAGTTCAAGACTTCACTTCAGATTACACAATCTTGACATGTGAAAAAGAACTGAAAAGTGTGCTTAATTTCTAACTTTAAAGTAGAGTAACTTGAGCACCCTAATGTCAAAGTTGAAATGTTTTAATGGAAGACTTTCATCAGAAAGTCAGCGCTGGGATGTGCTTTTAAGCATATTTTCTCCGGGGATGGCAATTAATTTTTACAATTTTCATGATAGCTGAGAGTTTTTGGCAGTGTGCCAGTTAAACCATAGCCTAAATGAATGGGTTTGTGCCAGCAGGGAAAACATAGTAGAAACAGAGGGGGGTAGCAGAGTAAAAGGGGACAGTAACACAATCCTTAAAAACAGACTTCATCTGCTTGAACTTCGTTTGACAGAGTTCCTACACAGAGACTCGGGGGATTCAGGTTTTCAGAGGGCACGGACAAATGGCAGCTGGTGTCAGAAATCATTCAGCGAGAGTTTATCTTTATCTGACTGACTGCCACACTGCGGTATTGTGCGACCGCTCGCTGAGTGTTCAGACTGCAGAGCAGGGATGTCTATGTCTGAGAAAATGCACACTGGCAGGCCTCCAAAAGAAACACACAGGGTTCAGAATTCACCCCAATATGCTCTCAACCTCCAGAGGCCATGCAAATCACAAACTGGGTCAAGGTTTATCCAGGTTCAGGTGCAATTTTCTGGGGTCACCAGAGATCAAGCTGAGTGACTTAACAGAGTAACAGAGGAGGGCTTTCAGAGTCCAGGTGTGACTTCACCAGTATTGCGTTAATGGTACTTTGTCAGGTCAACAAGACTTCAGGGTAGCTGTCGAAAAAGGGAGATTTGGGATAACTAAGTATGTTTTTCAGCGGTCACGCATTCAGCGGCGGACCTTTTTCAGCTGTCATCCCGTCTGTGCGAGCATCAGATGGATTTCATTAAGAAACCTTTGGCACCATATTTATTATCATTTTAATGACATGTGAGAGAACAACCTTGTTTCAAACTCAAACAACAAGGTACTCTCAAGGAAAGGGGAGAAGTTTGTTTTGCTCTAATCTAGAAAATTAGTAAACTGTCACACCTTTATCGTGAGTAGAAAGCTACAGACAGTTTATGGATATTCATCAGTCAACATGTTAATACAAGTTTGTGAAGAAAGAATAAAGTAGCGACTTCTTGGAGCCTTGATGTGATTAACCAGGGGAGCCTCCATTGTTGGAAAATCTACCAGAGAATTACAAAGTAAGAACAGCATGTCAGCATACCTGACAGACAGGATCTAAAAATACCTGGAATTTTCCTCAAACATATTACAGGTACAGCGCAACTTAGTCTAAAAGTAGTCAGGTGGGCACACTCCAGTTGTGTGCTGTCAAATCTGGGATAAGGGGCAGAGTGAGACTTGGTCCCCACCATGTTGCATGCTTTTAGCAACACATGCTCTGGAGACTCTCTTGACCTTCAAGAAAGGCACAGTACGGTATTTGGAATAATGTGAAAATTCATCCATCTTGCTGGGCACAACATGAAGAAATTTCAAGGAGCCGTCACCCTGTAAGCCCACTACCTGTAGGGATTGGCATTGGGGCTGGGTGCATTTCAAGCTGGGCAGCAGGTAAACACAAGGAGTTGTGGGTGGTATTGCAGGCTGTATATCAGGTTCAAGCTAAGAGCAACACAACCTAAAAAGTTCCTTACTGGTTCTCATGGAGCAGAGGTCCTCATTAAACCTACTATACAACAAAATAAAGAGTAAAGGAACGTTTCTTATTGATCTTCTATTTAAGACCAGGTCATGTCTTAGTATTTGGTTATGTTCAAATACATTGTTTTTTCCCTTCCATGTCATTGCAACCAGCTGTTTTTCACTGCTTCAAATATCCTGACATGTCCAACAAAAGCTTGAAGAATTCAATAAGCCACTTGCAAACTATTTGCTTGGAATCCCTAATTTCAACACATAGCTTGATATAATAGCTGTATAATTTAAGCCAACACAGGATTAGGTTTATTACTATTCAGTGATGTGATAGTGAATGTGATCTCCTGGCTTCTTTTCCAAGAGCAGGTAAGCCTGACTGATACGAGTCTCACAAAGTGCTGAATAACACTGTGTGTGATGTATTCAGTAACTTTATCCCTTTGGCATCAAATGCTGAGGCAGAAAGCTTCATGCAGATAAGACTGTTGACATTAATGCTAGCATCAGATGCCACAGCCAAGACAGTAAATTTAGCTCAAGGGCACCGATTAGCACAATGAATTAACATCACATCACAGCAGAGGTGTCAAACAATCATGCTGTTCTGCAGCGAATAAACAGTGAGGAAGAGAAAATAGCTGTTACTGGTTCAAACAAGTCACGACAGGAGCTGTGATGAACTTCTTGACTTGGGAGACACTGCTGGATCACACATTAAGCTGCATCAACACTTATAATTCCAGTGATGTTTGAGAAAAAGGTTAGTCCCATACTGACCCTTCCTCTTTGTTAATTCACGTTGCTCCTCATTGGTGTGAGCATCTCATATCACCAACGCTTGCTTATGTCTTCTCTGTTTATTGCCTTCTAAGATCTAAAAATATCAACAAACTAAATATTCTATATATATATATATCTTCCAGGCTAATTAAGTTATATTTATAGCCTTGGTTTTAAAATAAGTACCAAGAGTAAAGCAAGCAGAGGGAGTTCATTAGATTTGAGCAGCAGAATGAGGGCAGTGTTATCACAAATGGCTGCTTTGTGCACCATGAAAAATGAGCTTTTTCTTCAAGGGTCTCAAGGGAGAGGTCGGTGACCTTCACAATTTTCCCCAAAAACATCAGCCGCTACATGGAGGGGGAACCATGGGGGGGCTATGAAGGGAGACGCCGGTCCTCATGAGCACAGGGGGTCTGAGTCTACCTGAACAGACCACAAGGAAACCCTTCATGAACCACCCTCCTCCTGCTTTTATTTACACTTACAAACACATACACACGCTCATGAATCCACACTCACTCACACATACACACAATGGGTGCTTATACAGTACTTACTTTAATATGTGACTGTAATTCTACAGCACTTAATCAAAGAAAAATGCATGCCTTATAAAATGAGCTTTTTCCAAACTAAATTAATTCCCTGTGAGCGTGTACACGAATATTCCAACCTTTCCCCTCTCTGTTTTCACCACAGTACATGCAAAGCTGTTTCAACCTCCCCACACTGTTTGTTTGTTTTGCCCCAAAAGGCTCTCCCTGCTGGAAAGAGCTGTGGTACGCTGATGTTTATGGTAACCATATTCCATTTCAAACGCATGTAGCTTTTTGCAGTCAATGCTCTAGTGTGGTTGGCCTTCTTGATCTCATCTCCAAACAAAACTGCACAAATTTACCATCTACAGTATTACATACTAGCGGCATCCACATCTGACTTGAACATCACTGTCTAGCTGTGCAGTCTCAGTTAGGAGACACAGATAGGATGGAAAATGGTAAATACTCTCTTGGGATAAACACATTTTCATTGATACAATTTGATGATGTATTAGTCATTGTTGTGGTTACACATGTATCTTTACACAGACGTGTGCACTTGAATGCATAGGACAAGATTTTAGTTTCTCCATATGTCAGGTGTCTGTTTGCAGCCCAGGTACTTCTGATCAATGATGCTGGAGCATGCTTTGGCTGTGTGAAGGACAACTACTATGTGGAGAGCAAATGAGGCAATCATTTATCTATTTAATGAACAGAAAAAAATCAACACACCCAATATCTACATTTAAATTAATGGGATGATCCCTGTTAGCTGCTGTCTCTCAACTTCACTTCTAATTTAGCATCTCTGTTGGTCATACTGTTATCAATGACCAGTGCACACAGATGAAGTTTTGGTCTGGATATCGGTTATCATTAATGCACTGGGAGTTTCCACCACATGCTTAAAGCTAGGGTTGGTAGTAACGGAAAACTAGCATGAATTTGAATGTAGCATTTCCTCAGGACTCCGTCTTACCCCCCCCCCCCCCCCCCCCCCCCAAAAAAAAAACGACACCCCCGCTCACATGCACGAGCGCCGCTGATTCGCGATGGTGACTGATTCAAAACCAGTCCTCTGCACATGGTTTGTGTTTTGCACTATGTCAACATTCTCATAGTGAAAGTTAATAACACAAACAAACATGAAATGTACGCTTTGCAGGAGGCGGGCAGAATGGCAGGCCGGGATTTGATTGGTCTCATAATTTTGCTCCTGATGGCAGGGATTGGTTGGTGTTTTCCCAGGTTTACTCCGGCTGTAGATAGCAGCTTTTTTTTACCGCTTTTTAAAGAACACATTATGTATTGATTACCATCAGGACATAAAGATGATTTTAACCAGTATAACAAGAAGTGGATCTAAATCTGACTACCAACCCCAGCTTTAATCTTCATGTGATGGGTTCCAAGTTGTCACACAGTGAAACTGTTGTGTATTGCTGTTAAAATAAAGAAAAAGTACATGAATATATGTATCAGATAACATGGGACTTTGAGGTCTTATTGGCTTAGTCTTAGTCCTAATGTCCACCTCTGTTTGAGTATTCCTCCAGTATAATATGGCCACAATGAAACGTTTAAAATGCAGGTCGTGTTCCAGTTTGGCCTTGACCCAAGGCTGTGTTGCTGCCCTGTGCCACTCATACCTTGTCAGTGAGAGTGGCTTGTTTGACTGGCATCTGGTCACGGGTCATCTTGCTTGGAGACAGCTGCTCCCGCAGGGCCCTGCTCTCCTCTAGCTCACTGACTGCAGGGCTCTCACCTGGGACAGAGAGACAGATCATGCATACAGAAGTGTCACTCTTACTACGTGAGTTATATGATAACTGATATCTAGCAGGGCAGGTGTATTGTATGAGCTGCCTGAATTCAATGGTTGTGCTCCTGGTCCTACCAGCTGGCTGCTCTTTCAGGTTACTGGTGATGATGTGGCGGATGCGGCTTGTGACAGGTGTCGGGGTGACACTGGACTCCTGTCCATCACCTTGCAGTGTCAGACTTCTTTCTCCAGAGCTGCTGTCAGAGTGAAGCAGGGACTCCTCCAACTTCTACAATCATACCAGTCACACCAAAAGAATCACTTACCAGCAAAAATCACAAAGCTTTACAAAAAGGGCCAAACTCATAGGGACAGACTGAGAGGGTACACTGCAAATTTTACTAAGTCTACTTTAGAGGTATAAGCTCCAACAGTACATACTCAACAGTAGTGTTTCATCATTAAACCTGAACTGTTTAGCTGTTTGTTTAGAATATACGCTGTATTAATGGATTATCAGTATTGATTTACCATGAATGAAACAACTGCTCAATCCAGCTGGATTCTTCTAACTTTGCATAGTCTGAGCTATTTTGCCATCTCAATGTCATATTTTACATCATTTATAGCAAACTAGTTGAGAGTGACTTCAAAGGAAACGTACTTGTAGTAAAGAAAATAGAATACAACCCTGTTTAAAAAAAAGACAGGATGCTGCATAAAATGTTAATCAGTGTAGAATGTGATGACATGCAAAACATTGAAACCTCATATTTAATTGAAAGACACAATAAGACAAAATGTAAATTGTTGAAACTGAGAATGTTGTCTTTGGAAAGTGATGTGCCCATTTTGAAGTTGATGCTAAAAATTGGAAAAGTGGAAACGAAAGTGTAAAACAGTCCTCTTTTGTTTACTTTTTTAATATGCTTCTAGCATCAGATTTTCTCAAAAACAATGATTTTTTCAGTTTCAACATCTAATTCATTGTCTTTGTGCTATTCTTAATTAAGTATTGGGTTCTCTAAGTTTGCAGATTATCACATTATATTCCTTTTACACTGCTTATCACAGAATCCCATTTTTTGGGGGGGGAAACTGGGATGTTTCCCAATAAAAAGTAAAATAAAGTACAGTTCACTTAAAACAATACATAATGAAATCAGTTTGTACCTAAAAGTATTGCTTCAATCTCACTACACTTTGCATTTAGGCCTCCTGATACCTCTACTAGTTCTATGTGTCAAAAACTTTGACTCTACTTTACTCCATAATTCTTATTTCACATAGTTTCTGGTTACTTCATAGATTAATGTTAATATTCCTCAGTATTCCTCTCTGTAATAGATTCCAATCCTTAACAGGTAATGTAATGCACTCATTCTGGTCATGTAGTAAACTATCAATGTATTGGAAAAACATAGTTTGTTGTTTGTCTAAGGCTTTTGGAAAATGTTGGTGACCTGACCCACTGGTGGCTATCCTTGGAGCTGCAAGCTCCTTTTCTTTTGCCGATAAGTATTAAAAGAAAGCTGTTTTGTTTGGAATGGTAGTTGCAAAATAAATAAAACTAAGAGTTTGGAAGATGGACTCTGTGCCCACCTTTGATCTGTGGCAGGGAGAAATGGAGATCACTGCATCTTGAGTGACTGAGATTCCACGACAAAGACAGGAGAAGTGTGTTCAATAAGATTTGGGGGCCTTTGCTAAATTTTCTTTGTGGCAAAGATTAATATCCTGTGTCTTAACTGCACCATCCTGCTGCCAGTATGTGACTTTGTTTTTTCAGTGTTTTTTGTTGGGGTTTTTTCCTAATAAGAACAGCTTAAGAGAAGGTTTCAGTGTGATCAAGGCTGCTTTTGCAATAGATGTGCTCTTTTTCTGTTCTTTTTAAAAATTTTACTTTTGGGAGGGGGGTAGGCTTTTATTTTTAGTTTTGCTGTTTTTTGTTAAGTCTTTATTTTCTATGTTTATAAAAGCAATATATATATATTATTTTTTTTAAATCCTCAGTATTTGCATTATTAAATACACTTACAGTAAGTTAATAACAGCTCATGTGAAATAACTTCCTTGTATAGTGCAATAACATTTGAAGTGCAATAAAATCCTAGGACACTTCAGACCTTGCTCATTGCAATCCTTTTCTCAATCCTTTTGGAATCTACCTCTTTGCACAGCTATGATGGATGTTTGTGCAGCTGGATGCACATGGGAATATGATTCCTTTCCTTTCTGTCTTTAAGAACCGGTCGTCATATTTTGTTGTGCATTGAATATAAAGTTTAAGAGAGCTGAATGTCACTCACCTGAATCACAGCCTCCAGTCTGGGTGAGTGTTCGCCTGGATCCCGTTGTGAACTCATCGCGAGAGTTGGCACAGCTTTAACAACAAGCTCAGTAAGTCACGTTAAACCTTCAGTAGTTTCATTTATCGAGAAAACTAAATTAACGCGAGCATTATTAGATTAGAGTTAAAGTTCTGGATAGAAAAGAGTCAAAAGTTGAGCCAAATCAAATAAAAACGTAACGTGTCGTTATATTACTGACGTAAAGAAGTAGATAAAGTCGCACTGAGCTGGTAACGACCATAGGTAACGACTTAAAGTAAGAGCAAAAAGGATCAAATGCATCACTGATGAAAGTTTTAAGCACCTGCAGGAAAGTGACTCTCACATCAGTTACCACAGTAAACACACACTTCCGGGCTGTTGCCATAGAAATAGAAAGCTGGCTTGTGTGTTCCCATGGCAGCGGGACGCCATGATGGATTCCGATGGGTTAATAACTAACCATCAACCTCATCAACACACTCAGCTCCAACATCTTTGTTTCAGCAAATAGGAGGTTGAGATTTTTTGTTGAAATGTGATTTTGACGTGAATAGGAATCCTACAAAGTTATCTGGTTTTCATAAACAGGCTCTTCTTTCTTACAAAGTGGTATTTGCCCACAACTTTTCTCCTCACAATTCAACTGTCTGGAACAACAGAGTAAATTAACAGGAACTCTGTCTTTATTGGTCATTGGTTTAGAATAGAATAGAATGTACTTTATTAATCCCCAGAGGGAAATTCAGGTGTCTGGCAGATAAAATTATACTAATCACATAAAACAAGTAATTCAGGTGTCTGTCAGCTCATCTCCCATTGGCTAGAGAGTTATGAAGCCTAATGTCTGCAGGGATGAATGATTTTCTGTATCTCAGTCCTGCAGCACAGAGAGATGAGCCGTCCACTGCTGCTGTTTCTCTGATCCACAAAGAAGTTGTGAAGTGGATGATCTGTGTCATTTAGAATGTGTGCATCTCTCCACCACAGCCTCCAGTGAGTCCAACCTGGTTCCATTCACAGTGCCAGCTCTTTTCACTAGTTTGTCCAGTCGCCTCGCATCCTTGTGTTTCATACTGCTTCCCATGCAGACTGCAGCATAGAATAACACACTGTCCACCACTGTCTGAGAAAACATCTGCAGCATCTCTCTGCAGATGTCTAAGGATCTGAGCCTCCTAAAGAAAAAGAGGCAGCTCTGCCCCTTCCTGTAGAGTGCATCTGTGTTAAGGGACCAGTCCAACTTTTTGTCCAGGTGTACACCAAGATATTTGTAGGTTTGCACCACCTATGAACGAGACATTGTATTTGTGACTGATCTGATGGATTGTAATGGTTCTTTTTTGAGTCAAGCAGATTTTGTTGAAAAATATAATTTAAATTGTTCACAAGCAGCCTTTAACAAAATATGTAAAGCAATTCATCTACCCTTGATCCACTTGATTCAGAACTTATTTTTTTGATTGAAGAACTTAATCTAATGGAAATAAAGTGTACTCTAAATTTATTAAATGGCCTATTCTACCCAAAGTTAAAGATATGCATTTCAAAATCCTAAATAAAATTATCCTGTATCAGATATTCTAAAAAAAAAAAAATTAAGTTGGAGGTGGATCTATGTTCCTTCTGCAATAACGAAGATGAAACTCTTGAACATCTATTTTTTTATATGTCCCGTCTCTCACTCTTTTTGGTCAGATTTTAAAAAATTGAGTCTCACTAAAAATAACTGATTTTCCATCTTTTGAATAACATCATATTGTTTATTACATGGATTATTTGGGTATTTCAGTTTCAGATATTATTAATATTATTTTATTACTGGGTCAATACCATATCAATTGTGCAGAGTGGAGAAATTATAAGCCCTCCTTTCCTGATTTTATAAATGATATTCAGCTTCCTTTTTTTTACCCTGAAAAAACTACAGACAAGAAAAATTGCTAGCAAGATATGTTTAGACGTTGCTCATAATTTATTATTTTAATTTGAAATATGTATATATGTATACATGTGTATACATAGGTATGTGTATATTTGTATGTATATGTGTGTATGTGTATATTATGTGTATATATTTTTTCTAATCTTTTCCCACTATTATAAGAGCCAAACATGAAAAGAAATTTGAAATGAGACGTCCCCTCATCCTAAACTGCTTTCTATATATGGACTGACCAATCAGCTATTTGCTACGCTGATCTTTGATTTCCTCTTTTTGTGCCTCTGCTCTGCTTCATGTTGTTTTTGGATGCCTGACTCACTCAGTAGCCCTGACGCACCTTATTTGTTGCTTTACAGTATTTTGTTTTGTTTTCCTTACATGATTCCCTGTTTGTTATTTGCACTGAAATTGATTGTAATATGTGTTTACCATCCTCATTGAGAGTTTGTAATTTTGTAAAATGTTCCAAAAAATTATAAAAAAAATAAATAAAATCAACACACTACAGACAAAGTAGTGCATTTTATTACCTAACAGGGTTTTTAGCAAACGCATGTTATTACTAATTTTAACACTTCAAGTTCAAAACATTTGATATACAGCTTAAGATAAAATACTGTCCTTATCATCAACAAAAAGTAGCCTAGCATAAAAACAGTTTCTTTCACCATCATCTTCCAGCACCTTTCAGTGACCTCATTCACATAGAAGCCATTTTCCTCCTAAGTCATGCCCAGGGAAGGAAACTCAAACACTGTTATGAAGTCTTACTGCTGTTAGTGTTTATTAGACTAAATCTAATCAAGATTTGTGACTGCTCCAAGCTTGATCAGCATCATTCCTGTTGTAATTCATTAACATAGTTCCCACTGCAGTGTTGTTTCTAACTTCAGATAGCAGTAGAAGAAGAAGCATATCTGAAAAGCTGGTGACAAAGACGTCTATGTACCCTGATTTGAAGTAAAGTGAATTCATTCAGGCCACAATTTTAAAGACACAAAAGTAATCAAGGGCTAAGTTAATAAACTTAGGATGTTTTACATCAATAAATATGATAGGGATGGACATGTGCTCAAAAACCACAACTTTTATGAGATTTTGTTCAGCAAGACATCCTTTTCTTGTGGCTGATAACTTAAGGTTTGGTGGTGTCAACTTCCAGTATTTTGTTTTGTCAAATGTATGTTTTTCAGGGTACTCTTTGCCAAATGTCATTATGTTTTGACAAAAATGCAATAGCTACTACTTAATTTCTGAACTTCCATAAACTTGCCTGAGGATTCTTTTTTCATCAAATATTCTGGAGGGGTTTTGAGAGCCAACAGCTTTGGTTGGGAGTGGTTGTTGTCTAATTTATGGCAGTAGGTGTGGGCCTATTTGAAATACGAGTGAGAAAAAGAGCAAAAAAACATATATTAAGGACTGGGCCTGGCTCTTGGCATGTTAGGATGTTCAAATGTGAGGATCAAGCCACTTGTAGATAACATCTCAGTTAGAGTGAAGTGTCTGACAGCAAATATAAAGAATTAGTTAGGTTAAAAAACATCACATACAAGGTCAAATTTCCCTCCAGATTTTTCCTATCAATTTATTTTTTAGATTTCAATGTGGGTAAATAATTACCAATGTACTGTACCCAATAGTTTTATGACTTACAACCTAGAATATAAAAGTACAACTTTACGACATAATGTCAGCTTCTCACCCTGAGTGTATTTTCAGGGGAAAATGGTAAATATGGTATATAAAACACTAAAGATGATCACACACATGATACAAAGTATAAATAAATTGAGTAGTAGCCAAGCAATGCTCTTAAAGCAACCCTGATGATTATGTAACACACTACTCTAGGACACAATGACACCCAGGGATAAACATGCCATTTACATTATAACATCAGTATTACAGCAACACGTCTCGGTGAACTCCATGACTCTGAGGTAAGTTCTGTCAGTTCAGGAGGCCGTTATGTTGAATCTAAGGGGAAGAGCTCGGGCCATAGGGATGGATCAAGGAAGATGCTGCAGACTCCGCTGTAAAACCAAAGTCTTGGCAGGAAGCTTTCCACCTCCCAGGTGTTGGCCGCTCGGTTATAAATCTCCACTTCCACCCCGTAGTCCCCCTCCATACCTTTCCAATGGCCTCCTGTGACAAACAGCTTGCCATCTAATGTTACCAGGCCGCCATTCTCATGGAGCATGTGGAGAAGCTGAACCTGAAGAGGAAGAGTCATCACACAGTTAAAGGCCAAATAACAGGACAATAAAACGGATTATTTATACTAGGTTTTTTTCAATCTAGGGTTATCTTACTGCAGCCAGCATTAACTCACCTTCTGCCATATGTTTGCCACTGGATCATAAGAGTAAACTTTTTTAGTGTTGTCAGCAACCAGATAGATAGTCCCATCCACACAGACAGACCGGGGTGAGGACAGGTACTTAGGGATAAAGGGTGAACATATGCCGATCCAGCTATCTGTGAAGAAGACATCAGAACAAAATGAACACAAATGATATCTGCTGTGAGTTAAAATGATTAAGAATAGAGGATTCTGAATGATTTGAATCCTGTTTATAATGTAAACATTGCTCTATCATCACGGTTTATTAAAAATGGCGATACTAATAAACACATTTAGGTGAAATAAGCTTTCTAAAACCATGATAAAGAAAATCTACTCTTCCAGTGATTCAGAAATACGCTGGAAATGCACAAAAATAACTGCTTTAGTCTAGATTCATGTTTACCCCAAAGGTCTCACAATACTATCAAGGACCTAAAAGGTTCCTATAGCCTGTAATGTTTGCATTACCATTGCAGACTATTTTTTAATATCATAAATGTTCAGCGTTTCAAGCTTCAGCCTCAAAGTTCAGTACAAAAGTAATTCCCAAAGCAGGGACTTCTTGGAGGGGTAAAATATAGTTCTGGCAACCAAGCTCTGACAAGAGTGTCCCTGTGTTGGACCTTCAAAAGGTTCCTGGGCCCTGGGTAAAGATCTTGCTGTGCTTATCTTTGAAATGTCTTTGAAAATGTGGCAAGGTACTTGTATTTGGGAAAATATGACAGAACGCAAAACAAGCTCATCTGACAACAAAGACGTGGATTGAACCTGTTAAAGAAATCCCTTCACAATCTTAAGGCTTTATATTTGATCCTTACCTATAACAGGGTTGTAACACTGCATGGTTAAAGCGTTGTACTTCACGGCACATGACCCAATCACATAGAGCTTCCCATGACATGCTGTGGCCGTGAAGTTTGTCACATATCTCATGGCAGGGCATGTCAAGGCCCAGCTGTCGCTGTAAGGGTCGTAATGCTCAACCTCAACACGATCTGCTGTTGTACCTAAAGGGGGGGGGGGGGGGGGATAGATGATCAGTGATGATTTAGAGATATTATGAGCATGAGCTGCTTGAGTTTATTAAGATGTTCTCTTGAGCTGCAGGTTTGAAGCACCACATGCACAAATGTATTTATTTTCTTACCTCCAATGACGTAAATATCCCCGTTGAGTGTTGCTGATGTGTGGTTGGTGCGAGGCCGGAGCATGGGTGCCACAGTTACCCACCTCCCCTCTCTTGTGATGTACTTCCAGGTCTCTGTGGTGGACCAGGTATTGGTATTTGAACCTCGTGAGCCTCCTGTGAGGCAGACAAAAGCACTTTGTCAAAATCCTCTCTTACATTCCTCCCAAGAGAAAACTAATGACTTCTGCTCAACATCGTTTATCATCACTGGTTTGCACCGTTTCTCCTTCAGTCTCAGCATTTTAAAGAGATGCGTACTTGACTCACCTGTGACATACACATCATTGTTCAAGGACACCATGGAGTAACCCCACTTGTTAGGGTTGGGGAAATTAGGGAGCTCATGCCACTGTTCTGCAGAGACAAAGAAGAGGAGATAATGTTGGAGCATCATTCAGATAGAGAAGGAAAGTATGATGGAAAAATAGGCTTCACACATCCAAGACTGTGAGAGCCAGGGAGGGAAAGACAGATGAGAGAAGACAGGTCTTTTCTTAGTTTAATATTTGAGGAATGAAGTTGAAATTTCAAGAAAAGTGTCCAGCTTTCTGTCTAAGGGATAAGAAAAATAAATTGAAGGAGCATTTTTTTGTTTATGAGTTTTTGATTATGGTTCATTCATTTGTTGCATACGACCCTCCACCTCTCCATCAATGCCCAGACTTTGCAGCTTAATCTAATTAGATGGCATCTTCAGTAATCTCGCCATCGCCTCCCAGTATTTGCAATTCTTCAGCTTTATCAGCCCAAGACGACCATTTAAACCATCTCCCCATCATCCCCCAATCATTGCAGTTTGATCAGCTCCAGTAAGTCATCAACCTCCAGTGTCTGAACTCCAGGGGGAGATAGATTTTGCTGCCACTCAGTGCTGACGGCCTTCAATCTCCCCACAGAGTTCACGCGCCATAGAGACTCAGACAATTACTCAGTATCCCACAATCTTTGTAAATAAATATTACCTTTAATTCATGAACCTGTTTCCCCTGATTGAACTGAAGGTTTAACTTCATTAGCTACATTCTGTCTGTATTCTTTGAATCCAAAAAGAGCAAGACATCTGTCCCCTCTCATTGTTTCTGTACCCCTGACCCATACACGCTTCCATACAAATGTTAAACTTATGCATTATGTACTGCATAAAACCAGTTACATAAAATTCAATGCAATGAGCTTCCATAAAGTAACTCTCGAATAAAAAATCCACTCTCTTCTCCAATCTCTTCTTTCAGCTCTGTCAGAAAACACTTGATGATAAAACTGATGATTGAAATCCATCACATCCAGATAGCATTCTTCCAGAGCTGCTTCTTTCAGAACTAAAGTAAGAGGCCTTTTGTAAAACTATTACAAACAATCAGAAAAAGATTCCCCCACAAAAAAGCCTGAAAATAAAAAACTTAATATGTGTTGAAAAAGTGTTTGTACTTGTCTTTGTGTTGTAGAAGGCACAGTTCCTGAGCAGCAGTCTTTGTAGTCTTGGGTCTCTGTCCTCTTCTTCATCTGAATCCTCATCGTCTGAGTCATCCAGTGAGCGGCCGCCCATCACAAACAGCACCTCTTGCACGTTTGGCTGTGGACTCTGAGCGTCAAGCCTGTCCATGAGTTCTGGCGTTGACTCCATTTTCTTAAAAGGGAAAGTCATGATTGTTTTAGGAAATCTACTCAGATTGAACAAACAAAAGATAACAGAGGAAAGGAGGAGGAGGAGGAGGAAGTATGAACTCACTGACCTCTCTGTGGATTTTCTCCACAGCCTCTTTGCAGCTGGGAGAAGCCTGCACTAGACTGTCCTTCAGCAGGGAGTCAGACAGGTAGTCCAGGCTGAGCAGAGAGAGACGGGACAAGGTGAGGAGTTCAAGAAGGTGGCAGAGCCGAGACTCTGTGTGGTGTCTGACCCACATCAGGATGGCCTCCACACGGGTGACCTCTGACCTGATATGTAGTCCTTCATCTGACAGGCAGGCAACCAATCTGTCTTTTTCCATCAGCAGAAACTCCTCACCTTGTTGCACAGCCTCAAAGTTCTCCAAGAGGAAGGCCCTAGCTTTGGCCATCACCTCAGGGCAGCCATGAATCGCCCCGAACTCCAGGATCCCCAGACAGTTTGTTGCATCAATCTGGTGCTGGAGGTATCTGCTGCACACGGTTCTCACTGTCTGGAACTGCAGCTGGCTGGAGGTGCAGATCAGCCCCTCCACATTGCTCTGGTTAATAGTCAGTTTGCCTGTGTAGGCAAAGTCCAGTAAGCTGCTGAGTATATCCGGATCAACATCCTGAAGCTCCACACGCGCAGCTATGCTCTCCACAAAGTCCCCTGAGAACATGCAGTGGAAATATGGGCTGCAGAGGGCTAACATGCCGCGGTGACAGGGGAAGTCCCGACCACCGGCGCTCAGAGTTACATCAACTAGTTTAGGGTGAGAGCACAGAGAGCGCAAGCCCTCAAGGATGCTCTGAGGATGGGAGGACAGACAGAAGTCCAGGTCGTCCACATTACGCACCATGGTTGACTTCAGTCCAAAGTGAAGCCCAAATCTTCTTTCAGTAGGGACGGTTTAAAGATGGGTTTGGTTTACCTGCCAATAAAGATAAAACACATCAATATGCAGAAGACATCCTGCCAGAGGAATGTTAACATATCAAAAACGTTTGCAACTTTAGTAAGAGGTATACATCTTTCTACATTTCAAACAATTTTCAAACAATCTATACTTGATAGTAGATTTCCAAAGATCCAGGCTCCACCATCAGCTAGTTAACATTCGAGGGGTGGACATCGAGGTGGGGCCAACCTACAAATATCTAGGCGTACACCTGGACAACAAGTTGGACTGGTCCCTTAACACAGATGCACTCTACAGGAAGGGGCAGAGCCGCCTCTTTTTCTTAAGGAGGCTCAGATCCTTAGACATCTACAGAGAAATGCTGCAGATGTTTTATCAGTCTGTGGTGGACAGTGTGTTCTTCTATGCTGCAGTCTGCTGGGGAAGCAGTATGAAACACAAGGATGCGAGGCGACTGGACAAACTAGTGAAAAGAGCTGGCACCGGGATTGGAACCAGGATGGACTCACTGGGAGCTGTGGTGGAGAGATGCACACAGAAGAAGCTAGAGGCCATTCTAAATAACACAGATCATCCACTTCACAACTTCTTTGTGGATCAGAGAAACAGCAGCAGTGGACGGTTCATCTCTCTGTGCTGCAGGACTGAGAGATACAGAAAATCATTCATCCCTGCAGCCATTAGGCTTCATAACTCTCTAGCCAATGGGAGATGAGCTGACAGACACCTGAATTACTTGTTTTATGTGATTTGGATCATTTTATCTGCCAGACACCTGAATTTCCCTTCAGGGATTAATAAAGTACATTCTTCTTCTTCTTCTTCTTGTACTTGTGTCTTTACATATTTTTGCTTCTAATTAAATATAGAAGGAGTAGTTTTCAATAGGTTGCATCTGTTTCTAATGCAGATGCAGCATCTAGACTCTTGTAAAAGGTCTCCATGTTCAGTTTTACATGACTTAGGACCATGATCACAACAGGGTTTCCCAAACTTAGCAGTGCTAAGGACTCACCATGCAGCATTAGCTCTGGCTTGGATGCCCTTCTTGCAAAATGTCTCAAAGTCCCTATGCATTACAATGGCTTATAACCAAAATGAAACATATACGTAAGAATCAAAGATATTATTCTGTCATTTTACTTGATGTCTTTCTTGCAGTCAGTCTTTCAACATTTCTGAGAACACTTGGTTCAGTTTGGAGTCACCGATCCATCTGACAAGCATGTTTTTGGACTGTGGGAGGAAGCTAGAATACCCAGAGAGAACCCACACATGAACGGGAAGCTCATGCAAACTCCACACGGAAAGGTTCCTTCTTCCTGTGAGGCAACATAGCCTTGGATTGAAATTGAAAAAGGATGCAGATTTTGATATGCAGTGATAAATAATATCTAAAATTGCATTAGGTTAAAAATGAATAATAGATATTTTTTGTGTTTGTTTCATTATATCCTCCTCGTTCCTCCAAGTTGTCCTGACACCCTTATGTCTGCCGGTGACCCCCTCAGGAAGGTTGGGAGCCCCACTTTGAAAAATAGTGTTAAAGAACACATATAGATCATGGATTAAGAACAAACACAATATCAAACAATATGGCGGGATTACAAGAGATGTTACCAAAGGACATTCAGCAGTAGTTTACCTAATTAAAAAGTAACCACTGGCTCCTCTAAATGAGATAACACAATCACTTTTGATTAGATAATAGTTTAAAATAACACTGATAAAAATACTTGTCTCTTTTGTTTGTTGTGTTAACAATTTAAAGGTGACATATCATGCAAAATTGACTTTTTAATGGTTCTTTACCTAAAATATGTGTCCCTGGCGTGTCTACAAACCCCCCGAGAATGAAAAAAATCCATTCTGCCCCTGTTCTGATTTCTCCACCTTTCTGTAAATGTGTGTGAAACGAGCCGTTTCAGACTTCCGTGTTTTTGTTACGTAACAACAATATCCGGTCTGTCACGGAGTCAGAGCTCGGAGCTTGTTCAGCCCATAGACTGTATAAAATAATACTGAATCCCCCCTCCGTTTTTCACTACCTGCACAAATGTGTGCTAACAAGGAGCTTAGGAAGGAGGCATGCTAGTTGTAGGCTGTCTTAATAAACACAAAGGTCGGTTTTACTCCCCACGTCTGCAGATTTGAAGATCTAGTGGATGATTTTTATTTGTCATGGATAAGTGCTAGCACTAATTGGCATAGCCACATAGCTACATGTTCGTAGCTGTAGCTGTAGCTGTAGCTGTAGCTGTAGCTGTAGCTGTAGCTGTAGCTGTAGCTGTAGCTGTAGCTGTAGCTGTAGCTGTGTACCAAGACACACGTCGACATACTGACAAATAAAACAACAAGAAACACTAAATCTGTGACCAATCCTTCAGAAAGGTCCTGCTGCCTTTCTGGCAGAGGTCGGTTTTACTCCCCACGTCTGCAGATTTGAAGATCTAGTGGATGATTTTTATTTATCATGGATAAGTGCTAGCGCTAGTTAGCATAGCCACATAGCTACATGTTCGTAGCTGTGTACCAAGACACACGTCTACATACTGATAAATAAAACAACAAGAAACACTAAATCTATGACCAATGGTTCAGAAAGGTCCTGCTACAGGCGCCTCTCCGTCAGGATCAGATTCAGAGGGTTGAAGTAATGCATCTCTGAGCAGCCGTGTATATTCAGCCAACATGTAAACATTAGATCAACGTGCTGGAGAGCCGAGGCACATCCACTTCCGAAGGGGGCGTGGTCAGAGGGAAAACAGAGTGTTCTGATGAGGAATGCAGAAGAGGACTTTTCAGGCATGCCAAAATCTGATTTCAAAGTGTTTTTTGAGCATAAACTTTAAAGACATGTTTTGGGGACCTCTTAGACCAATATATATTGATGAAAAAAGCGTGATATGTCCCCTTTAACATTAAAACAAATTATGATACCTGTCTCTTTAACAGCTGTCATTACAGAGGCTGCAGACCCTGTGGTCTCTTTTTTTCAGTAATATTAATATTTCCTTCTCTGAAAGGTCCATGTTCGATTGGGAGATGACTTTATTCAAAAAAGAAAGAAAGAAAGAAAGAAAGAAAGGAAGAAAGAAAGAAAGAAAGATGTCATGTCTCGTTGTTTATGTTAAGATGCACCTTTTATTTTAGTCTTGTCTTGCATGTTTGTGATGTCCACTTCTATTTTGTTGTCACGTCTCTCCTCTCGTTTCAGGCAACTTCAATCCCTTCCCTGGTGTTTCCACACTGTGGTGATTGTCGTCCCCACCCCTCGTTTCCACCTAAGTCCCATTATCTCATGTATAAAAGTCTGCGGCTGTTTTCGAAAGGCCTACTGCCTACTACTAACTAATGTAGTAGGCAGTAGGTACTGCCTACTACATACTGCGTTTGAATTTAGTCTGTAGTCTGACTGTTCTGTTCGATCTGTTCTGCAGTACGCTGGGACAGACGTCACTGAATTTCATTTCTAATTTGAAAAGTTAAGAAGTGGTTTATATGGAATTTAATCATTTTCACAGCACCTACAAACTGAGTCCCCCCCTGTCAAAAAAGAAGAAAAAAGAAAAAGCGGAACGAGTGCTGTGCATTGTGGGAAACAGTACGTGAGGGAGACTGGTCCGATGCGTACTGTGAAATTTTCCTGAATCAGTAGACATCCGGGGAGTTTTGGCATACTGCAGATTTTGCTCTTGTTCACATACTACATACTGAATTTTGGCCAAATCAGTACGCACTGCTAGCATAGTAGGCCGCTTCCAAAACAGCCTGCGTCACCCCTTGTCTTGTGACAGATTGTCGTGTCTTGTGCTGAGGTCTTGTACAGTCATAGTCCATGTTGTCAAGTCTTTCTGTCTAGGTGTGTGAAGTTTGTCCCTGGCGGTTTTCCAGCATTGCTGTGATTTTTCGTTTGTACTTTTGTTTTACTTACTCTAATAAAGAGTCCTTTTTGACTAAGTCGTGCGTTTGGGTCTTTGTGCCGAAAAGAAAGAAAGAAAGAAAGAAAGAAAGAAAGAAAGAAAGAAAGAAAGAAAGAAAGAAAGAAAGAAGAAAGAAAGACTTCAACCCAGGTTTTTATTTTATGAATATTGTAAGGGCAAGACTTTGAGAGCTGTAAGGTCAACTGATGGCTTCACTGTTACTGTTATGCAAGAGTAACAGTGAACTACAAAAACATGTCCTACAGAGATAATTTATCCTTCATTACTTACTTAAAAAATTTAAATGATAAACAAGTTTTCTTCAATTGTACAACTCATGGTGGATTAAGATGTGTTTTTGTACAAAAGATTGTCTGAAAGAGCTCCAAAGGGAGTTCAAGAGAATTTAAGATGTACTGAGAGTCATTGAGTTCAGATCTGAGGAGCACAATCTCTCCTTGGTAACTTTCCCAATCCAAGAAAAAATCAATAAGTATCTTTAAAAGAGCGCCTTGTTTCTCAAGTGTGGCATCACCATGTTGTAACAAAGTACCTCTGGCTCGTGATCAGAGTGATTCACTGTTATAGTAACTCTAATCTCATCTGAAGCCAACAATAACTACACTTTCCTGTCATCAAATACTTAGTAACCAAAAACACACTCACCACAGAGGCAGAGAATGGAAATAATGGATCATCCTTCCAGTTACGAAGCAGTTTGAAGCTGATCAACATGGAGTGGGCAGCATGGCGAGAAAGCTTTTGCCAAGTCACTGGGACGGGCTGCCTGTCTCTGGGTTATTTTTAGGACACACAGTGACGCCTCGCTGAAGGCAGATTCCAAACAACAAGCATGGGACCCACAGCTGCTGTTACACACGCATAGTTTGCATTTCATCAACGGGCCTGGAAGTTAACTGAGCAGATAGACGTGAGTGTGTTTTCATAACACTGAACAATACAACTATGACAATCAAGCAGCTGTTTGCCTATAACATTCTTTAATTTGAAAATTGATATACAAAGGCTGTAAAAAGGTGAGAAACAACAACAAGATGTATTGTAAAACAAGACTTTCAGAATAAAAGTGGTCAGGTACACAGACAGGGAGATGACACAGTATCTGTGTGATGATTTGTTCTGCAGAAATGCCAGAACGCTGTGTTCCTAACAAATCTGTGAAGGGAACATTTTCAATTACAGTCTGTCTTATTAAATTTGAAAAATCCTAATCTCTGTGTAAACAAGTGAACCCTCACAAGACATCAGGGGCAGTGTGAACCCTGGTCTCTGTGATGGTGTTGGGGATGGTTCGACTTTTAGTGGAGTTTTGGTGAATTTGATACCTGAGTTTGATACTAGCAGTAAAAATCTTATAATGTGATAAATGTGCTCCACAACATATTTTCAACATTACTGTGGAGTCCAAACTTCTGATCGCAGTTTAACACCATGACATAGTATAAAATTAATAAATTCATAATTCAAATGAGACAATGTCTTTCTAATAAATTCAGTAAACAAGGCTTCTATCTGGCCCAGCATTTTGTGCTAGTTTTTGGTACTTGATAGTTTTAAAAACACAAGAATTCAATTCAAAATTCAAACAGCATTTGGAGTTTTGGGTTGATACCCAGCACCCATTTATGCCACCAAACTACAAACAATACAAAAGTTTAAAAAAGATGACACAATCAACTACTCAAAATCAAAAATCTCAGCCTCCTTCTCTTTCCAGAAAGCAAAACTGCGGTCGATGTATTTACAGATTTCCTCGTTGCTAAAACTGGAAATGTCGGTTCCACTGTGGAGCATCCCCTCATCGGGTGTGGGTGTCTGCACGATGACTTTAGGGACCTGTCTAATCTCTGGGAGGATGTGTTTCACTACTTCTGCACTGCTTTCAGATTGACTCACAGTGTTTCCAAAGAACTTGACTTTAATGTCCTCAAAGCCGTCCTTCCACTCACGGTTCCCGTCCTCGATGTCCTGCATGACGGCCTTGTGGAAGTCCCTGACCATCTCCCAGGGGAAGCTCCCAATGTGGTCGAACACCTCGAAACACAGCAGGTGCCTCATTTTGCGTTCGTCTACGGGCAGCTCCAGCTCCAGGATGTGAAAGTAGCCCAGCATGAAGAGGTCAAGGGTCAGGTTGTCGTACTCCACGGGCACGCCGTCCAGACGAGGAAGGAACTGCTCCGGGGAGTAGAGGGCTTGCTGCCTGTGGAGTCTGCAGAGAACACTGAACGGTCATTTACAGCAGGATTTATCAACACTAGATCCCACCTACAGACAGAGACCAACACTTTTAGGACTTTATTTGTAGCAGAGGTAACGTTTGTAATGTGTGACCTTTTCAATGGCGCTGAAATGAGCTTTGTTTTGAAGGGGAAAGCCTCTTACTGCTCTGAGGACTTGTTTGTCATTGTAAACAAGCCTTCATGGTGTCTTAAACATTTTACCTAATTGTGGAATTGAAAAAAGGGAGATTTCCCTGCTTTTTTTGACCACACTGGACCAGATCCTCATCCTAAACCACTAGAACTTGACTTCAGATCTGAAGCTGTGTTTGAAAGAGTCTGTTGTTCTGTCTTTTTTACTTTGGGATGAATCCACAGGCAGCATTAAAACCAAACATCCTTTCTGTTTAGTGTTTCTTTAAGCTGTATCTTGGATATTTGGAATATATTTTGTTTGCTATCGATCTGAACAAATCCAACGTTTTTGATCTTTCAAGCTGCATTAATACATTTGAGTATCTTGTTAGGATAAAAACCTGACGTAGCTTACAAACCTGAGGTTGCAGTTGTGTCGGCAGGTAAGCACTTTTTACACATTCAGCAGACCTGGTTTAAAGTGAGCATTCACCCTAATCTATTTCTTGACTCCTCAAAGGATTTGTATTCTGAATGTTGTTTCTTTTCAGCACTGTTGTTATGTGAAGTCATTGTTCAGCCTAAACATGCAGCTTATTCAGAGCGTTAAGCTAGTTAAAGTATTGCTAGTTAATACCTGTCAGTAACAAGCTGGTTGGTAACTTTATCTGCTGTTGGTTTTAAGTGTGTAGAACAAACATGTCAAACCAAAGCTTTATTATTCAGACAGAAAACAGGGCTGATGCGTGACCAAGCAGAAAAAGATCATTCCAGGCCCCACAACCAGAACAACGAGCGACCATAAAGAGGTCAAAAGCTTCTTAGAGCTATGGAGATCTGTCTCCATATGTTACTTCTTTAGAAAAACATATAATCATGTGAATCTTGTGATATCTGTGGACAAGAAACTGCTCACATTGTAATACATTGCAATATTGTAAGCAAGGTTAAATGTTGTTTATTTTTGTTGTTGACTCTTCCTGTATTAACAGTCTGTGTCCTTTTTATTGATCCTACCAATATGTTCTTACATCTTCCGTCTCAGATGACGACGTGTAAAAGTCTGAAGGCTTGAGGTAGATTACAGCAGCTATAAATAGCAGCCGGGGATTTAAGCACAAGACAGATGAAATGATCCTGTGCCAGATTGATGCTGACTTTTAATGACACACAAAGATCTACTCATGCTTTTATCTTCCTATGATTAGACTTCTGTAAGATTCTTTTAACAGGTAAAAAGGTTTGTCTATTGACTCTGATTTGGGCAAAATTTAGCAGCAAGATTCTTCACAAAAACTCAGAGAAAAGAGCATTTTAGTCCTGTTTCAACATCTCTACACTGAATACTTTTGTTCTTTTAGGACTGATTTTAAGGTTTTAGTCTTTACTTTTAAAGCACTTCATGGCCTGTTCCTAAAATACATTTATATCTGGACTCCTGTCACCTCACCTACCAGTGTTCCTCAGGCCGGAACCCCTTTGACACTCCCTTCTCACACCATAGATAGACTGTATAATAAAGTCTCACACTTCAAAGCTAATGGGGAATAAGCGGTTTCTGTTTGCTCCTGTGGAAAGAGCTGCCTAATGAACCATCAGCATCTCCTCTTCAGTTACTTTTGAAGCGTTATGGTGGAACTTCATTCTAGGACTGTTGCAAAATTGCAACCTCAGTAAGAAGCTTATGACTGCTTTTAAAGAACCAATAAAGGATCATGAAACCTACTTTACTTGGTTTGTGATGGATGTATTTGATTACATTTTGGTCTTACCTGCGAATCTGTCTTGACGGGACACTGGAGATCATGCTCCTCCAGTTCCCCAGCATCTTGTTGACAGCACTCCTCTGCTTGAAGAAATGACCCAGAGAGCTGTTCAACATCTTTGACTGAGCGCTCTCCTCGCTGACACTGCTAACAGACCCACATTTGATGCCCGTCCCTGAGTCCCCACCGCTCATCTTCCTCTCTGCTGCATCCTTACTCTTCAGTGCCACAGTGTAGGCAGACTTCTTCCAGTGGCCTAAGAACAGAACAACGATCCGCTCCTTTCTGAGGCTGGTGGTCTCTTGAACGTCTGTCACATTCTCATCGTTGTCAATGCCGGAGTCACTGTTCTGATCTGTTTCTTGGGCAGGACTCAAGACTTCGGGCTGTTCCTCCGACTCGATGGCCTCCAGTTGTGGGGAAGGACTTAAAACAACAGCCTCCTTTAGCTCATGTGACAAAGGTAAGCTCTGTGTCTCAAAATTAGACTTCAGAGTCCTAACAGACACTCCAAACTGCTGGATTTCATCCTCTATCCTTTCCCTGCGTCCTCTGATGGAGTTCTGTCTTTCTGGTGTCTGAGAGAACACAGTGATCAGGTCTGTGTTGGGCATCTTACAGTAGGGCTGGTCCGTCAGGTTGGTCATCAGCAGAGACATGCTCTTTACGATGCCAGAGATACGGCCACACCAAACAGGCAGAGGAACGTGACTTGTGAAGTTTCTGAACTGCGTGTTGACCGTGATGTTCACTATGGGCGCTGGCAGGATGTGCCGGAGCTCCTCAGCCAGACGAGCAAGCTCCAGCTCGTAGCCTTCACAGTTCCTCTGCATGGAGACGTTGGCAATCTGCTGCTCCAGATAGATGAGGTCATCCTCGGCCAGCAGCTCACCAGAGGGCCCCAGGATGGCATTGTGGGCTTGGGAGTACCTCCAGGTGACTTTGGCATATCTGTCCCCATTTTCCTACGAGGGGTGATACAGAGAGCAGGCAGAAATCACTGCAGATTGTATTATATAAACAGTGTTTTTCAATTTCATGTGGCTGAGGCGTGAGAGGAGTAATGAGTAGAGAGTAATGATACAGTAAAAGTGCAATCCAAACCTCAGAAATATGACTCGAACAGCAATGTGTTATATGTTTAGAGAATTGTTGGATGCAATTTAAAGTAAATTATGATGAAATGGCGTCGCAAAATCTGACCATAATTTTCATATTGCTCACTGTGGTCTGGTTAGGCTCAATAAGCATTAGTTTAGAAGGAGATGTAATCTGAGGTAGGCTGTGTAACATGTTACTAACGTTTGTCGTACTGCAAAACTTGAGTTCATTTTCAAAAGAGCTGCTGATTACTTTTCTGTCAATTAACTTATCCATTTATTGAATAATTATATTCTCTTGATTTGATAACTGGGAAAATACAGGATACATTCTCCATAATGTAATAAGTATCCAAACATTATCACTTAAAATGGATCATATTCATGCCTAAAAATGCCTTTTATTACATGAGAAGGAAAGATGTGTCAATGAGTTAATCCTTAAGAAAATAAAGCGCAAGGAGAGGTTGTTCACTGATCCATCATGGAGGCCATCATGTGTCTAGTAACAGCTGAAGTTATGGCTGATGGTTCGATCTGAACTCCTTCAGTCACATATTGGTGCCATATTGGAAATGCTGAAGTCAACCTAGCTAGTGTGAGGTGAAGAGGTGGGCTTTGAGCCTCCTCGCCAACAGCTACAGTGTTCCCGCCTGTCAATCAAGTCAGCTGGGCCTCTAAATATGCAAAACTTGTAATCTTAATATCTTCAAAAGTGTTCTGTTACAAAAAAATTCACCCCCTGTACAGTGTGTGCTGATCGAGAAGTGAGCTATTCAGACTAATCTCTTTTTTTATACCAGGCTGTAAACATGTTTATTTCTGCTGTGAAGATCAATTTTTATAATGGGTGTGTATGTGGTTTCTGGTACTTCTGGAGCCAGCCAAGTGGACACTCGAGGAACTGCAGTTTATAACACTTCTGCATGGGCTTTATATTTTGAGACCAGAGGTTGCTGCTTGATCAAAACCCTGCTTGTCTGGCTGTCTGAGCAAAAATCTCATCTTTGCATGTAAACTACTGATTTAAAAATTCCCTTTTGGTTTTATCTTGCTGCTAATAGTGTGTTTCATGTTTTTTTTAATGTGTCTTTAAATATTTTTGCCTGTCTTTAGTGTCTTTTATTTTGCACTGTCAACCTGGTGAGAAACAGTATCATTTAGTTTCACGAAGTATTAAAATACAAAAAGGAAATGACAAAGTGAATAATGAAATCTTTAGCACTTCCGCATTGGCTTCAATTCTCCCGGCCAGAGGTTGCAGAATCGGCAAGACACTGACCCCAGAATTGCTCCTGGTGACACGGTCAGCAGTGTGTCAGTGTGTATGAGTGAGACTACCTAACCTGAGCTCTACAATCAGTAAATGAATGATGTGTGAATGTGACGAGTAGTGTAAAGGTGCTTTGAGTGGGCAGAAAGACTAGAAAAGCGCTATATAAGTACAAGTCTATATACCATTTAAAACATCAATAAATGCTCATTTATAAACACACAAAGTGTTACAATATAATAACAAGAAACATAACAGTTATGAGTGAATGCCTGCAACATATTTATTATGTATTTATTTATTCTGGCTATGATGTAGGGTTTAACAATTTTATTACATACTTTTTACTGTTGTATTGATTTAAATGTTGCTTTATTATTTTACTACTTTTAACTGTTTATCTTATTTTATCTTTATTTTTATTTATTTATTCATTCATTTATTTATTTTTATTTATGTACTTTTTATTGACATTTATAGCCTTAATCTTATTCTCAACTCTTATCCTTACCCTTTTTAAATGTGTTTATTTCAACTAGTTATATTCTTAATATTGATTTGAAGCTTCAACTTATTTTAATTACACATATTTTATTGTTGTTGGTGTGCATTAGTCTCTATTTTAGTCTCTATTTTAAAATCCATTTTTGTTTTTTAATGTCTTGCCATTAATTTATTTCTGCTTCTTTCTTGTTTTCAATCGCTGTAAAGCTCTTTGGGTTGCATTTGATTTGTATGAAAGGTGCTATATAAATAAAGCTTGATTGATTGATGGATTGATTGATTGATGGATTGATGGATGGATGGATGGATGGATGGATGGATGGATGGATGGATGGATGGATGGATGGATGGATGGATGGATTGATTGATTGATTGATTGATTGATATTTCACGTCTATCTACAAGCAAGACAGTCTGAATTAATCGGACAAGCACACTCCAGTCTAAATATGATTTACTAAATTCACAGGCCAAGCCTTTCATGAGCCTGAGCTACATCTATTACCACAGGAGATCTGTCAGGGTTAGAGTAATGTTTAAACATCACATAACCATTTCATTAGTAATACTCAAATACCCTGTTACACTTTGAGGAGACATTACCTTCCTCCTCTGATTCTCCTCATCCAGCAGTCTGGCCTGCAGCTGTCTCACCATCACCTGCCTCTTCCACTCAGCAATGGGACGGCCTCTCTCGTCATGTGTGGGCACCAGGTAGTCGATGTCAGACAGATTGGCCTCCTCAGTGGGCAGGACCACCATCTTGTTCTGCAAACACACATATTTAAGCCAAAGAGAAGAAGCACTCACATAGGAAGGATGTACAAACACACACATTGTACGTACTGCGTGTCCGGTGAAGACTCCTGATAAGCCTGATTGTTTCAAGGATTTTATAGACTTCATGTCGCCAAGAAGCTTTCTCTCAGCCAGGGTATTTGCATCAGGCGTCTTATCAGCAGGGATGGTTACCGTACTCCCAGCGACCTTGGGCCGACTGAAACCTTTAATAACTGTAATATAAATCAGAATCATATTTTCCACCCAACAGTTTGTTGCTTTGCTTTGCTAAAGAAATTGTATAAGACATAACTTCTTTTTTTTACCAGATGTTGCAATTTGAACTTGTTCCACTTTGGTGACGCTTGTTTTCTGTGGCTTGGCTGGTGTTTCTGAGGCAGAGGATCCAGGAGGGTCAGGAGGCTGAGGGTATCTTGCCTGCGGGCACTCCTCACTCTCAGGTTGCTTGTTTGGAGAGAAAAGAGAGGCATGACCCAGTTGTTTTGGGTTACAACAGGAAACAGGGAATAGTAGAACACATGATAAACAAATGTTTACCTTCAAGCTATCCATGAGTGCGTCAGTGCTGAAGCTGTCCCTGCATGTGTCACCAAGGCAGCCGTAGTAGTCCTCCCTGCTGCTCTGCAACAACACAGCTGGCTTCACTTTCACCTCTTCCTCTTCTGGAGAAATCAACTGGATGGACTGATCCACACAGGCTGTCTACAAAAACATAAAGCCCAAATAGTATGAACAATACCATACAAACAACATGATTTGATAAGAAACCATAGGACAGGTTAGGATGCGATACGCTACTATACGATATGATACCACTCAATAGAATATGACATGGTACGAAATGGTGCAACACCATACAACACAACACAATTGGATGTGATGCAATGTCATATGAAAAAAAATTATATGATTTGATACTATTCAATTAAATACACTATATTAAGACACGCCATACGATAAGATACTGTACGATACTGTATGATACGATACTGTATGATACGATACTGTATGATACGATACTGTACGATACTGTACGATACTGTACGATACTGTATGATACGATACTGTATGATACGATACTGTATGATACGATACTGTACGATACTGTATGATACGATACTGTATGATACGATACTGTACGATACTGTATGATACGATACTGTATGATACGCTACTGTACGATACTGTACGATACTGTATGATACGATACTGTATGATACGATACTGTACGATACTGTACGATACGATACTGTACGATACGATACTGTATGATACGATACAATACTGTATGATACTGTACGATACGATACTGTACGATACTGTACGATACGATACTGTACGATACGATACAATACTGTACGATACTGTATGATGCGATACAATACGATACTGTACGATACTGTACGATATGATACTGTACGATACTGTATGATACGATACTGTACGATACTGTACGATACGATACTGAACGATACAATACTGTACGATACTGTACGATACGATACAATACTGTACGAAACGATATTGTACGATACTGTATGATACGATACAATACTGTATGATACGATACTGTACGATACTGTATGATACTGTATGATACGATACAATACTGTATGATACGATACTGTACGATACTGTATGATACTGTATGATACGATACAATACTGTACGATACGATACTGTACGATACTGTATGATACTGTATGATACGATACAATACTGTATGATACGATACTGTACGATACTGTACGATACTGTATGATACGATACTGTACGATACTGTATGATACGATACTGTACGATACTGTATGATACTGTATGATACGATACAATACTGTATGATACGATACTGTACGATACTGTACGATACTGTATGATACGATACTGTACGATACTGTATGATACGATACAATACTGTACGATACGATACTGTATGATACGATACAATACTGTATGATACGATACTGTACGATACTGTATGATACGATACTGTACAATACTGTATGATACGATACTGTACGATACTGTATGATACGATACAATACTGTATGATATGATACTGTACGATACTGTATGATACGATACAATACTGTATGATACGATACTGTACGATACTGTATGATACGATACAATACTGTACGATACGATACAATACTGTACGATACGATACTGTATGATACGATACAATACTGTACGATACGATACTGTACGATACTGTATGATACAATACAATACTGTACGATACGATATTGTATGATACGATACGATACTGTATGATACGATACTGTACGATACTGTATGATACGATACAATACTGTATGATACGATACTGTACAATACTGTATGATACGATACAATACTGTACGATACGATACAATACTGTACGATACGATACTGTACGATACTGTATGATACGATACGATACTGTACGATACGATACTGTACGATACGATACTGTATGATACAATACTGTACGATACGATACTGTACGATATGATGTTATACCATTCAATAGAATACAACACTATATTAAGATACAACATATGATATGATACGGTACGATACGATATGATGTTATACCCATAGACTGTATAAAATATGGACGTAGTATCCGTGACGTCACCCATCTGTTCCTGAGAGCTGTTTTGAAGCAAATCGACGGCAGCAGCCATATTGGTAATGCGGAACTCAACTAGGCAGAGTGTGACGTAGTGTGAGCCTCTTAGCCAATGGCTGTGTGTTCTCGACCGGGAGTCACGTCAGTCATGTCCTTATTTGGGCAAAACTCGTAGTCTTAATATCTTCTTAACCGTCACGTTACAAACAAATTCACCCCCCGTACAGTGTGTGCCATTAGAGAGATTAGCTTTGTAGAGCCAAGCCGTTTTTTGAACCAGGCTGTAAACATGTTTATTAATGCTGCAAAGATCGTCTTTTTCCCATTCATATCTATGTGGTTTCCGGTGTTTCTGCAGTCAGCCTCAAGCAGATTCTAGATGTATTGCAGTTTATAGCACTTCCGCATTGGCTTCATGGTTTGAGACCGGAGTTTGCCGCTTGGTTATACCATTCAATTAAATACAACACTATATTAAGATACAACATATGATATGATACGATACGATACGATACGAATCGATACAATACAATACGATATGATGTTGGACCATTCAATAAAATACAACATTATATTTCGACACGACACGACATACGATATGATACGATAACATATGGTGCAATACAATACAACACAATCCGATCCAATCCGATACGATAAGACGTTAACTCATTTAATAGAACACAACAAAATGATACGATACCACATTGTGCAATACGATCCAACACAATGAAAATACAATTCAATGTGATACGATACAAAACTATACGATAGGACAGGATAGGGTACGGTGCTAAATGATGTACTCATTTTCCTCTTTGTCCTGGACTTGAGTGCTTAAAAAACTAAGCTGCCTCCACAGCAGTAGTAATAAATGTAAAGCATAAAACAAACAACCCACATGTAAACAGAGAGGCTCATACCAGTTAAAAACAAACAACAACATATGTTGCAAAGTATACATATTGCACATGCTTTATGTACAAGTAGAGTAGGTAAGGTCATTATGATGCTTTCAATTTAAATTAAATTAGATTTTGCCGCTATTTAAAACTTTTGAAGCCCATTAACTATTACAACTCTAATGAATGGACAGATTTGGAGCTATTAGCTGGCAGGTGTCTCATGCAAACTATTTTATCTCTGGTCAGAAATCCAACATGATATACAGTACTAGAGCTGGGCGAAATTATAAAAGATGTTATCACGATCATTTTTTTCATATCAGTCGATATCGATAATTATCACGATAAAAATCAAATCATTATTTCATTCAAATTTGAAGGCAGATTTTTGCTCCTGAGTGGAAGTTGAAGACAGTTTGTTAGTTTGTTTCTGGATTTAGTTTTCTGATGATCTTCTTGAATCCATCATTTCTGACGGTGCTAACAAGAAGCAGCTCTTTAATGTAAGATGAGATTTTTGTGAAGTTTGTAGATTCTTATTTTTCTCAGGTTGAGATTATTTGCTTGATCAGATTTATTTACCCCTGAAAGTATATTTAATGAAGTGTATGAAGTTAATAGTTAACGCAGAGTTGACTCAGTGTCAGACTAACGACTCTGCTTTGAGCTGGTAGGTTTTGAGTCTTCTTCAGTGTCGCTGTCGGTCGTTTCAGCTGTGTTTACATTCCACACCGACCGTCTTTAAGACCCGCCTACCTCTCACCCTGCGACATGATTGGCTGTTCAATGTCGTCGCTTCTTCTGTCTAATGTTGAGTAGCAACTAGCGTTTAAGGCACATTAGCGCCTCTCCCTTACAGGTTTAAATATATTGAATTTTTATCGAACATTTTTCTAATTTATATTAAAGAAAATTATATCACGAATGGTTAGAACCAGGGGACAAGGCGTGTTTGTCTCTTCACATGTTGAGTAAATTAAGTCAACTTCCGTGGACATTGTAAATCACAAAAAGTTATCTGATGACACTTTCTATGCAGAGGTAACTTATTTTATATCATTCACAGGAAATGTTTAGATTATTTTGACCAGATGTCTCTTTAGTGACATCTGAACTCTTTTCAGACCACTTTAATGACAGCTGACAAAATTTGGCATCAAGTCATTTGAGAAAAACATACAGCCTTACAATGATAACTGTTGTTGTTCTGTAACTACCTGAATCTAACATGAAACAAACAGAGTGACAGAAAGTTAACTTTTTACCATTCTACTAAATGTTCTTGATAAAGACAACGGAAACATGTAGATGTAATGAAGATGATTTCATCTGGGACAGACCTTTCCCAACAAACAAGTTTAGCTCGTGTATATTGGGTTAAGAATGGCCTCACGAGGAAGGTTGTCTTTGTTTCTTGTTAAAAATAAACATCATGCTGGTAAAATATATCATCAATTCAAGAAAAAGGAGTTCAATAAACAATCTTAATAAAATCATGTAGAGTGCCTGGATAAAATATATCAGATTACAATTGTACAGGCCTTATGAGGGGTTAAAGAACCAAACAAATGCATGGGATAGTAAGAACCTTGAATAACTGGCAGCCTTTCACACCACTCCTGGGAGGATGCAGCATGTATGGAAACATTTAGATCCCCTTTAATGAACCTGCGTTGTCCTAATGCACTCCATGCAGAATGCATATCAAATTCAGCTCTCCAAGGACATTATTAACAACCAAAACATCAAAGGCAGCACTAATATGCTCCTGCATGCTGTTGTGCTTTGTGTCCATGAGGTGGTCTTTGTCATTTCCTCTCACACAGCACTTTGAAGTCGACCAGCACGAAATATGCTGTGACACTGCTCGGGTGGGGAAATGAACTTTCCCGAAGTTGTGCAATCCATAAATAGATAAACAACTAGGCTGGGAAAAGAGGAAGGGGAGAGCCTGATTCCACTGTGACCCTCCTCGTAACAGTTCAATGTCCTAGAAGCAATGATGAACCGGTCCTCGTGTGTTTGTGTGTGTATGTGTGTGTATGTGTTTAATTAGTCCCAGTGGCCGGAGAGCATTTGGTTTTCATCAGCACCCCATCACGATTGCCACGCAAATATAGATAGCCTAGCCCTGTTTTGGCCTGGATCCACTCTCCCTCTATCAAAGACCACAAAGACCCCGATCACTACAGATTAGGAGCCAAGAGTTAAGAAACAGCTACTCTCATTGTCGGACATGCAGCACCAGTAATCTGTGGTCCCTGTGGGTCGAGCCACGAGAGGGTTGAAGTATTTCAGAACACCATGTGTATTTAAAAAACATGTCTTGTAATTCTGAACACTGAAATCCATCATTAAAACAACCTGTTTCCATGTGAAACCTTCACGTTCTGGGTGATAAATTGCAATGTGGAATGTATACAGCGGGTGTACATTATACACAGAACACTATAGTGTAAATACATGTCCACTCACATGTTAAAATACTCTCAGGTTTCCTGCATGGAGGTAAATGCTTCAGAGGTTAACAACAGACCAAGATAATGCTTCTGTCAACACTTAGAGCTTTAACATCCATAGAAGCACAACAAGACAAGTGTTAAACTAAAGTATTATTTCTATACCTCGTGTTGTAACACTTTCATAACATGCTGGAGCAGGAGAAACAGTGCAGGTTTAAAACAAATCTATGTGCAATTTGCAGAAATCAACAATGACAACATATAGTAAGGTCATGAGCTGGGAATATTAGTCATGCCTAACCGTAAGAGGCCACAACTGATCAGAAATCAGCTAAAATGCTGCCAAAACATCTGCCAACGAGGGCCTCTTAACAGAACAAAGCTTTCCTTTCATTTTAAAAATATTACTCAGCCCCTCCAGTCACTTATAAAAAACTTAAAAATAATGTTCTTAAGCAACTAGGATTAAAAACAAGCAGAAGCAGCACACACGCCACAAATCATAGTGGAAGTCATTGATAATCCAGCATAAAACACACCAACCTCGACCTGCAGCTTACTCCCAGTGCTCACCAGTACGACTTCACTGCACAGTGACACTCCACAGGCACCGGCTCCAGCAGCCAGGTATCCAGGGCGGTCGCTCCTTGTTGTGGATGAGACACTATCTGAAGATCACCAACCACTTGTTTGACACTAACATCAGCATCTCTGCCAGTGGCTTAACGGCCGCCAGGCAATAAACAATAAACTCTGATCGGAGAATGCTGTTAATAATTAAGGGACAGGATAGGATGGCCGGTAATGTCACTAATGCATGGACAAACCATTGGCTGCGTTGTTGCACGAAGGGAAGTATCAGCGGAAGACTTGTCAAAGCAGCTGGGAAAGAGACATTTTATCCATGTGCGTTCAGACGCTTTTTCCACTTGTGACAAGTGAATAGAGGAGCTTATTCCTCAGGTGTTTTTTGTTGTGACGGTGGGGGTCAAATGGGTGAGATGTGACAGTGGAAAACACCATGTGATACCATAAGCTTCCAAAGATGGGTTTGACTGTTGGGTGGAAAAAGCTGACAATAACAAACTGAGTACTGTTACATATCGCGGACACGTTTTTCAAGACTTTGTTTTTTCAATATCCTGTTCTATCTCTGTTTCTTCAGATATATATTTTCAAGCTTCTTTGCTTGATAGATTTTTTTTGGCAAAGAGCAAAAGGACTGCAATTTACTGTGTTTTTACAGTTGGTAAATAATTATTTACAATGAATCACTTGGTTTTAAAACCCAAGTTGTTGCTCATATGAAAATGTAACGGCTTATATTTACACATGAGAAGTTTGAACAGGTGAATTAGCATTTCAGCAGTTAAAAATGACTTCAACCTTCAAGTTTTCAAGTGGTTATGAAATAGTCTTAAAAAGAAAGAAAGGTACTTTATTGACCCCCAGGGGGGAAATTCAATTTTTCACTCATGCTATTTTTGGACATGCTACACATACAGTTTTTTTGGTATATACATACAAATGCACACACATGCAGTGAACATGCTTAGGGAGAGATGTCAGAGTGAGGATACTGCCGTCAATCAGCGCACCCCAAGCAGTTGGGGGTTCAGTGCCTTGCTCAAGGGCAGTGCCCAGGCAAGTGAACCAGCACCTCTCCAGCCACCAGTCCACTTGCCAAACTTCATCCATGCTGGGACTTGAACCGGCGACCCTTCGGTTCCCAAGCCAAGTCCCTATGGACTGAGCTACTGCCGCCCCATTAATTGAAAACTAATACCTCTGTATGAACTTCAGAAGTAACCAGCAAGGAGACGACTGTCTCTATGAAGTTATCTTAAATGCTAGTCAGAACTGCCCTCAGGTCAGATTTCACTACAGTTATTCAAAGAATGCTGACCACAAGAGAACATATCTGCATTTTCCCCAGCAAAGATTTAGAGTATGTATGGTAGCCAGTTAAAGGGAAGAAGGAGGAAGTTTTACTCTCGAGGAAACTTCAACCATGAACAGGACAGGATCAGGAAAGAAGAAAGAGCGCAGACGAGAGTCAACCTTGGTCTGTCATTCAGCAGATGGAGAGAATTGCTGGACTTCAAGAAGTTAAAAACCTCTCCTGTCCCTCATTTTTTAATAACTCTCTTTTTAAAGGAAAATACTGTCTGCAGTCCATGGAAGTCAATGTGGATGTTACTGTAACACAACTAGCTAATAACATTACATTACATTCATGTTTGGCCAGCTGTAGCCTCTTATTTGCTAATTATTGTGAAGAGATGATGATGACTACATTCATATTGGGGCTATTTTCTAGTGAGTTAAAAGCTCTTATTCTGTCACAATGTTGTGACTTAATATTGTAAAAAATGTTGCAGTTTTCTGTCCTTACCCTCGGCCATTGGGGGCCATATTGCAAGTTAAAACGACATGTTGAGTGAGCAACACAGCTAAAGTAAGGGTTCAACCAAGCGGCAACCTCCGGTCTCAAAATATGAAGCCCATGCTGAAGTGTTATAAACTGCAATTCATCGAGAATCCACTAGAGGCTGGCTGCAGAAACCCCGGAAACCACATACACACCCATTCAAAGAGACGATCTTTACAGCAGAAATAAACATGTTTACAGCCTGGTTCAAAAAACGTCTTGACTCTACGTAGCTAATTTCTCTATCAACACACACTGTACGGGGGGTGAATTTATTTCTAACGCGACGGTTCAGAAGATACTAAGATTACGAGTTTTTGCCCAAATAAGGACACGACTGACTTGAATCCCAGACGGGAACACATAGCTGTTGGCTAGGAGACTCAAACTCCGCCTCTTTACTTCACACAATGCCTGGTTCAGTTCATCATTTCCAATATGGCTGCCGCTGCCAACTGGCTTCAAAACAGCGCTCAGGAACAAATGGGTGACGTCACGGATACTACGTCCATTATTTAAACAGTCTATGGGTTCAACTAATTCAAAGCTAACATCACCATTAGCTCTCTAACATTAATTTAAGCTAACACCACTCCTAGCTACCTAACATAACCTTTGGCATGCCAACATTACTGTTAGCCAATATTGCCAAAGAATTTACCATATTGCTAAACATTATCAAATGTAGTTTTAGCTTGGAGGAGGTTGAACGCTAATGTTTGCTATTGTTTGACAGTAATTCAAGTATCATCCCATATTGTTTGACACTAGAATGTGGTGGAAGATAATGTTTAAAATGTCAGTATCTCTATGCTAACACGGCCATCAGGCTCTAACAGCAGTACAATACTAAACCAGCATTTAAGTTTTCCACCATGAGCATAACAGCAGGAACGTGGCTGCCATGTGAGTACAAGCTTTACAGACAAATTATTATAATTACAGGTCAACCGAATCCGTTAAAAGAAGCTTCATCGTCAACATATTACAGGTAATGATATTACATAGCCACTTAATACTGCCTTATCGCTGCAAATCCTGCACACAGGATTTCCAGTGAATACTGAGCAGTGAAAATAAAAACAGGGCTATGATGCTTGATCATCTTTACGACACTTGTAATGCCGCTTCTGTCCACAGGGGCCGCCAAATTCAACACAGAACGAATTCCTTACAGCTGCTTTTAATAATGAACCAGTAATAGAAAAGAAAGTGAAGTACTCTCTTGATATTATACCCGTAGATTAATGGACTAAAGGCTGATTTATACTTCTGCGTCGAATCGACGGCGTAGCCTACGCCGTAGGTCCGCGTAGCTCCCGTACCTACGCACGTAGCAGACGTGCACCTCCTCCAAAATGTAACTACGCGTAGAGCCGACGCGGACCGCAAGCTCTGTGATTGGTCCGCTCGACGGCTTTGTCTTTCCCGCATTCACAGCACTTCCGGGATCCCGGATATCGGCCACACATCGGCCGTGTATTTCATCTCCTCCTCTCTATTCTTCATGTAATCATGTCTGTATGATAAACAGCAACATGTATCAGCTGTAGATTAACATAACACGCTCTGAAACTCTGTGGAAAAGTAAACAGAGATCGTAACAGGACCGGAAGCAGGCGACCGGCTATCAGAGAGACCACACTGCCCTCAAGCGTTTCGGAGGAGAATTGCTGCGCGACACGGACACATCGACGCAGAAGTATGTGGGGCTCATAATTCTCACTGCTCTAAGGCTATAGATTGGATTTAACACGTTGGCATTACAACAATGTAAAGTTTGTGTACGAGCAGAGAGTGAAACATGGTGTATGGAGATATGCTATCGGTAGTACTTTAAATTGCACCCCTGTTTATTTCTGATGCTGACAGGCTTTGCAACACTCTAACAGATCAACAGACCGGGTGTGAAATAGGATGGGAGGCTTCATAATAAGGAGTTCAGGATCTTTTCGTCCAACAAAAAGCTTCTCAAACATGTTTTGTTTATAACTGCGAAAACACAGAAGCGGAAACTTTGGAAACATCCTAAACAACACAGTGATGAATAAGACAACAGCTTGCCTCCTCTGGCTAAGTAATCTAAAAATACTGTCCTTAAACAGCTTCTTGGGCCTGATCTCAGTGAGCTGAGAGCAAAAGCCCCAAATGTGTGTGAAGTAAACCTCACAACACACTGTTTATTTGATTGCAGCTGTTTCTGAGATGCGAGATGAGGAAGTGCGGTTGACAGAGCTGAACAAGTCTGACCTCGTTGTGAGCGATCCAAACATGCGGAGAGGCCAAATGTACTGCTCTCTTTGGTCAACATCCCGACTCATTTAGGTCACTGCTCGGAAATGAGATGATCAGAGTGACACTTAAGACCCAATGAAACCTGTGATCTACGCAGGACATTACAAACCTGAAACATCACCAGAAATGTAATTAAAGCACGTCTACCTGCACGGCAAAACATGCTCTGCTCTCCAAATATTATGCTGATTAAAATCAATCAACTGCTGTTTCAGGTTCTCTATCAGGTGACCTCTTTGTTCACATCAAGCCTCGGTTTGTGTAATCAAAAGAAACATGATCCATTAGTCTGTCTACAAGCCACATCACACAGTATGTAGAAGTGACAATCATATCACTTCAAGTCCCTGGAAAAAAACATGACACACAATCAAACGCGTGTTTGAAGCCGGTGACATCCTGCTCTCCAAGTCCACAGAGGGATAGAGTTGCTGGTTCCAGGCATCAGAATGGTGAAAACGCTGAAACTTAAGCTTGTGGATCTCATAACAAACTCAGCCCCCGGGCCCTCTACCTGAGCCGCTGGAGAGGGGTAACTGATAGGCCCTTAGCTGGCGACGACTCCGGGTGCGTTGGACGTCGCAGCGGCCCCAGCACTAATTAGCTCCCTATTGTTCATCGGGAGGATTATTTCTGAAGGGAGAGCTCTGCAGCAACGCCTCACCAGCTCCCTATCATCATCCTCTTTATGTATGAGTGCTGCTCTTCTCTTCTGACTTATTCATGGCTGCTATTGGCCGACAGCTTTCGTTACTCTGTGTATATCCCTGTGTAGTCTGGGCTATAGGCGGCAAGTGAAGTGTGAAAGGGAGAAAAACGACAGAGTGCATGTGGACTTTAGGGTTCAACAAGTCTGCTGACAGAGTACTCCCCATAGGCTCTTCCAGTTAACGGTATTTTCTGTTTCCTATTTAAATTGGCTTCTTCAGCTCAGAGCTTCTTCAGAGCCAGCATCACCTGTAATTCTGTAAACCTAATAAATGCGTGGTTATTTAAAAGAAAACAAATACACCCAGAAAAGTCAGTATGTATTTGAGCTCATTGACCCCTGACTTGTACAGCCAACACCAGCACAAACAAAGGTGTTAGCACTAAAATATTCATCAATCACATGAAGGAGTGTCGTGCGTCTGCACAAAACAAAGAGCTAATCTGAGAGAGTCCTCAGCAGAAAACTGAGAACCAAAATCTCCTCCAGCACTCACGCCATCATCGCCTGTAATACCTTATTAAAACACAAAAGCTCTCATCCTCCACTTAGTGAGACCTCTTAAACTGAGAGCACAGCCATCAGGCTGAGTGGAAGACAACAGAGCCGGAGAAGAACATGCCTGACCTGCGTGAAATACATGTCACAAAGTAAGAAATGACTCAGCGAGGCTCCAAGACCTTCCAGATGTTTGCTGTTGACCATACTCCCCAAATTGGCTTTGATTTTCATGCCAGAGTAAACAGCTGGGCAGTGCTGACACAGAGAGAGGCTCATAACAAGAACACTTTGCAAAACAACATCAAATGTAAGTGAGAGCTTACGTTTCTCCCCGTGGCACAGAGATATCTGGCACATTCATGGTGTCCATTGTATGCTGCCAGGTCTGCTGCTGTGAACCCATCAACGTCACGATCTGAGGGGTTTGCATGATTGGCCAAAATGATTTTACAGCACTGAGAGAAGGGACAAGACAAAGACAGCTATTTATAGAGAATACCTGCTTTGAAGAAAAGTTTGATTGGCACAAACTATGACATGAATAAACTCAATCTGACCTCCAGCTCTCCATTCTCTGCAGCATCATGCAGTGGGGTCCCTCCCCAGTAATCCTTGATGACCTTTGAACCCATGTGGAGCAGTGTCTCTAAGATGCAATAGTGCCCTCTGCTGGCAGCAAAGTGCAGAGCAGTCGCTCCCTCTCTGTCCTGGCAGGACAGGCTGACATCAGTGCAGGTGGCCTGTTTGGTGTTAAAGGAAAAACATTCAGAGATGAGAAAAGGAAACACAAACACATCCAGGAAACCTTTAGTGTGTTTGTTTACTCACCAGCCACACCACCACGGCTTGGTGGCCCATGTGAGCAGCTGCATGCAGGCAGGTCATGCCATCGTGGGCCCTCAGGTGGACATCAGCACTGCAGTCATTCACAAGGTACTCCACAGCAGGCAGGTGTCCCTCCTGACAGGCTAGATAAAGGGGGGTCGCACCAAGTCCGGTCTGATGGTTCACACAGCTGTAATCCAACAACACACATCCAGACTGTCAGCTGTTAAATACTTATAATTATAATTAGTTTCATCTGATGCAACACATTGATTTGATTCTCATTGTTGACAAATAGCAGTCAGTTTGCAAATTATTATATCTAAGAATTGAACAAGTAGTGTTCCAGGATGCTAAACATGTAGATTTAATGGTCCCTAAGTTGTTTAAGTTGTAAAACGTGTCTGAACTCTGAGCCTGTAGTTATCCAAAAAGCTGAAATTTAGTTTTCATGTAAAGCAAGTCACATTTTAATAGTCCTAAATTCTTTTTCAAGCCCTTCATCAGCCATATTTCTGTATCTCCTCAGAAATGGAAACCAATGCCGGTGAAGGAACAAATACACTAAACTATATGAATGAAATAAAAATGAAATTACACATTTTTTAATTAGTTTACATCCTAATAAAGACTGAAATTTAGGCTCAAAGTGTGACAAACAGACTTCACTTTTGTTACTGTTGTGAGCCGGCTGTGTTTAGGAGACTTTTTTTGGGGGCATTTCACTCATTAAAGTGTATATATATATGTTTGACTTTTTTAAGAGAGTGCACCTCTTACTTTCCCTCTTTGTTCTGTGTGTTTTATGACATTTTACATTAACAATCAGGATGATAAAGAGTGTAAAAATTGGCACCTTTTTGACACAGGTCACATTTACATCAGTCAGCATGCATTCTGATCTTTAACAACCGCAAAGCTGACATGAGAGTTACAGTATCTACTCAGCATGTATTATTCACATGTTACTCATGGTCCGACCTTGCCATACTTCATGCAAGTTACTGTCATACTCTTCTGTAACCACTCCTCTTCGGTGTCCCGCACAAATCCCTCCATAAACTTCAACTGGTCCAAAACTCTGCAGCCCGCATAATCACCAGAACCCCCTCCTTTCACCACATCACCCCCGTCCTCCAGCAGCTCCACTGGCTACCGGTCAAACTCAGAATCAATTTCAAAATTCTCCTTTACGCATTCAAGGCCATTCACAACCTCTCCCCCCCCGTATCTGTCTGATCTCCTCCACATCGTCACCCCCTCTCGCTCCCTCAGGTCTTCCTCCTCTCTCCACCTCTCTGTGCCCCCTGCCCGTCTCAGCACCATGGGGAGCAGAGCCTTCAGTCGCTCTGCTCCCAACTCTGGAACTCACTCCCACCAGACATCCGAAACTCTGACTCACTACCCCTCTTCAAATCAAAACTCAAAACCCAAACTGCATTCCCTGCTTAATTTCCACTGCTTCATTTTTAACTTGGTGTTACTTTGCTTGTTGTTTTTATTTTATCGTGTTGTTTTATTTATTGTGTTTTAATCTGTCTGTAAAGCGACCTTGAGTGTTTTGAAAGGCGCTTCTAAATAAAATGTATTATTATTATTATTATAACCAGGAGGTGAAGCAGGTCAAGGCACATACTCAACAAGTGCCACTGTCTCAGGTTTGATGGGAGAGATGGGATTGATGGGAGGAGGTTGATATTTCACCTTTCCTACACTGGGCAATTGTCTCCTAATGGTATACACTGTTTATTTATAAGTCATGCAAAAAAAACCCTTCTTCATTTCTGTGATTTTCAAAAAATAAAAACATCTGGGTGTGTCCTGTAATAAGGCCTTTCAGCAGAGTTCTATAAAGCTATAAAAAACATACTTTAGCACGGATCTGCCGCAGCATGTAATGTTTCATGAAAGGCATATTGATGAATACATGTTTGGCATTATGAAGTCTGCTTCTAAAACACTCACCAGGTGCTGGTTACTTCCTAACTCCCCAGGATACAAGAGTAGATTGTTACAATGAATGATATTGGAAGTATTATTTTGATATTAGGGATATATTTTTTGATTTCGTCTTTAGAAAGATGTGTTTGTTAAACTCTGGACCAGGTGGGCTGAAAATGTAACACGCCAACAGACAAACTTGGTTGAGGTTACCATTGACTCTGTGAGTCTGTCATATCTAACAAACATTCAATATATTATTTGCTTTACTCTCTAAAATACTGTAAAAAGTTAATCTCTTTCAAATTGTATTAAGTTCTAATAATCTTAATAATCTGAGGACTGCAGAGGAGATTCAATTTGTGTTAGTCTAAATAATAAAATGCTCATGAATCCAAAAATAGAAGTAAAAAATTTTAAAGAGTAAAGAAAAATAACTTATTTAAAAATCTATCAGTCTGAAGAGTGTAGTAGTAAGAAGAAAAACACAATCATTGAGGCTGTCCAATTGCAACATATTTATTATAGTGTTTCATAAGCAGACCCATCAAAGAAAAGCTTTACAGATATATTCCTGGTGCCTGAAAAGGAAGTGTAAAATTTTACTGACATGACATTATAGGACATTTTGAGATGATTTAAACAATCCCAATCTGATGCGCAGCCTCAAATTGTTTTAATTCAGTGTGATGTTTGCCAAAAGTAATGCATGAATGGTTGGAATCAAAGTAGCAGTAAAGTGAAGGATCTTCTCTGGTTTCTGCAGGTCGGACAGTAGGGGGCAGCTTACTGTAAAGCTGAAGGCTTGAGCCGTTACTCTTCCCATTTTAATTCATATAATAAGAGTAATGTTTGTAACAGTTTGAACACTTTTCAAAACAAAGAAATGTTGACTTCCTAAACTTGTTCCTTTAAGACATTTGATAAACCCCTTCCCTAAGTGTGTTAAAATGACCAGGTGTCACAGGTCTACATGCTGTTGTGGGGCGATGGCTCTGCGTCATTCAGCCTTCATCATATTAATGTATGAAGAAGATAATCACCGTCACAGTGGATTTTCTGTGCTTTAAAGAACAGTTAGTGGTGGCTGTGAACTCACCCATGTGCATGTTGAAGCAGCAGTTTTAAACAGGTAAGGTCCCCATAGGCTGCAGCATAGTGAGCAGGTACAGCTCCACAGTTAGTCTCCAGCTCCGCCTCTCCTCCAACAGAAAGAAGCCATTCAACAACCCCAACACAACCAAACCGGGCGGCCAGGTGGAGCGCTGTTGCACCAGAAGCATCCTTATCCTGAGGACATTCAAAAAGGTCAGAGGTCAAAGGAGTTTGATGAACACTAAGTGCTTGTCATGTCATTTATCTATTAATTGAAAGTCTGAAAATTAACTGACAGAGGACCCTTAGTTCACAATGGTACCAAAGTACCAACAACAGCAACAGAGCCATCACAAATAAAGTCATCAGAGAAGACAAGAAAATATGGATAAATCAGGACAATCTATGATATGAAGAGGTCAGGAGGCAAGCTTTGACAATGCAGTGCATAAAATGAACAATGAACAATTAAAATATTAAGGGCAAAAAACAGTTGAAATCAGTCAGGCCATAATTTATAACATGGGATTATCTCAGTGGTCGTTTTAAGGATTTTCAGGAGCAAATTCAAAATATTTGGTGCCAAGTGACGGGGAGACCATCTAACAAACTCTGCATGAATGAAGACGCCTGCAGGTCGAGCCGTGACAGGGAGTGTGTACAGTGGCTACCATGATTCAAATAGAAAGAGGGGTGTTTTTAAATTCATAAATAAATAAAAACAAATCTTTTAGTTTATCAGCTTCATAAAGGAGAACTTTTGTTTCAAAGACTAGGGGCCACATTCTTGAAAAGGGTCTTTTTTTTCTTAAATTGCAGTAAACATTCTCATGAGGACTTCTAATTTAGATGCTTGAGTGTCTCCGTTCAGTGTATAACTGAGAGAATGAGAACAAAAGATTGTTTTGATAAAACGTTGGGTGTGCTCTCCCTGTCCAGTCATAATGTGTATGTATATTTAAGGATTGCATTGATAATCCTTTATCTGCTGATTTCTTTACAACTCATCAACAAATCTTTTAAGTGTATAAGAGGTAAAACAAAGATGTCATTACAAATGAACAGAGGCCAAAGAGAAACAGATTATTTAGTGCAACCAATGATCTAAAAGCTTAAGACTCTTCCTTTCACCTTTATGACTGTAAATAGGATTTATAATAAATATTTATAGATAAATGTAAATTAAAAAAATGATATCGCTATGAAAAATTACTCACATTTAATAAAAAATAAAACCACTAATATATTTTCTTATACTGGAAAAAAATGACTGAAGTGAATCATTATCAAATTAACTGTGGATACTTTTCTTTTGATACATTTATTCCTGCAGCTCAGGGTATACTTTATAGTTTTCTACAAACACAGATTAAAGCTCCTGTAAGGAATTTTCTGTTTGTGTTTATTTTGATGCCTCATGTGGACAAAGTTGAACCCCTTACATCTTTGCTGGTTTCATCCTGTCCATGTCAAGGTCATGTTTCTTCACAGAAATCTCATGCTGCTTTCCTTAACAGGGAAATGTATCCCTCACTGTGAATCTTTGCTGCAGGAAAGTTAAACCAGACTGTTTCTTCAACATGCTGTATTTTCTTTTGTCTCAGAGTGTTTACAGGCATTAAAAGTTATAGAACTTTTCAGTATTGTCATTGTTGGACTTGTTTGTTCATTGCAGGCGAAAACTGTTTATTCTAGTCTGCTTCAGAACCAGTCAAAAACTCCTCTCGGGGGCTTTGTGGTAAACCTCGCTCCATACTAATAGCTCAGTTCAGAGGGAGCTGCCCACGTGCACCTGAAAATAATTACACTTGCTACATAACACTAATGGATACTTAGTAAGTCAACACCATATGATGTAATCAGCTGGTAACACATCTGAAAAGGTACTGTACTGTACCTTTTTTACAACTGCAGTGATGTAACCTCAGTCTGGGATCAGTTAGATGGCCATCAAAGTCTGAATATAGACTCATGCACTGCTGAGTGGGTACAAATTACCAGGAGAGCTGAACATGGCATCTCTCCAAGGCATCAGAGCTCTCTAAAGACTGTTCTTTGTGGATACACTTACCTCTATGTTGCAGCCTCCTTGGTCCACCAGCCACTGCAGCTCCCGGATGTGGCCGGTAGCTGCAGCATCATGTGCTGGTGTGGCCCTGTTCGAGGCCCGGATGTCACCTGCCAGCCCAAGTTCTCCCACCAGGAACTCCAGGCACTCTAGGCGTCCGCACCTTGCAGCATGGTGCACCGGGCCTGCACCTTGAACATCAGTGATGGCTGAAGAGAGGTGACCAGAAGATGAGAGCTCCCTCAGGAGAGCAAGATCCCCAGCTCGAGCAGCCTGGATGGCTCGGTGAAGCACCATCACCTGGCAGCTATGAGCTGGTTATGGCACACGAACACAAGCTCCCTGGAGCTCTGAACATCCCATCAGGCTATCATCTCTGTTTCATGCTCAACTCTCATATAATAACAAAAAACTCATGCACTCATTGCCTCCACTTGAGCCAGGAAAGTGACACCTGAGCAGCAGCCAGCTGGCCAGCATGGCTGTTAGGGAGAGAGGAGGGGGTCAGAGCGGCGAGATAGAAAGGTAATGAAAGACGGGTGTAGGCGCTCCACTCGTGGCCTCCTGCTCTCCTTTGTGTGGCAGTGACCATATGCTGGCACATGCACCACCGCTTCACTGGAGATGGGGGAGCTGAGGCAGCACGGAAACTTAAGTAATGGGAGAAGTCAGAGCCAAGGCATGGTGGATTACAATGAGTGTTATTTTTTTACAACTGTTAAACATGGAACTCTCAATGGGGATGATTTAACAGCTGATAAATCTGCAACATTAGAGTTCTGACAGACCTTCAAAGTGGATTCATAAAAATATTTAAAGTGTGTGCAATAATCAACGTCCCCAGACTTTAATTAGCTGATTAGCTACTCCCATGACGTGATGAAAGCTGAGCACATTCATGTCTTTATAACATTGCCCCTTATGTTACCTCCAGTTCTCCCCTTTTATTCCTTATATTAAATATTTCATCCATTTTACACTCTCAGTTGATATAACAATAAGCACAGATGTATTTCAGTTCTGTACATCCTTATTTGACCTCCAGGATAAGTGTTTATGTCATCGGCGTGCTTCCTCCAGCAGCTGCACTGTTTCCCTCAGATCTTCTACGACTGCATCCACATCTGCGTTAGTCGTCCCTCTGCCCACGCTCAACCTCAGGGCGTTAGCTGCCACCTCTGCGGGGACGCCACTGCTCAGGAGGATATGTGAGGGCCTGACGGACAGACACAGCGCAGAGGGAGGGGGAGTTATGTAACTGCGATAAAGACGGAGTGTGGAAAAAAGAATAGCAGGTGAATGGGCGGCTACTTTACCTGTGTCCACTGTCTGAATGGCAGGCAGCACCAACGCTGGCCAGCAGCCTCTCACAGTTGGATAATACCTTCCAGCCTAAAGCAGCAGTGAGAGATTAATCATTCAGGGCCTTTGTAGTATACAAATAGCCCTGTGGAGGTCATGACCTGCCTCTGACCAACACGGGTGTAGGGTTAGAGCTCAGTGTTTTGGACTAGCACACATGGGACAGAGACGGATGGGTCATGAGATCACCTTGTAATCCTGGGCCCAGGATGGACATGTTACATGTATTAGGGAGGATATCAGAGCCGGGGTAATGGCTGTTGAAGCGGATCTTCTCATTAAATACGGCCTAAAAGAAAAATTTATATAACATTTATTACACATTTACTACACATTTATAACATATTTTTCATATTTTTTTAAACAAACAACAAATCTCTCAGATTAACACAATCATGCTCCAGTATTTCAGATACATTAAGTGACACTGAGAGCTGTAAACATGACACACCCCTTTTCAACATCCTGAGAATGTGGGAAAACAAACTTACCTCCAGCCGTTGTTCCAGGTACAGTTTGATACATTGCATGTGACTCTCATATTCTGACAGATTAGAGGCCACCAGTTCTGCAGCCTGACAGACACAAACAGAATCAGAAGCTATAAAATATATCATGTTAGAAATCTTTAAATTCTGTCTGTCTCAATCCAACACCATTGCATGAGTTTGTCTTCAAATGATAAGCAATCTATTGGTCAAATACAACTGAAGCTTCACAATGTAGTCAGGATTCAGACAGTGAAAGATGTCCCTCTGTTTCAAAGTTTAGTAATAATAGGCGGTACCTGACACAAGGCGTTTTTCGGACCGGAGGAACTTTACCCCTGAACTACGTGTGTTTCCACCTGTGGACCCAGGGTCTAAATTTAGTTCAGGGGTAGATAATATCCCCCCTAAAAAGCCCCTGCTAGGGGGGTAGTACTTTTGGAAGGTCCCGGGACCATGGGGGGCAGGGCCTGCAAGCTGCATGTTGCTGATTGGTCCGGCATTTGTGGCGTTTTCATTGAACCCGCCATGTTTAAAACACTGCAAATGCACACTGCAGTGTTTACTTTGTCTTTTTGTTACAACCGTGGGTATTTTGAGCCTGTCTTCTTCTTTTAACGACTCATTTGTTGGCCATGGACACCAAACTGGCTACGTTTGCAGTTGTGTTTTTACTCTTTTTGTTCCTGTGTGTGTCCAGAGATCCAACGTGTAACCATGGTTACAACCAACAAGAATGACGTGCTGGTATTGAGGTGCAAGCTAAGAAAAGACAACATGGACCTGTCCTTCCACCCACCGTTATGGGGAAAGTAAGATCTATCTATGATAAGGTGGACGAGCTAACCCAGCACCAGAGGGAATACTGGCAGAGTAGCATCATGCTAACAGAGCTAACACCGGACATGAACGCCACATTGGAAGGGTTTCACATTGGAAGGGTTTCACCTGCTGTGGGCGGACAGGATACAGGAGAGCAAGACTGAACACACTGGTGAAGAAGGCCAGCTCAGTCCTGGACCCTGTGGAGGTGGTGGCTGACAGGAGAATTATGGCCAAGCTATCGTCTCTGATGGACTTTTTTTTTTATATATATATTCTTGTTGGAATTCTTATCTTTAAACGGAGAGAAGTCAGACGAAATTTCATTGTACTTGTACAAAGACAATAAAGCTGATTCTGGACATGAGTGAGAGGAAGATCTACGACCGGTGGAGTGATGAGGAGGCGCAGGCCTTGCTTGCTGTGTTCGCCGAGGAGGAGATCCAGCGGGAGTTGTGTACGATGGTACGATGATGGATACAAGTCAGATAACAGGAGCAGTGACAGGACGAAAAGATGTAGCTATTTTCCCTACAATTTTAAAGTTGGAAGTTTGAAAGACACTGATATGGGTGAAATAAAGTTCCAGTTGCACTTTATTCCTACACATTTATTCCAAGGTTATAATCTTAACAAAGAGGCTTTATTTTTCTGTAATAAGAGAATTCCTAATGTTTTAAGGATCAGTCACAAACTATTAAAAAGATTGTATCTTGGTTGGCCAGGCTATAAAAAGTCACTTTATACAATGGGACCAAATGATTATCTGTCTTAGAATGAACTTGACCAAAAGTTATATATTGAGCATTTATTCAAGTTCAAGTTCAGATTGTTTTATTGGTATGAACAGATTAGCTTTTGCCAAAGCAGAGTACAAAAATAAATAATGAAACATTCATATATAGAGTTGTCTTTTTCTGTATTATTACCAAACATTAAAGCTGCAAGTCCCCTGCATAAGATTTTGAATGACCTCTATTTATGGCAATGAATCACCTCTAATCATGAACAGGTAATTAATCATTAATAAAGCCACTAATAAGACTCATTTCCTATTTATAAAGATAGTTTTAGAAGCATAAAGAAGTGATGCTGTTCTTTAAAGAGACAAGAAGTCATTTCAGAAGTTCATATAATTTGTGGTTATCAGGAGTGTTCCATAAACCCTGTCTCATATCTTCACCACCAATGCAAACGCTGTCAAAGATTTGTAGCTAACTACTATATTTCCCCTTAAACATGCATGTTAATTAAAAAGATGAAACTTTATTGAGTGAAACAGGAGGTAAGACTCTGAAGAAATGTCCCAAAGCCGGACTGTCTGTGAAAGTTTCAGCGTTATAGGACACATACCTTTCCCAGCCCAGCGATCATTGGTGTGTTCTCTGTGCTGTAACATCCAGAGAGAGAAAGTGGACCCTTTAGTTTGGCCATATTAAAGTTAGCAGTCTTAATTTCATGCAGACTGATATGAGTCTTTATTAATAATGTATCATGTGAGACTGTGTTACCCTGGTCTGAAGTTTCTCTCCTGTCCTCCTCCAAAAAACATCGGGTACAGCGGTGTTCTCGTCCCGGGGCCGTTCACAAACAGAGCCCCGATCCTCGGAGCGTAGAACTTCAAATGAAACAAAAGCTGTTATCTAATCAAACCTTTTTATTTATTTTATATCTTATCAAGATGTTTTATACAACTCATTCCTGACCTTGTGTCCCACTATGGTGAGATAATCCACTCCCAGTTCACACACATCTACTCGGATTTTCCCCAGAGCCTGAGCAGCATCCGTGTGCAGCAGGATCCGAAACCTCTCATGCTGCTTGTTGAGGGATTTCACTCTCTGGCAGATCTGCTGGATAGGCTGATAAGAAGAAGCTGATTCAGTATACAGCTTAAATCGTATTGTACATAAAGTTAGAGCAACATGTAAGGTTTTATTTTACTTTTAACACATCATCTTTGATAAATGACACATTAAAGGATTCATCAGCTTGTCTGTCTACCTCTTCTGTGACTGTTCCTCCTTTAAAACGAAGGGGTTTTATTCTCAAATATTTTGGATAATAAAAAACTAATCGGTTTATGTGAAGAGATTATTATGTATCTGAACACAGGGGAGGCTGTCATGTCTCTTATTTTCTATCTCCATCTTACCATGATGACTCCTGTCTCATTGTTGGCCAGCATGACAGAGATGAGACAAGTGTTGGGACGCACAGCAGCAATTATATCCTCCACCTCTGCACGGGCTGTTACCCTCGACACGGGTACAAATGTCACATCTGTGACAAAGAGACACAGTTATTAATCAAAAGAAAGAAACAAGAAAAAAACGTATACATTTTATTTTTTATTTAACCACATGAGAAACCCTTTGAGATCAAGACCTCTTTTACAAGGGTGACCTGGCCCAGAGGTCAGCAGCACACGCCAAAGTAAATCATATATACAGACAGTATGCAGAAACAGTCAATCATTTAAAAGTGCAATTTGTGAGCACAAGACAGCATTTTTAAAAACACAGGCACTGTTCTGTAGTCTGTCTTTCAAAATGGAGCTAAAGGAAGTGAAATCACTAACTGAACGCTCTCTTACCCAAACACAGGAAACACACATTTGTAAAGTGTCGCAGGAGCTCAAGGTATAGTGGCTTTTTGATCTTTGTAGATACACACACAAATAAGTTGGGACCAAGCCAAGAAGACATTTATAAACCAGACATAGCCGGTGTGTGTGTGTGTGTGTGTGTGTGTGTGTGTGTGTGTGTGTGTGTGTGTGTGTGTGTGTGTGTGTGTGTGTGTGTATGCCTTCATACACTCAATGATGGCCAGTCAGCTTTGACGTTAAGTTCACAGTGATGAGTGAGGCGTGTGCAATCCGTGACGAACCTCAGAGCACAGTGATATACACTATTTAAGGACTGCAAACTTTTAGCTGAGGCTCCCAAATACAACACATCACCATGAGCTTTAAAGCTGGGGTTGGTAATCAGATTTAGATACACTTTTTGTCATACTGGTTAAAATGATCTTTATGTCCTGATTGCAATCATTACATGATGTGTTCCTAAAAAAGAGGTAAAAAAAGCTGCTATCTACAGCCGGAGTAAACCTGGGAAAACACTAACCAATCACCGTTTTTTGGCTCCCCAAATTTTAAACCAATCAAATCCCGTCCAGCCATTCTGCCCTCCTCCTGCGCGTACATTTCCCCGGCGTGCACTCCTCCGAGTCCCCGTCTCCTGCCTCTACTTCCCCTGACTCTATTTACTGCCCCTCTCGCTCGACCTCGGGCCTGTCCCCTCTGACCTGATGAGGTGCTTTGCTCAGGACTGTAGTCCGGATGAGAGTCTAAAAAGCTCTCACCAACAAGCAGAATAATTAATGACGTTCAGTAAGTCCTACAGAAAATATATATGTGTTGTAGCGTCCGTCCGGACGCTGTAGTGATGACGAGCCGATTCGTGAACACGTTGAGCTTTAATAACCGGTCACTGTCGGCCGTGATCACGCCAACCAACAAAACAACAATCAATGTTTGAATGAATGAAGAACTTTTCCTCTTGTCTCTCCTCACTCCCACTCGCACACTCTACACCTCTCCTGATGCCTTCACTGACCGTCAACACTGTAGGAATTAAGAACATCTACACTGAACACGTTTAACAAACAGTAGAGCTGTTACAGTATTATATATGTGTTATAACTTTTCTCCTGATATCGTGTCACTGGTACAACTGGATAATGCTAGCATGACAGTTGTGAGTACTAACAGCAGCCATGTTTGTTTGTGTTTTTAACTTTCACTATGAGAATGTTTGGTTTTGAATCAGTCACCATCATATGGTCGAGAATCAGCGGCGCTCGTGCATGTGAGCGGGGGGGCGTCGTTTTGGAGGAGGGGAGGGGTTAGACGGAGTCATGAGGAAAAGCTACATTCGAATTCATGCTGGTTTTCCAAGACTACCAACCCTAGCTTTAAAGCTCCCGATCAAAAATAAAACCCAAGTATTTGTACTTAGTGACAAGTTCTATGGGTTTCCCTTGTGAAGTTACGACCAAGGGGACATTTTCTGGGGCCTCACTTGAGTTAGAGAAACGCATCAGTTTGGTTTGTCTGCATTCAGGACCAGTTTTAGTTTCAGCAGACGAGACTGAACAACATTAAAGGCTGAGTGTAAAAACTCAAAAGCCTGATTAATGATGAAGAACAACAGTAAATAAAGGTGTCATCAGCATACAAGTGATACCAGGCATTTGACAAGTTACCAAATAGATCATTGACATAAATGGAAAATAAAATAGGTCCTAACACGGAACCTTGGGGCACACCCTTTAGGATCTCTAGAGAAGAAGAGCTGGCTCCAGCTACCTGTACACACTGTTCTGTTTGACAGGTAGATAGCAAACCAGGATGCTGCACATCTTGATATGCCAATATGATGGAGGGCATTAATCAGTAACCCACGGTCCACTGTGTCAAATGTCTTTGACAAATCAATACAAAGAGCTAAACAGTGTTTTTTACAGTCAAGCTCCTCAGTTACATGGTTTAGAGCCTAAAGTTAACTGTTTGAATATCTAAATGTATTATACATTTGTATATACCTTTTGTTCCTTCTGTTGTTTGTGTAAACATTAATGGAGTGTTTCCTACCTGCCTTGCCATTTTTCTGCAGGTTCTCAGCTACAAGTTTGACTGAGTCATGTTCCACATTAGAGATGATAATGTGAGGAATGCAGGCACTGGCTCCATTGTGATGCCCCTCTCCTTGCTCAGCAGCCCTGTAGTTTCTCCTGAAGTGCTCGACAGCAGTGTTGAGCACCAGGTTATTGGCCTGCAAAGATTTATAACCCATAATGAACCACAGATGAATGAATAAAACTACTATTCTTCACAGAGCTTTGACATCATCACTTTCTACAGTACACATGTTGCATTACAGGGCAAATAAAGATAAAGCAGTGCTGCACATTGACAGTAATGATTACCTCTGTTCCACCTGATGTGAAAATGATGTCCTCTGCTCTACCTCCAACCATTCTCGCCACGCTCTCTCTGGACTGGCTAATCATTGCCTTGGCTTTAGCACCTGTAAAATAATCATTCTGAGTACTGTTTGCATTCTGAGGTTTCAAAGTGTAACGGCAAAACTAACAGGAGATAGCTTTAGTAAACAGACATGAAGGACACATATTCAAACACAGCTTACTTTGCATTTTACTGTCTGATTCAAAGTACATTCAAGTGATATCATGATGCTGGTTTAGGAATTAAATTGTTCACCTGCTAAGTGATTGCTGCTTGGGTTTCCCCAGGCATCCTCGAGGGCTTCTGTGATGGCCTTAATTACTTCTGGCTCCAGTGGAGTTGTGGCATTGTAGTCCATGTAGATTCTGTATGACATTAAATACATTATGATTAGACCACATATTCTCAGACTTGCTTAATGTGCCCTGTTCAGTTAAAATGATTATTCATGCTTTTGTGTCATCTCGCCTGGATTATTGTGACTCTCTCTTCACATGTCTGAGCAATGCTTCCTTGAACCGCTTACAAGTGGTCCAAAATGCTGCTGCTAAGCTGTTAACCAAATCATCTAGGAGGTCTCATGTCACTCCGATCCTCATATCTTTGCACTGGCTTCCAGTTAAATGTAGAATAGAATCCAGTTTAAAATTCTTCTTGTTGTGTACAGAGCGCTCAATGGTCAGGCTCCAGTCTACATCAGGGAGCTGCTGAAGCCTTATAACTCCAGCAGGACTCTGAGGTCCTCTGATCAGGGTTTACTGGTTGTGCCTTGTACCAGGTTAGAAACTAAAGGGGACTGTGCTTTCCAGGTTGTTGGTTCTGAACTCTGGAATGGTCTCCCTCTGGAACTCAGAACTGTGGACTCTGCTGACATGTTTAAAAATCAGTTGAAGACCTCTCTGTTTAGACTTGCCTTTGTTTAATCTGTCTGTGTATATGTCATGTTTTTGTATTTATTTGCAACCTCTGTTTTGCCTTTTAATGTTTTCTATTGTTGTTGTTGTAAAGCACCTTGTGACCTCTGTTCTTGAGAGGTGCTCTAGAAATAAATCTTACTTACTTATTTACTTACTTACTTACTTATTTACTTATTTACTTACTTATTTACTTACTTATTTACTTACTTACTTACTTACTTATTTATTTATTTACTTACTTACTTATTTACTTACTTACTTACTTATTTACTTACTTATTTACTTATTTACTTACTTATTTACTTACTTACTTATTTACTTACTTACTTACTTATTTACTTACTTATTTACTTATTTACTTACTTATTTACTTACTTACTTATTTACTTACTTACTTACTTATTTACTTACTTATTTACTTACTTACTTACTTATTTATTTACTTACTTACTTATTTACTTACTTATTTACTTATTTACTTACTTATTTACTTACTTACTTACTTACTTATTTACTTACTTATTTATTTACTTATTTACTTACTTACTTACTTACTTATTTACTTACTTACTTGCTTATTTACTTACTTACTTACTTACTTACTTATTTATTTACTTACTTACTTATTTATTTACTTACTTACTTACTTACTTATTTACTTACTTACTTACTTACTTATTTACTTACTTATTTATTTACTTATTTACTTACTTACTTATTTACTTACTTACTTACTTATTTACTTACTTACTTATTTACTTACTTACTTACTTACTTACTTACTTACTTATTTACTTACTTACTTACTTATTTACTTACTTATTTACTTACTTACTTACTTACTTACTTACTTATTTACTTACTTATTTACTTACTTACTTACTTATTTACTTACTTATTTACTTACTTACTTACTTACTTACTTATTTACTTACTTGCTTATTTACTTACTTACTTATTTACTTACTTACTTATTTACTTACTTACTTACTTACTTACTTACTTACTTACCTACTTATTTACTTACTTACTTACTTATTTACTTACTTACTTACTTACTTACTTACTTAAATGCTACAATATTGACAAAGCGTTGATAGCATTGGGAATAATTGGATCAGGATGATTTGCATTATTATGGTAACAGTAACCTAATATAGAGCTAAGAGCTTATAGGAATTAAACCTTCCTACCTGTCTTGATTCATCTCAGAGAAATGATGCAAGTTCTGATGAGTGAAGGCGTGGTCGATCACCAAAGGGATGTCATCAGATGCTTTAGCCATGATGATAAATCCTAGTGAGGAATCAGACTGTTAGCAGGATGTTTGTATAGACGTATTACGGTCAGCAGCACAGCTTTAATTAGTGAGTGCTATATCATATGAGCTTTGATCACAATGTTTTCAAACCTGTTTGGAAACCTGAGCTGGAATGGTTAGTGTCTGTAGACATAACAACAGGTGTAACCCTCATGGCTTTCAGGGTTTAGATACAGTGAACGCAGACTTAGATTATGGTTATAGTACAGGGGTGGGCAACATTATTTTCCTGAGGGCCATACTGACTTAGATAAGGAGGGGAAGGGCCACACATTGGACAAATGAATTGAAACATGAAACTCGTGTCTACACAGTGCTGAAGTAGGTTAAACACTGGGATTTGGTAGACATGACAGATTGCTTTACACCAGCTAAGAGGGCTTGACTTTCTTTCAGGAAATAAAACTCAGCCTACATAAGACAGTCCCCTTGAATGCAGAATCATCTTTTACATGAGCTAATATCTGCCAATTGAATGACACGCACCATGATATGTACTAACAAAGGTCATTAATGAAACATGTAGTGTTATAAATCTGTTCTTGTAAGCATGGATGGGATGAAGAGGTCACTTTTTTCTTTTGACAGCACAAAGGTGTGTCCTTGATTCTCCATTTCACAACAGATGAACAAAATATATATATTTTTTGATTGTGTAAAAATCATAGACAGTATAAAAGGTAAAAATACATGGTCAGGATATACATTCATCTTTTTAAGGATGTGAAATTACCACTAGACACTAGATATAGATACAATGTTGAATAAAATAATCTTATTTCACTTTAAACTTGATGAATAATAAATAAACTCTATCAGTGTCTGTTAGATGTTTACATTTAGATGTCCCTTCCTGCCACGTGTACACGTGTGTATGTGATGTGTCATTAAGTGTTTACTACACACTGGAAGCTAACATTCAGTTTGAACATGGAGACATATTTACAGGATCTCTTCTCTTAAAGAGATTCCCTCTGAGTTTACATGTGAAGCCCTTTTCCCCCCTCACAGACCCGTGCTGCAGTCTGCTGCAGCTGGGACCGGTATCTACTGTAGGGGTATTTACTGAGACACCTGGTCGCTTCCCGGTTCCGACTTAGTCCCTCGTCATGAATTCAAAACACAAGGACACTGAAGGATGAAGCCCTGAAACACCCTGCCCTCCTCTTCCCCAGCAGAGCTAACCAGACTGAGGAAATATCTATGAACTAACACTCACTGACCTAAAGAGACATCTGTCAACTTTAACTATCCAGGTCTACTGACACACGCTAACTAACACACGCTTTATTTATCATTAATCCACTTTAAACATCTCTAAATGAGTCCAGAGCATCCTCCTGCATATGACACGGTATAAATGAGTTATAGTCTTTGTGTCTGACCTTGTAAAGGGATGAGAAGATGTCCTGAATGGATTTATTACTGTCTGTGTCAATCATCAGCTAGCCTCTTAACCAGGCTAAAGCGCGCTTCTTCTTCTTCTTTGAATGATATTCCGGCAGGCTGCACACTGGGGAGTGCAGTGCTGCCCTCTACAGGCTACACTGTAAACCCGGATAAGTTAGCTGAACTCAAAATGATTGAGGCAACTGATTGCCTCAATAATTTTAAGTTTACTAGATTAAAAGTCTTAAGTTTTTATAGTTTGAATAGATAGATTACATGTAACATAACACATTTAATTACAGATACATCAAAGTACTTATTCAGTCAACTCAAATATATTGAGTAATAATTACTGAACTTTTTAATTAACCCTCTTATTATGTTAATTTCTCTGGCACAGCAATAATGTTCCTGGGTCCATTTGACCCAGGGCATATTCAGTAATCCAAAAGTGTCAGAACCCCAACAAATCCCAATACACATTTTTTTTTAAAGTTATATTTTTTGGTCTTTTTGCCTTTATTCAACAGGACAGCTGAAGAGAGACAGGAAGCGTGGGGAGTGGAGAGTGAAGGAAGAAATGCAGGAAATGGTCGCGACTGGGAATTGAACAGGCGACCCCTGCGACGAGGACTGTATCCTCTGTATTGAATCTAATTTTTAATCTTAATCTAATTTTTAACTCCATTACTAACCATTTAAATCAAGATTTAGTCCATTGGTGTTCTTTAATTCTCACAGATCATGGTTCAATGAGGATAACTCACTCGTTTTTCATTAAAATTCATGTTAAAACTGTTTTTAATGTACATTGGAAAGCCCCAAATATAAATACAATAGTTTTTTATGACATAGATTTTTGTTTATTTTATTTCAAATGTTGAATCACCTGCGGCCCAGATTTTTATGCTGTATTTAGCTGGTTTTGAAGGCATATAATACCTAAAATATACTTTAAAAAGGGTCAATTTGACCCGAAACATAACAGGAGAGTTAACTAATTGAATGACATTGAGTTACCAGAACACACTATTTTTTATGTTAACTAAACTTGACATTTATTAGTCCACTTTGTCATTTTTTTTATTTCTCAAAAGTCATAAACATAGACTTTAGACACTCAAAACTATTTGACTCAAAACTCAAAACCAATTACATTGAGTACCAATAACTTTAACAGCTATAGGTTTTAATACCTATCATATTCTGGCATACAGACCATATGGTTTTAAAAAACGTAAAACCACTCTACCAATTAGTGGAAACTGTGTATCAGAGGAAAAGATAGCTTTTAAGGAGAAGATAGAGACACCAGATCCAACATCTGAACAATTGTCGCCTTTCAAGTACATAACTGCTTCAAGAGATAATGACATGTTCACTTGTTTCAGACGCCCCACACTGACATAAGCCGTCTGAATGTTTCCCTATAACTTGAACCCTCCTGTTACCTTCACATTTACTAACATCTTTTATCCTTGGGGTCAATTTGACCCCAGCAATTTAAACCTCCAGAAACTGATTGTTACCCAGGTTTATGTGTCAGGTCCTCTATGTTTCTTTGTTGACTACCTAAACAGCCTTTAAATAAAATATATGTCAAACATAAACACAATTTAAAGCATTCAGAAGGACTTTATTTATAAAACAGAACATCAAACTGCTGTGAGTTTGTCATGCTCTCGTCGGCCCTGCCTTGTTTCTATGTTATCAAAACGATGACACAGGACTCATCATTGAATGTCTTTAGAGACATGGTGGCTGTAAATATTATATCTCAATCTAAAGGTTGGCGGTTCGATCCCAGCTCCTGCAGTCACATGCAGAAGTGTCCTTGGTTATAGTGACCTCAATATCATCCAAAACAACCAAAACAAATGTGTGTAAAATGTTGATATTTCTTCTGTTATATACAGCTAAGGCAGCCTGGGGTCAAATTGACAAGGAACGCCAATGCGTACATTTTTTTTTTTTACAGGAAATTGGAACCTATCAACATTTAAATTTTATGTTTTAGTCATTCATTTAGAGACGTTAAACATTGAATTGGGTCCAATTGACCCCAAGGATAATAGGAGGGTTAAGATAGATGGCCAGCCCACAGTGCCCCAGTTTGAGCCTGGTTAGGATCACCCTATGGGATCACCTCGTCCCTTCACCCAGTTTATAACCCCATCCTTTTCATTTTAATTGATGGCTGCACAGATGAATAATGGCTGAAGCGCTCCTCCAGCGGGTTGCCAAATATGTAAAAGAAGTCCAGCAACTACTTGTTTATTTTTCAGACGGCAGTCAAAATATGGCATACTGAATTGTTACAAACATTTAATACACAGTGTTCATACAGGGTTGGACTACAATAACAAAGAGAATATTAAGCCTATTTTTTCTTTATTTTTAATTATCTATTAAAGGGTAAAATAACGTTTGGAAATAACAGATCAATGCCTGAATTCTTTGTTTTTAGAGTAAGTGAAAAACCTAATCAAAGCTGCTGTTGGTAGTCCTGGAATAAACATCAGTTCAGGGAGAGATTTGAATGTCAACACTAACCCTCCAAACCAGACTTCCCTCTCACTACGCCCCTCTCCTCCCTCTCTGCTCCTCTAAGCCCCGCCCACAAACAGATCGTAGTGCACACTCAATCAGGATGATGTAGGAGGACCAATCGGGAGAGTGGCTCTGATTGGTCAGAGCTGACGGGAGCGATTGGAATTTATAGATTGCTGGATAAATAGGCAAAGAAAAATACAGAGATCTTGGAATCTATGGTAACTTCAACCATCTGTGTACCTGCATTGGCAGCTCTGGGCTGATGCAAGGACATGGCTCTTTGGTTTCAAACATGTCCTGTTCATCAACTCGATGTGTTGTATGAGCATTTAAGTTAAAGGGGGATGCAATGGTAGAAAAACAAAAGATATACTGTAGTATCATCATCTTTAATGGGGTGCAAACATGTAGGAAGTAAGGAAAAATGTCCATGTTAAAGCAATTCCAAACAGTGATGAGGATTAAGTAAGTTTTATTTTGAGACTCAGGTTCATTGAATGAAAGATGTTCTATAAATGAGAGGACTCCATTTCTTTGTGTTGCATAATCTCAATGTTTATTTCTTATATGACAATGTGTTTAGTGTACACAAACATTTGACGCTTAACTCCAACACTCAGAGACACCGACTGAACTACTGCCCATTTCAGATTTTGCAAATGGGTGCAACTTTATAATACACTGTTCACAGCAATCATGTTTATATACAATGCAAAATAACTTGAAAAAGAAAGAAAAATGTACCGGTGCAATTTGATAGTGCAAAACAAAAACGAAAAGAAAGAAAAAGAAGGTTAGATATGGAAGCACAAAAGTGTAAATGATATTTCTTCAAAGGGATTAGAAAAAGTACATTTTGTGAAGGCTTTCAGAGCATGATGGTGAAGGTAGATACTGAAATGAAAGTGGAGTTTGTGAGATATGTAACCTACAGCATCACTCTGTGCTTGACACGATGCCTAGCAGGGCCAAAATGAGCCAACCCCTTTATTACAGATTGATACAGATATATTCTTTAAGTTCCTTTTGGTTCCCTGATAATCACTGACCTACAATCATTAAGGAACCACACTGTGAAACCAGAGGACAAATCAACACAACCGCTCCGGTAGAACAAGTATTTCCAAATATCAGTGTACATTCAGTGTGATTATTTGTGACTATGCCAACAAAACTTTGGTTGGCTCAAACGTGACGCACATATAAAGGCCCAAAGAAGACAAGAGGAACAATCCCAACACAAAGATCCTGTCTCACATTTGAAGACTGGGTTTGAAATGAAACGAGTGCTGAGACAGTGTCATGTACAGTACAACATGGTATTCCTTCAAATATGACGCAATAGCTGGATCAAACATAACTGAAGCTCTGCTGAGAAAGTCTGAGGCAGACTTTGATCATGATATTAATTATTCATCCAGTTATACAGTCTAGCAACAGCTGCACACAGATCTGCTGTTTGCCTTCTGGATAGGAGTCCAAAACACAGAATACTTTCAAATAACAGGATAAACGCAGCTGCAGCATTAATGACAAAACCTGCTGAATTGATGTTTCTAAATTTGACGTGGTATTACATCAAATGAATAAAAACACATTATTTTTGCTCTGTGCAACACTTTAATGCTTGGAGATGTCGTGCATGCACCTGTCTGTAAGTGGAACTCTCAAGGCTGGCTGACCTGAGGCATGTTCGTTCATCAAACTCACAGGTTTAACACAACATCTCACAAGCTTTATTCATCCCTACTTTTTAAAGACACTTACTTTACAGATCAGAGCTTAATTGAATGAAATGCTGTACAAAATACACAGATTATTTTCATATGGACAGCCGTGTAACCTTAACCTTCACTTTTAAATCTTTTCAGTTCAAAGCAAGACATTATTTTGCTCTCTGGCAATCCTTAACTATGTAAGTGTAGGGTATCCTAATGTGTCAACATGAAGTTCACATGTTTTATGACTCAAGCATAGAGAACGCTTCATGTGTGTGTTAGATTTGAACATAATTTAATACCTTTCACATCTGAATATGTTGGTGATGATTATAAAATCAGGAAGGTGATGAGAAATGATCTGCAGACACTTCCAGAAAGTATGATAGCAGCATGAAGGATGTTGTTTCAAAGCAACTGGTGCAGAGGCATACTGTACAGTATGACTGAAAAGAGAGGCACTACAATAATCAATATACATAGCATTCAGAAAAACAGTTTCTTCTTCTGTACTGTGAGAAAAGTTTCAACTTTTGATCCCTTAACTTTGTGCAAACCACCTTAGTATTCTCTACCTAATGATGTGTGTTAGTAGGGGCAATGGTTAGGTCTCACTATCCTACTCTTAAAGGGGATAGGTTTATTCAAGTAATCTTCAGCACAAAGAAAGCAGCCAATCATAAATCATTACATCGTTTAAATAGCATAGACTACGAGGGGACACGGTTGTATTATTCAGATATTTATGGAACTCATATTAAAAAGTGCAGTGTGCAGAAATTGCACGGTACTACTTTTTTAGAAATATAAATGTCTTTGTAAATAAATACATGCAGAAATAAATAATAAAAGCTGTTAAATATCTAAATATATCACATTTTAAAGGAAATTCATGTAGAGATTGAGATTAAATCGACAGGATTAAGGGTGATGATACTTGATTACCTAGTGTGTGCGAATGCAGATACCCTTGGTGCTCCTACGAGTCGCTAAAACTACATGAAATGATCAAAATGCCACAAGAACATGAAGTCTATGATGATAACGCCATTCCCTTTGCCAGGCTGTGTGTGCTAAAGTTTCTAAGAAGTTTTAGGAACAAGAGGCAGATTACTCAATGTCAGGATTTATGGACCACAAAGAAAAGAGATTATTCTAAAGAGTTACACTCAGCTGTCTTTTTTTTTTTAAATCTACGAGCATGTATTTTTAGCTGTATGCAAACCAGTTTAGACACTGTATATATAGCTGTAGAGTAGAGTAGAGAAGAATTTGCATGTTCGTCTATTTACTGATGCAAATGTAGCAGTGTGATCCCCACTGACATGGCAGCTTTAGGTCAAAATAAATGTCACTGCATTTTTTTAAGGAATAAATGTATAAGGCTTGATGTGTCACTTACAACAACTACAGTACAGTACCACACGTTTTGTAATCAGAGTTAAGAAACTGATGCTACTTTCTTCTTTTTCTTCCTTCGTCCAGCTATGATTAAACTCCAGTACAGTACAGTGACAGAAGAGGTTCTTCAGACTACGAGACTCACACCGCAGCAAAGGTCTGACACGAAATGGGCGCTTTAGGTGCCGAGGACACTAGTGATAAACTGAGGACGTACAGGGGAAGATGGTTGTTTGTGACTGTGTTTAGAGGGATGGGGCTCAGCACATGGGGAGGGATAAGGACAGGGATCTATGTACATCTTAGTCTTTGTTTCACATCCTCATCTGCCCGGCTCGTCTTCTCGACAGCTTTGACCTGAGAGGAAGAAAAGAAAAGAGTTTTACTTGAGCTGCATTTACCATGTGTATTTCATTTCTACATGTGACGTATTTATTTTTACCTGATCGTTCCAGCGAGGAGAGGATTAAACGCGTACAGCCAGTCATGCATCTCTTTGTCGTTTGTGGCTTGAAGCAGTATTCCACGATGCTCTGTACACACGGCAAATGTGTTCGGGGTCTGAAAGAGCCAAGAGAGCTACTCATCAGATCACAAATCAGAAATACTTCATTTGTTCCTGAGGGAAATTCAGGTACTGCAGTTGCTCTTGCACAAAACATAAGCAAGAAGAAATACAGGAAATTTAACACTAAGCAAGAGAGATGTAAAAGTGTGAATCATATACTGTATATAATGCAAGTAATAATAATAATAACTTTATTTATATAGCACCTTTAAAAACAAATGTTTGCAAAGTGCTTTGACAGACAAAGTGTGGTTCTAGTAAAAAAATAAACCTTTTGACACACAGGGAGGAGGAATTTTAACAATGCAAGACAGAATACAACATGAGGTTAAACAGAATACACGTAAATTAAACAGAATTAAGCTGGGTAACTTTGGAAATATTCAAATTGGAAACTTTCCATGGGAATTATGGGAATAAATGTGAATTAACTGTGAATTGAGGGTAATTAAATGGATATCATATCCAAGCATAAATATTTGTTTTTTGTTATAAGCAGACATCCATCCAAAATAATACAATTAAAACAGATTTATTTGTAAGTAGAACTTGATCAAGTGTTTAATATTTTACTGAACAATACATTTTTCCATTGAAGAACATAAACATGAATATTGAGTTAAATATTACTCATCCCCCCGACCCAACCCATTCAAAAATTAACAAAAATGCAATCCCAACAAAGTCCCATTCAAAATGTTAAATGAAAAGAGCCCCTCTCCCTCCAAAGAAAGTCCCATTCAACATGCAAATAAAAAAGCATCTTCCCTCAAGCTTCTCAAGCCTCTGCAGGATTCTGAAATCATGTGTGCATGTGATTGAGGAATGCACAGTGCATGTAGGGGGCATGGTCTCAATAGCCCTGCAGTAAGCAGTGTGCTATGTGCATGTGATTGAGGAATAGAAGAGATATTAAACTGTACTTGCATGAAATCTGGTTGTTTTAGTCAGGATTATGCTAAAATATATTTTCCCCAAATGGAGCGCCGCCTGCAAGCTAGTTCAGGCAGACAACTCGAGCTGCGCTCATTCATACTGACACGTCACCACCTCTCCATCAGCTGATCTCAAACATCCTCATTCGGCGGTCTAATTAAACTGCAAGTCTCCTTGTCTCTGCCTCTGCTTGCAGTGCTCCTGCTGTTCTGCTCAGTGCTGTGTGAAGTTCGTCCCCACCTCCTCCCCGGCTTCCACCTGCGGGCTCCGAGGGGGTTAGTCCTATCTCATTGCTCCTAATGTCTGCATTTAAATAATCTACGAGGAGTAATGAAGTTCGGAGCCCACACGGCAAACACAATACTGTACGCTGCAATAAACTTATTTAAGTAAACGTGAGTTGTCTGACTGAACTATATTTAAGTTCCCTATTAAAAGCCAACCTTCAATTTAGTCAATCCCTGCTTTATTCACGTTTATTCCCATAAAATCACTTTCCACCTTTGAAAATTCCTGGAATTTTGCAACCCTAGTGACAATAGACCAATAAATCCTTGTTTAAGAGGTTTTTCAAGGATAAATTAATTACATAAATAAATAAAAATGGATAAGTAAATAAAAGCATTAAAAGAGGTTTTTAGAATGAGAGGACGACATCACATCGGGAAAATTAGAAACAGTGAAAAGGATAAATTAGGAACATTAAAATAATAAGTGAAAAAGATATAGTATTCAACATGGAGTGAAAGAAGAGCCTGACTGAAACAAACGGTTCAGGCAGTATTAATGCAGATATTTGCAAAGTCGGGTTACAACTCAGAGTAATGCACGGTTGGTTTAAAGGAAAAGTTGTTGTTCAGTTTACCTTCAGTGCCGCTGCAACACAGCTTATTACATCCAAGGCCTGGCATACACAGTGCAATATCATAAATGTTGTGATGGAATGCCAACCCAGACTTTAAGAGTGATCCCTTTAAAACTCACAATCAAAGCTCACACTGTGCGTGTGAAATCTGGATGGAGCACTGACAATTATCAATAAAGTTTCCTTTGAAATCTCCCAAAGATGGAGTGAAATGATCAAACTAAAAATGTTGAGGCCTCGTAAAAGTAGAATTTGTGGTACAGCTGTTGTATTGGATTGCATTAGATTGCACAGGTGGTGATAATGTTATACTGACTGGTTTATATCTGTGTATAATTCAGTTCATGCAGCATGTCGACATGGTGCTTTCAGATGCTGTCTTCCATTTTGCACAGTAAAATAAGTCCTAAAGTTGGAAATCAGCTTGTGTTCCCGCTCTCACTGTGCAAGAGTAAACTGTCAGCTGACCAGAATGCCAAACATGGCAGCTATCTGACCAGGCGAGAGTGTCTACACTGCATGGCAAGTGAGCAGAAATTCACCTGACTTCAAATCAGCTGTGCGACACAAAAATCATGTCACAGTCAGCTTCAATTCCCACAGTGTATGTTTGACCCAAAGAGTAGAGAGGAGTCTTTTCTGATGGTTTGGATGATCACCTACCTTCAGCATTGCCTGCTGGTCCTCACTGTACTCCACCTGGGCAGAGGAGAGGTTGAGGATGGCCCGCTCCACCGTGTCTCTCTCTGTGTTGTAGATGTAGACGTACGGCCGCCGCACAACCACATAGCGCTTCACCCATCCGTTTGTGTGTGGCTCCAAGAAATGTATGTAACCCTTCTTTGACACAATGGGGCTGCAAAAAAAGGGGTCAAATAACACCATGTGTCAGTGTTCCAACAGAGGACAGCACAGATCTATTTTAGGCTGCAGTGGCAGCTCACCTGACTCTAATCTCCTGAATATCTGGGACAAATCTGCGGATCCTGGGTTTGGCGTCAGAGGCTCCGTTGACGGACTTCTTAGCTTCTGCTTCCTGCTGTTTTTCAGGGATGGGACTGACAGCATGAGAGCGAGGCATAGGGGGTCTGCAGAACAGAAACAAGCAGTCATGAACAACGCTGCCTTTGTGGCCAAAGTAATATGCATGGCTTGATATCACCATCCTTAGTGTTTAATGTTATCTAACTACCACATATCTTATACAGGGAAAATAGGTTTATGCTTTACACAAACTAGTGCTTATCCAAAATACTATTAATGCTATCTAGGGTTGCAAAGGGGTGGAAAGTTTCAGGTAAATTTCCATGGGAAGTTAAGCTGGGGAATTTTGGAAATATTCTAAATTGTAACCTTTCATGGGAATTAATGGGAATTTATGGAAATTAAGGGTAATTTAATGGAAAGGTATCATATCCAGCATAAATATTTGTTTTGTTATAAGCAGACATCCATCCAAAATAGAACTCATGTGTGCATGTGATGGAGGAATGCACAGTGCATGTAGGGGGCGTGGTCTCAATAGCCCTGCAACAAGCAGTGTGCTATGTGCCTGTGATGGAGGAATAGCAGAGATATTCAACTGTACTTGCATGGAATCTGGTTGTTTTAGTCAGGATTATGCTAAAATGTATTTTCCCCTACTATATTTAAGTTCCCCATTAAGAGCCAACCTTCAATTTAGTAAATCCCTGCTTTATTCCCGTTAATTCCCATGGAAAGTTTCCAACTTTGAAAATTCCTGGAATTTTGCAACCCCAGTGCTACCAAGAATGATAATTAATACTAAAGACTGTACACAAGAAAAGTGACATCACACAGTGGTTTTTGAATACCATTTTGCAGACTTGAAACAAAAGTATTTGGAAAATGTTGACTAAGGTATAAGCTGTACATTTGGCCAATTTCATCATAGAACTTCTACAGAATGTTATTTTGAAATATTATATATCAAGACCTGGAGTAGCCCTTTGCCTCCATTAAAAGTAGGTAAAATAATAAGTAAGCATATTAATACAGCACTTTAAAAACACTGTTACAAAGTGAACCCAGGTTTCGTGCAGTTCTGCACTGCTTTGACTTAACAACCACTTACCCTCCTGCATTTCTTTCATGCAGTCCAGTATCAAAACATACGAGTAAACACAAAAGTACATCACTGGACTGACCTGAGTTCAGCATTGCTGTAGCAACCCTCAACAAGTGACGGGCATGTCGTGGAGGGTATGATTGTGTTAAGAGCTGAAATTGAAGTGGAGTCTCTTAGCGTTGTGACTGACATCTCTGAAATCTGTAACACACACACAAACACAAATATGTGCTTAATTCACTAAGAAGAAGTCATCAGCAGAAGTTTGTCTGATGTTTTTCATGTGAAGGTTTTATTCCGCTACCTTGCTTTCACTGGCGCTGATACACACATGACTGTAGTCTCGGTTAAAGGAGTGAGTGAGCAGCCGCAAACACTGCAAAAGGCAACAGGTCAGTGAAATCAGTTTAAAGTCAGTATGCAGTATTAAAATGTAAGCACCATATTTCAACAAAGTACACATGGCAGGGGCACAGAACAAACGTGAGATTGTCAAACATGAACTTTAGCATGTGCTGAGTAAAGATGTCCGACCTTAGCAGCGAGCTCTCTCTGCCTCTCGGTGGTGATTTCGGTGCCGGAGCTGACCTCCTGCTCGACCTCGTGGGGCTGAGGAGACTCGCTCAGCTCCTCAGTGACACAAGTCAGCAGGGTCTCCTGGCTCATGAGCAGCGTGGACTCCAGTTTCTCCCTCAGCAGGAGATAATGTTTGGTCTTCTCCACCTGAGAGAAGAGACAATAATACATCACAGTCATCTACAACAGGGGCTCCCAAAGTGGGGGTCGGGACCCCCTTGGGGGTTGCGAGACATAAATGGTCGGTCGTGAGATGTCTTCCAGAATGTTTTCTTTTTTTTAAGTTATCTAAATTAGTACATTTTACCCATTATAGTAAAAAACTGACAAAAATAGTAGCTAACCTTGAAATAAAACCTTGAAATGAAAAAATTTAATGAGTTCTCTGCCTTTCTTTGTTGCCAGATGACTCCTAAGTTTAGGGTTAGTGAACAGTTAATTATCAAAAGCATCAGTAGCAGTAAGTTAATTCATAACAGCACAGGAAACACAGACACATGCTCATATAGGTAGGGTCATTTTCTGCAGATCAGCTAAATGAAGCCACATTAAATCACTTTGAGGGATAGTGTGGGAGCGAGTCTTTGGCACCTATATTTTGGGGGTTGCGAACTGAAAAGTTTGGGAACCCCTGATCTACAACAGACGATGTCCGACAATGCTGCTGAAACTGAGAAAAGGTTGTCTGGAGAAAAACCTGTCAATTAGAGACTTATTTCAGTCAAAGGTAAAGCAAAGATCAACCAAATGATTTATATCAGAGGCTAAAGCAATGTGTCAGGATATGTGTTCGGTCTATCAGGTTCTCTGAAGTAAAGTTTCTTCCTTTTTTTTAAAGAATCAATACTTCATTTCATCACAGACAAGCTGCCTGATGCTATTCCCATGACTGATGGAGTCCCCAAGGGATCAGCCGTGGGTCCCACATCTAGACCACTATAGACCCAGGGCACGATTTGGCTCTTGTTGAAGTCGCTCATATCTTTGCTCTTTTCCATTTTTCCTTCTTCCAACAAGGATGAAATATTCACCTGCTACGAAACCGATCCCTCCCACTGACAGGTATCATCGTAAAGAGATACACAAATGTTATTGACTTTATCTATTAGTTACTGGGATGCTATGGCTGATTATTGTATCTTCTTTTGTCAGAACTGTTATCACAGTTATGTAACACTAAAGTAGAGGCAGCTGAGATTTCATAACAGCCTGCCTGGACACAGTAAGGGTGAGAGATTTCACATGTTATCGAAATTCCCTCCTACTAACACACCACAGTCAGCACTTATAAGACATATCCAAGTTTCCCCTCACATCTTGTAGGAGGCTGAGTTTCTCTAGCTCCCACTGGTGATCCAGAATGAGGCTGTCACTCCTGGGCCTCCACCCGGCCAGGTTCTCCTCTCCACGGACGTAGGCCACTGAGGTGTCCAGCACCCGCCTGCGTCTCCTCTGCATACCTGGGAAAGGCGAACACAAGATATGGGTTATAAATGTTGGAGGAGTGAGTTTAATGCTTAACGCTTACTTTGTGTTGATTCTCACCTGGGCTGCCCGCGTCTGCCAGGTTACACAGACTGACCTCGTACACTCCAGTCACACGGTTTCTGGGACGAGAAAGAAACAGAAAACTTAAAGAACAGAGACACACAGAAGCTTCATTATGTCCTTATACTTTGATATTCTTTAACTCACCCATCTGCCGCTCTGAGGCTTCCAGTACCAAAGAGGTTGCGGATGGAGCGCGAGGCTGAGAGCTTTGTGTCTCGAGAGTAAAACACCATGCAGATATCTTTGGTTATGACTGCAGGCTGAGTGCAGTTCTCCATCTGTAGTTGATAAAAGTGGATAAAAAGTTTCTCACAATGATACTCCAGTTTGACTCACACATCACCTTTGATACTCTAAGAGCTCTCTATGCCTCTCATGGATGCAGGAATGTACCTCCAAGTAGGCAGAGAGGGTCATGAAGATCTTCTCCCCGTACGGAGTGACTCGGTTAAGCAGCAGGGAGTTGTGCATGGAGCTATCCCAGGCAGCCTCGAAGCGGTAGAAAGTCCTGAAGTCATCCAAGTAAGAGGAAATCAAGAAAATGAATTAATAGTCAGAATTTAAGACCTGAGCACAAAATGAGCCATCATTTAACACTTCCAATCAATTAGTGTTAGAACTATTAAACTATCAGAGGTGTTAAAAAGGAAATCTGTTTTTAAAATGGCCCGTTAATCGTTCACTGTAACAAAAAGGTTGTAATTTATCCAGTGGATTGCATCACTTGGAAGTCAGAGACAGGCTGTGAAGGCTGAAGTACTGCATGTATGTATAATTGCTTTAATATCTTCGTCAATTTTAAATGTAATTGCTGTTTTCCCCGTCTTGCATTTCTCCTTTATATATTTTATTCTGAGCAGGATACACTGACTGTCTTCTATGATGTATTTGATACTCTAGGTTATATATTTTATTACCCTGCACTCTTGATTAGTGGGTCGTTTTGTATGTCTTGCATCACTTTCAAGCAGGACTACAGATGGAAATTAGCGGCTTGCTAAATCTGGTGCAGCCGTCTTTTTATTTTCTTTGCATAAATGATTAATGTCATCGCACACTGTCCAGGTTAAATCAAATAAATCAAATCAAAGTGCTGCCATTACAGCCTGCCTGGCAGCTGCCAGCTGGAGCAGTCTACTCAGGAAATTAAAAAACTTTCAGTACTTTTTAGTTATTAGGTCTAATTTAAAAAAAGGGCCTTTGGTTAACATTTTCAGAATTCCCTGTTCTCTAAAAAAGTCCTGGGCAAATTCATATAATATCTAAAATTACATTAATAAAAATAACTAGAATTTTGCAGTGAACACATCAAGACAATAAAGATTGATGTAAGAAGCCATTCATCATTTAAAACTGGTCTTGTACAAGGTCTAAACATTGCAGCAAGTATGGAAGTCTTTTCTAAAATCCCAGTTTAACAAGAGTGATAAGAAATCTGTTTGCATGCAACAGAATGACTGTGTTGATATGTTACTTTGTACACAACACCACAGAAGAGTTGGGATGACTTTAGTACAGAAAAATGAAGAGAGGATGAGGCTGAGAGAGCCAGGTGACATGAGGGACAGGACAGGGAAATACCTATGGTCAAGTCCCAGGGAAATGCTGTGAGAAAGAAGAAACCATCACAGGAATAGAAAGTGAGAGTCAGGAAGAACGCAGAGGTTGTGCGCTTGTGTGGCTGGGATGGTGTTTGTCTTTTTTATTTACACCATTATCTCATTATGTGAACAATGCCTGGAAAAGAACAGCTCATCCAAAACTTAAGACTTTTGGACAACCAAGGGTAGGTTCAGAGTGCCTCGATGTGATCTTTAGCCTGCAGTGCCATTAAAGCTCCAGTGAGGAGCTTTTAGCTGGTTATGAAACAGACCTGAATTAATACTGATGTCTCTTTGAAGGCTGCAAAACAACCCAACCCATCAGCATAAAGACAGACCTTTTCTATCTAGTTCTTTTCATGACACCTACAATTGCTGCATGGGGCAGGTTTCAGAGGAGAAGAACATCTTTTTTTCTTTCATTTTCCAAAACAAAGATTCAGAATTGGTGATACATTTGACTGCTGGAGGCGTTCTTTCACTACCTACACACTGGACACAAATCAGCCAAGACATTTAACTTTGTCCACAGGGGGCGCCAAAATCTACACAAACCAAAACGTTCCCAATGTAGCCTTAACCCTCCTATTATCCTTGGGGTCAATTGGACCCCATTCAATGTTTAACATCATTTTTTTGGTTTCATATTTCATGACTTTTCCTAATTTAATGGGGACAACTGGGACAACGTAAAATTAAAATGTTTATTTATTCCAATTTCCTGTAAAAAAAAAAATGTACGCATCGGTGTTCCTTGGGGTCAAGTTGACCCCAGGCTGTTTTAGCTGTATATAACATAAAAAATATCAACATTTTACACACATTTGTTTTGGTTGTTTTGGATAATATTGAGGTCACTATAACTAAGGACACTTCCACATGTGATTGCAGGAGCTGGGATCGAACCGCCAAACTTTAGATTGAGATATAATATTTCCAGCCACCATGTCTCTAAAGACATTCAATGATGAGTCCTGTGTCATTGTTTTGATAACATAGAACCAAGGCAGGGCCGACGAGAGCATGACAAACTTGCAGCAGTTTGATGTTCTGTTTTACAAATAAAGTTCTTCTGAATGCTTTAATTTAAATTCCATTTGTAACATTGTATATATCCAAATTGTACTGTAGCTTTATTTATCTATTTTATTTTACTTATTTTTATTCTATTTTATGTTATTTTATTTTTTACTAATTTTTTACTTATTTTGTACTTATTGAAACTTCTTTCTTGGTTGTACTTATGTCTGGGTTGCTGTAACAACTGAATTTCCCCCCCCGGGGGATCAATAAAGTAATATCTTATCTTATCTTAATTTGTGTTTATTCTTGAAATATATTTCATTTAAAGGGTTATTTAGGTAGTCAACAAAGAAACATAGAGTACCTGACACATAAACCTGGGTAACAATCAGTTTCTGGAGGTTTAAATTGCTGGGGTCAAATTGACACCAAGGATAAAAGATGTAGTAAATTTGAGGGTAACAGGAGGGTTCAAAAAGATCAAATGACTCTAATTTACTCCATATGGTCACTCTCCTTTTGGGAACTTTTGGTTAGTGTTGACTTTGGCGCCCCCTGTGGAAAATAACATTATTTTTTATGACTCTGATCTTGTCCTGCACATGCATAGGTAGTTTTCCATGAATGTTTGCTCTGGACAATGTAAAAAAGAAGTGTAATCAGCCCGCTGTAAATTGTCTTGTTGACAGTGACCATGAAGCAGTGGTTACATGGATTAAAATGACTGCTCTGAACGAATATGAATAGTATTTATTTTGGTCATTCATTTAAGAGATCCAAATGTCCCAAATTTGTGTAAATATCTAACTTACTAAATTAAAACATTTAACATGTTTACACTGGTCACTTTCACACAATCAATATCCAAAAAAGGATTAAGCTGAAGCTGAAGGCTTATATCTGCCTCTCCTACAAAATACATAATCCTGAACACCAGCTCTATGAAAAAGTAACAAAACCAGATTTACTCTAAATTATATTCCTTAATTCTGATTCATTTATTCAACCATCAAATAGTTAGTGTTTGAAGTGTTTTCTTGAAACTCCACTGAGAACTCCACATTTGCAACTCATCACCAAGGCACTTCCATATTATAAAGTTATCAATCATATCACTGTTGGGCTTTTCAGGTCGTTAAGAGGCCTCACTATTAAGTTCAGTCTTTTCATAACCAGTTAAAAACTCCTCACAGGGACTTTGAAATAAACAGTTCCCCCTATTTCATTAAGGGGAAATGATCACACACTGAAATTAGTTCTTTTTCTGGCCTGCATCCCTGTAAAGTTGATCCAAACATGACCTGAACGAGGACCTCAGTGTTTCTGCAGCCATGAAAACAGGCTGGGCTCACTTGCCTTGGACTGAAGTGACCTTAAGCAAAAGTGAACAATGTGTGACCTTGAAGAAAGCACACAGTTAACTTCACAGTAAAGAGAACTTGTTGCAGCTCTGTCTTGATAAAAGAGGTTCAGCGCAGAAATGGCCAACCTTCAAAGGAACTAGCATGTGAACTAACACACACTCACACCTCCCTCCCAGTAGTAGAAAAACTGTTCGCTTGCACTACAAGGAAGCAATTTCCTCCTCGCCCTGCCCCAACATGTGCCTCTCTGTGTTTTACTACCTCCTAAAAGAGCCGCAGCCAGGATTGAAGTCATGCTGCTGGCGTGACATGTGAGGAGCCGTTTGTTTCTGGTGTTTGGCAGAGTTTCACCACGGGTACAAGAGATTTAAAAAATATTCACAACATCGCAGCAATTTTGGGCAAAGTGCTACTGCTGAGGTAATGGTTCACTGGATTACATTTTAATAGCTGCATTTGAAAAGCGTGCCAGAGAGAGTACTGTAAATGATGTGATCCATATTACAGCGCTGGAGTAATCGTGTTCCTGTTAATATTTTGTGGCTGTGATGGGAAGTGCTTAGTGTCTCTCGGGATCAGGGGCAGCAAACAAAATCATATCCATGGATTCAAAATATTGCTTCACTGCAGCACTGTGACAAAATACTGAGAGTTTGGAATGGATGGGCGGATGATACCGAGGCTCCGGAGCTTGATTACTTCAGTGTACCACACTGTTTCATTTCACAGTGTTGGAGCTTTTATCAAACATGAGATGTCACGTAACGGGCGACATCCACAGCTTCAAATGTGTTTCAAGACATGTGCATTGTCATGTCCAGCTCCACCTTATACCAGGCAAAGTAGGACTGTCAAACTATTACTCTTTAACTTCAATAGTTACACAAATATCAGTCAGGAAGCTGCAAGTTATGAGCCCGAAGACGTACTCGTTCAACTACACCAAAGAGGCTCAATAATGAATAACTTCCCCAAAAATATGTCTAATATCTGGTCTGTGAGACACTGTAAGGTTATTCTCTGCAACATATTGCACACAAATCTCAATCTGAAGCTTATTCGTCACACGTTAGACTATATATATATGAATATAAGAAGGATGTGTTGGTGCTTCAGATGGACATACAGAAGGCTGCTATAAGTGTCTAATGCCACCAGATGTCGCTGTGTTTGCAGAGTTTGACTTTTTAAAGCTTTAAATCTTTAACGCCACAATAACATAGAAAATTCAAAGCTTCTTAAGGCTTCATCCACCCATCACAGAGAGTTCTGATTGTGTGCGACCTCATGGACTTGCATATCTTGTTCGTTAGTTGTTTTGCAATGATTTTTTTCAGTGACAAGGTTTCTTTCTTTTTTGACATATCTATATACCAATATATATTTACACTACCAGTCAGAAGTTTGGACACACCTTCTCATTCAAGGGTTTGTATTTATTGTAATGATTGTAAACACTGTAAATTAATACTGAAGACATCAAAACTATGAAAGAACATATATGGAGTTATTGAATGAACAAAAAAATGTTAAACAAAGCAGAATCTGTTTTATATTTTAGATTCTGTAAAGTAGCCCCCTTTTTCCTTCATGACAGCTTTGCACACTCTTGGTATTCTCTCAGTCTGCTTCATGAAGTGGTCTCCTGGAATGGTTTCTAATGAACATGAGCCTTGTCAAGAGTTCATTTGTAGAATGACTTGCCTTCTTAATGTGTTTGAGACCATCAGTTGTGTTGTTCAGAGGTAGGGTTAGTACACAATGGATAGCTCTATTTGACTACTGTTATAATCCAGATTATGGTAAAACCAGATTATTTCATAGTTTTGATGTCTTCAGTATTAATCTACAATGTTGAAAATAATTAAAATAAATAAAAACCATTGAATGAGAAGGAGTGTCCAAACTTTTGACTGGTAGTGTATTTATATTTATTCATATTGCATACTGCACCTGAACTGCCTCACATAACATGTTATATTTTGTCTTTTATATCACCCTGGAGTGACTCTGTTGCCAACTGTCATAATCACACCATAATCACAGCATGTCAACCAGTCACCGCTGCATAATATTTAACATGTCCTTACTGCCTGTATAATTCCCATTTATACCATGTAACATTTGTAAATACTTTAAAATTCTATTCTTATTTTATTTAAAAAAAAATTAATTTTAACTTTATTTATTTTGTTGTGCTCTATCATTCTTGTACTAGTCTTGCTACGATGTCTGTGTTGCTGCAACAAAGTATTATCTTATCCCTTCTTTGATTTTTGGAGTGATTTATTGTGTTTGATTTTTAAAAAGTATAAGGATTGGATTTTCTATAACTGATGTTTTCTCAATGTAGCCTGAACATCACTACATTTAATAAAATAACCATAAATAAAATATGAATTAAGTTTTATCTGGCCTAATAAATGTGTCTGCATTGTCGCTGCACGAGCACTTCAATAACTATACTGAAATTCAAGTTCTTCAGCATCTAATGCATGTGCATGCAACGCACAGGACAGAGCTCTTTGCCTTTATTGATTCAAATGAATCATGCTGCAACGAAGGAGGACTACCTCCCTCTTCTGGCCAGTAGTGCTTCTACTCTAGTTGAACAATTGAATAGTATGTGGAGTTAAATCCTGTCAGAGAACATTTTACTGCCTTAGAAGTAGCAAAAAAAAAAAGAAGCAAACATCAAGAAACTAAATCTGAGACATTCTAAAAAATGTCTGCAACAATTTAAATCCCTTGTTTAGGTCCAAGAATCAAGATATTTGCCCTGTACACTTTTTATAGAAAGCCTTAACAGGAGCTCCTGGAGCAGCTGCTGAAGTGGAAACAGAGAGTGTGATACTGGCCCCACGACACCTCCAGCAGAGACACAGTCAAGAACAGTCCATGTGAAGCCAAGCGAGCCATGCAGAACCCTGTCCGTCATAAACCACAGCCTGATAACAGCTCAAACACACACCCAGCACAGCAAGAGAACCGGGGTCATGCAGAACCACGTCCCTCACATCTCATGAGGGGGAGGAAAAAAAGAGGCACAGATGAGATGCTGACAGTGATGGCAGAGAGGGAGAGAAGGGAAAGAAAATCACTCAAGTCAGAGTAGAAATGATGGATGGATGGAGAAAGTGTTAGAAAGATGAAAGATGTTTCTGTGTAACTCAAGAGCATGAGAAGAGAGGCAAAATAATATACCTAGGCATGTCCGAATCAAGAAACTGTCTGCAAAAGCAAAAAAACAACATTCAGTTAGTGGACAGGGAGGAGAAAAATGTTAGCATCCATGTTCACTTTGTTGTTAGTCTCTGCAAGACTGAGCAGAAGCCGCTCTGGACCACAGCCTGACCCAGGTTTTGGCCACTAACACTTAGGCCACAATAAGACAAACAAACGAGGGCTGAAACCACAGGGGTGCAGCATCGCAGTCAAAGAAAGGCTGGCTGAGCAAGGCTTCTGGACAGTGCTGCATGGAGCGTTTGGCTGCTTTAGGTGGGATTCAGTAAACTCAGGTCCAGGTTAGGGGTTTGCTGTTGAAGTTAAGCATTTTAGGGAGGGATTGGGAAAGCAGAGGGAATAAAGCAACAAGCCAAAAACAGGCGGTTACATAAATCTGAAGAAGAAACGGCAAAAAAAATACATCACAGTTTGAATTCTACTTTGAGAACATGAAAACTTGATCTTTATGATACATCATACAAACTTCAAAAAAGCTACTGTATGCTACTACTGCAGAGTATTGGCACCACCATGCAGAGGTGACATTTAAAGTGTGTGATCTCCTGCCAAAACTCAAACCAAGGAAAGTTAATTTTTGGTTTTTGGATAAACATTGTATCTTCATAAAATATAAGTAAACAACCTCAAGGTCTCATTAAGAGAGACTTAAATGAAAACTACTGCTCTCTACTGGCTGGCTGCAGTACTACACTTAATATTAATACACACCAACATTTAAACAGGACCCGTCTTCTTCTGCTCGGAAAACCCTTTGCATACTTTCCCATATAGCAGGTCGCACAGATCTTATTTTCTATTATGGTGACTTTTGTAACCCAAATTAACAAAAATATGATTGTGAATTGCAAAAGACAATTTCAGGGATTTGAATAAAACATTATTAGTAACACGATTATCTGAAAATTAGCACTTTAATCTGATTCTTAAAGGCACTGTGAGGTGTTCTCATATTGTGATGATACAGGTGACCTCTTTGGATGAAATCTGTTGTTTTTCTTGAACGAAGACTTCATTTCCCATGAGCACCATCACCCACTGTCACAAAGATGTGTCTCTTACCAAGCCTGCATTAGTTGCAGAAGTAAATCAATGAATACAGATCTTCTTTTTAATCCTACTTTTCTTTGTTCAGACAACTTTTATCAGGATGCAGAGTGATGAGTTCATGTATTGATTTGTAGCTACGTCACATTATGAACTGTGATGTAACGACTGAACTTTGTAAACTCTGATTTATTACCGCTAGTTAGCTTACAAACCCGGTGTCATGATGTGTGCTCCTGTGTCCCCTAATATCAGAATATCTTTAGTAATCTTAAATCCTCAAAGTTTAGCTCTTTTAGCTAGCGGAGCCCTGGTTGTAGAGTTTCTCTGTCTGAAACTTCAACAGAAAAGGATCGTCTGTTTGATAATCCTGCTCCAGTATCAGACATGAGGACTAAACATTACGTCAAAAGAGAATTATCAAAAGAAAAAAACTCCTCCTGCTCAGTATATGAGTGACAGCACTTAAAAATCTCCTCACAGTGCCTTTAAGTATCAAGAATTATTCAAAAGATTCATTAAGGTGAAGATGAAATGTTCTATGTCCAAATGTGACAGATATATCAACTCCAAATGTAAATGTTAGTTAGTGACCTCACTCTACTTGAAGTGATACATGCTGCTGGATAAGAAAAACATGCAGTAAACTCTACATTAGGTAGCTATAGTTTTAACTAATGAAGGGTTGTCCATTCAGCAGTGAGACACATTATAATGAATGAACTCTTTAACACTTAGTGTCTGTTTTAGTCTACAAGCAGCTCAGTGTTTGGGTTAGTGTATCTAATGATGGCAGAGAGGTGAGACAGGTTAGAGGTGAGGTGATAAACAAAGTAGGATGCAACATGTCGGTGTAATGATGACAATCCAACAACAAAAAGCACAGATTAACACCAAGGAGGGTCGCACAGCCAGCGTGGACGAGAGTGTGAATTAATTCAGAAACTACTTCATGTGGCAGAAAGAGGTTAAAAATTCACTTTGCTCTCAGTCACTCTGGGTGTTTACGTTTAGCCACCTGATGATGAAAACAAAAGGTTTGTGTAATAACAATAACAGAGTTAACAATGCAAACAACTCTATATGTTTTGTTCTAACATTCAAATTGTGCTTCTACAGCCATGCTCTTCTCTTAACATGTGCAGCTGCTCATCATGCCATGCATTTGCCGGTGTGCCCTGCTCCAGTGCAGGAGCTGTTTTAGCAGAACTGAAGTGAGGTCCTCCGATCCATACATTAAACATCACAACCACAATTCCACAAAGCTTCCATCAATTAATCTATATCATACCAGGGCCATCCCATCAAATGTCTACACGCATACGTACCGGTCATCCTGCAAGGGTCTGACATACCCAGCAGACAGGATGTTGAGAGAGAGAATATTGGGGTCGATGATGGTGTCGTCTGCTTCAGGAGTGTTTCTGAGACGTCCTGATAGACAAAAGGTGCATCAGTTAGAACAGCTCATACACAAAGTAGCATCACTGTGTGTGCAATGTTTGCAGGTTTCTGGAATAAGAAGGCCTAACTCACCAACAACGAGCTCACGGATGTCCCTCCACTCCATGTCTCCTCCTGACTCGTGGACGATGGTGACTGTGATTCTCCTCTGGAGACCCTGAGGTTTGAAAGAAACACAGATGGGACAGAACACTTAAAATTAGAACAGAAGTGTGGCAGCATGAAAGTACTTGGTTTAAATTCTGATAATATGGGTGGTTGTACTTGATCCCACCAGCAGAAACAATGAGTGTATCAACCCACTAAAGGACACTTGATGCACATACTTTACACACGACACACAACGCTGTAACGTCATTGATAATTAAAACTTCCTGACCCCAACAGGATCAGACAGAATTTAATGTTAATAAATGAAATGTGTCTGAAACATCCAAAAGGACACGATCAGTCGAGGTTCCCACAGTGAGGAGTTTGCTCTCCTGATATTTCAGTTAATAGGAACTTGAACACTTGAGACTCAAGACTCAACTCTGACTCAAGGTTGGTGAGTTTACAACAAACACTGAGTTCTGGTTGGCATGTCTACAATATTTAATCTCCAATTCCCCATTTAAAAAAAATCTAATTTAAAATTAGCAGTGGAGTGCAGAGGCCCCACTTTGTCAGCACTTCACCCACAGATCTATTAACTGGCCAGCTGACCTGAGTGATTGAACGAGATGTATCATTTTATTAATCAGAGCTTTTCTCCCCAACAGAATAGATTCATTGGACAACGATTCAATGTGCTGATATAAAAAACCTGACACAATAGGATATAGATTCAACTCCTTTCAGGGGGCTGAGCTTGATATAAGACTGTAACATGTCCTGATTGAAGCAATGATTATTCAAACATTTAAATGAACTTCCAAAAACCAACTATTATTTCATTTGACAGTTTTATTATGTATCTCTTTCAGACAGTTCAATGAGAAATAACTAACACATTAATTAACTATATTTGTCTATATCTCTCTGAATTGTTGCTCATATAATCAGTAAGCGTCTGATATCGGTAGATGTATCAAACCAATCCCATGTTTAAGCTTTTCAAGAGTTATTTCTATAACTGCCCAGCGTGTGATTGACAAACCTGGTGCAGTAGGAACATGCCATGGCAAGGCATTCCTCCTCTGTGGTCCACCACTGCAGGGATGTAGCTGCGAAACATGAATAGAGAAGAATAGCTCAGTGTACTGGATACATAAAGGCAGCTCACGTTTGTTTTAGAGGATCATTATTTATTTCATGATATAATCTGATGGATATATCTGCTCGATGTTTGATGTGAGGTGGCCCAGGATACTCACTCTCCATTGGCCTCCAGCTCACAGATCTCAAAGAACACCATGAGATCGTATTTGCAGTGGCAGGGTCCGGCCTGGGGGCGGGTCATGGCTGTCAGCTTGGTGGCAGGTACTGTGTGGGAAAAAGGAGATAGAGAGAGTGAGACAGGAGAAGAGGCTGAAGAGGGTAGACTACTTTCTAACAGCAGGGAGCGGCTCTAAACCTACAGAGGAAAGAGACAGGGGTGAAGGGAGGAAATCAGTGATGCAGTGGAAAGAAAAGAAACACTTGGGAGCTCCTGTCATTCAGAAGATGTTCAAGCTACTGAGTGGATCTCACTAAAGGAGTCTACAACTAAATATAACTTGAATGAATATATTTATAATGCTATTTAAAGCTTCTCATCCTGGGTGTGAGGAAAGTATACTCATCAACATCTTGAAGAGTATTCTCCTTAATTATTACGGTATTTACAAGAAGGAGTTCAGAGCAAATACAGAGTTCATTAAAAGTGATCACATAGAGCTCTGGAGTTACATCATATCCAAAGACTGTGTTTCATTTGAATTTGAACATGTATGTTGAATTTGATATTTTGGCTCATCTGAGACATTTGGAGCCATGAGTGAACATATTTAGACAAGAGGGTGGATATTTATTGTGACAGCCTCTGTCCTAATCCACAGGTTGCAGCAGTAGCTTTAAGAGCATCATTCAGTACTGAGGAAGATTTAAACACTAGGGATTTAGACTTTATAGTCATTAGGAAAATGTTCCAAGCGATCGTTTATCAAGATGGAATTATGCTACCATAACAAAGAAAGTTATGGCATGACCTGCAATCATGGTAGGGGAGGGCTACTTTGCTACTTAGGTGACTTGATGCAAGGACATGAAAGCTGGGACATCAGAAATGGAGGACAAGATAATCGTTGCTGTCTGCAGAAAATCCAAAGCTGCACTTATTTGTATGGAGACTAAAAACAAAAATAAGGGCCTGGCAGGTTTTTAAATTGAACTGTGTTTGCAACCAGAGGAGTCACCCTCTGCTGGCCATTAGGAAAGAGTGCAAGTCAAAGGCAATCCCGCTTTTACTTTTGGAAACTAAAGGTCACTTCTTCTAAAACATCCATGGTTCAAGCAGAAATATGAAATGTAATGAGTAAAATGTCATATTTTATTTAATATTTTCCTACTTTTATACACATAAGTAATGTTATAAATAAAGTTTATTTTAAATTTCAAAGGTGATTTAATTCAGTCTTGCTTGTTCTTTGAGTTATTAAAGTTTTTGTGTTAATTATTGCCTTTTTCAAATTGAAATCTTACAGAATATATAACTGTAGATCATAATGTACAGTACAGAGAGCATGTCGATCCCCTGGCATCCCATTTAAGAAGAGCTCAGAGAGGGAACTGCAAGGAGAATCAACCACGCAGGTCAAAAGAAAACACAGAACACCAGAGAGCCGATCCAACTGAACCCTGACACCAACAGACTGCTTTTATATCAATTTGTTAGAATTCCCCCAAAACATTTACATTTTCTAAAAGTCTACTTCTTAAAAATGAGCCGTGGTAGTAAGACTCCTCTTGTTTTGGGGACATTTTTTTCCTCCTCCACTACAGGAGTGTGACAGAACAACAGCAACTTGAAGGACTTCAGTGTTACATTTATTCACACAAATTTAAAGCTTCTTTAAAGAGCAACTTGAATCGCCACATGAAAGAAGTTAGTGTATAATTTGAAGTCACTCCGAGATGAACACTTGATATAAAAAGTCTCTCAGTCACAGGATTCTCTTGGATCTGGCATCAATAACCAACCCGGCCTCTGAGCTTTAATAACTGAACAGATAGACGTGGGTGGAGCTGTCAGCTGAGCTCGCTCGTTTCCTTCCAGTAGAAAGGAAGCAGCCAAGCCAGCAGCAGACAGAGCGTGGCCCGACAACGAGTCCACCAACGCCCCATTGAACACATCTGGGACCAGGTATCGGATCAGGTCCAGAGATTTCTCCCTCTCCGGCGAGGCGTCAGAGTCAACTGCTCACACCCAACAACATGAAGCTGAGATGACGTGACTCGCAGACAGACAACACAAAGACGATTAAACATGATTATATGTGAGAAAATCAAGCAGACAGCGTGTTACCTGGTTTGGACAGAGGCATCACTCGAGGGAACTGTCTTCTGCAGGGACGAAGTGGACTGAAAAATGAACAAATCAAGTGTCATTCACAAAAATGACAATATAGATTATATTTTATGTGAAGAAATCAGCTGGATCAGAAGATCTCGTAGCCAGGTACCTCAAGACATCTTTGCAAAGAGGAAGAAACGGCTGTTTCTGATAGTGTCCGAACACCTCAAACACGATGGGCTGAGTCTTGATGTAGTCAACAAAGGACTTTGTAACATCAACAGCAATCTTTAAAGGGGAAACAGTAATATTACAGTAAGGAAGGTAGCACAAACATGCCAAAATGCATCAATGTAGTATGCACATCTGAAACCACACTCCTTACATTCTGCACGTGGTAGAAGCCGAGAGGGGGGCCCCGGCCGGTGTTTTTTAGAGGCTCAGTAGAGAAGGCCTCATCATGGCGATGGATGAAGCTGTATTAAACCAAACATCAAAATGTTTACATGCTTTGCTGCAGAAGGAACATCATTTATATCAGTAGATGTTGGGACATTTAATTTGCTCACTTGAACTGGCAGAAGATATCAGCATATTCTGCAGAGATGCTGGACGCCTGCAGGACGGTCACCCTGAAGGTGAATATATTACCGAGCTTCAGATGCTCCAGAGCGGTCTCAGTCGCACCGTCCAGAGCGGCCTTCAGAGGATTCTCCGGCTCGTCTGCGCCGGCTGTGAACGGTGCAAAACAAATAATCAGATGGAGCTAAAGTTCGACTTATTTTCAGTGCACTCAGTGGTTTCTGGAAACATGAACCATGTGTGGATGAGGTTTTTCTGGGATTTGAGGCACTCAGGCTGATTACAGCTGATTATCTGCTTGTGATCATCTTGTCCTTTGACATGTTTGCAAGGCTCTTGATGGTTTTGGGACCAGCCCAAGTACTAAATCTGGTCTTCTTAAGCCCCGTGGTCTCTAAGATCCTCTGCAGCCAGTTTTACTTTAACTTTCACATGAATAAAAATCTCTTTCTTAGATACACACTCTTTTTTTATTTAATTTTTTATTAAAGTTATGTCTTTAGTTAGATACACACTCTTTTATCATTTTTAAATTATTAGGAGTGTGTGTATTCAGCAAAATATTTAACATGCTGTCACTTCTCCTTTAGTGAATACTTTTATTTGACATATTTCATGAATTTTATGAAGTCCAATGTTTAAATATCTGTTAAAACTTATATTACTCCAAGACTTATTGCTCTCATGTTCTTTGGTGCCGCTTCTGCTTGTTGAACATTTGATTACTGGGACAGCTCAAGCAGTTATTTGACTTGATTTATTCTCCTGTTTCCTCAATTATTTGTTAAGCACTTTGTGTAACTCCTCTTGTAAGAAGGCTGCGATATAAAAAAAGTTTTTTGTTATCATGGTAGTTTTAGGAAGGTTTAGGGCACTGCTGAAACTAGAAACACACATACAACATACACTGTGCCAAACACGCATTCATTCATTCACACGTCAGATAAAGTTACCCGTACATGTGTTGTTGTTGACCTCATCAGCTGAGGGTCCCATTTCTGCACTCTGCCCCTCACCCTCCACGATACGGAGCTCCTCCTGGGAGACCCCCGTACGAGACAGACCTACACAAGTTGTCTCAGACTGGAACTGTGGACGCAACGTGCAACACAGACTCATTAACAGGTATTAAAAAACAAGCTGAATCCTGAATGTTTGGTGATTATCTCTACCTTTTCATATTGCTGATCCTCAAATGAGATCTTGGCAGTGCCGGACTGCCTCACTCCTGAGCCGTAGTCAGGAGCTTCCTCATCCGCTGGAGGGAAACACAGAGCACCTTCACTTCACTCCCTCAAGAAGTCACACACAGCCTGTACTTTTAGAAAAAAACACCATGCCCTCTGTCTGACTGCACTGAGGATCAGAGCCTTACCTGATATAGCCTGCACCGCCACTCTGAGGAAGCCCTTCACCTCTCCTTTTTCACTGACGATCGCGACACGGTGGACGAGAGGAACCGGATACAGCAGGTTACTCAGATAAACAAAAGCTCTAAACAGGAGGCAGAGGAAGAGAAAGGGAGAGGATTATAATACACAATAAAACCAGTTAAGAGGAGGGCTGACACTTGATAAAACTGGACTGGACAGTGACTGGACAACAGAACACAGAGCTGCAAAGCAACCAAACAGAAGCTGGGACTGCTCTTGCGATGGCCATGGCTGCCCTTTACTATTGCTTCGTAGGGGCTTCTCCTGACCATCATAAATAATAAAAAACTTCAAGACATAATGGGTATGCAGTACTCCTTCAATGTTGAATTGTAAGAGCTTGGTGAGGCAAAGGAGCATGTGTGTGAGGGTCAATACAAGGACTTTCTTTAATACTGGGAATCAGCTTGCTAATAAGCTGGGGAGCTGTTTCCTTATGAGCCATACATTTAACTCTAAGATGAAGTATTGGCAGAATTTAAAGACTATAATAATCTGCACTAACATATGCATCATAAAAGTGCCTCACTATATTTCAGATCTGAGGAGCCAGATTAAGAACTTAAGGCACCTTTCATTTGCATTAAATATGAAATACTTCAGGGGTAGTGCCAAAGATTAACTCTTCAGAATATCAATGTGGGAACAACTGCACTACAAATGTTTCCCTCTCTCTTGCTTCTCTAGCTGCATTATAGTAGCAACCAAGGACTATGTTTCCCATGAGCCAATAGGGGTAGACATTTAAGGGTGGAGTGTTAAAAAAAGGAGGCAAATGACAAGATTGGTGAGGTGCAAAGAAGGCATGCTCAGGACAAAAAAAGGTGAACGGAAAATGCGCTTAACGTTTTGACTCAAAGGAATCCAAAGCAAATGAAACAGAAATCATCAAACGGAACAAGGCCCAGCTTGAATAAAAAAAACTGCCAACAGCTCCATATATTTAATGCTGCACAAAAAAACAACATGACATCTGAAATCAAAGTGCACCTCCTGGGAGGAAGTGATAATCTGTGCAAAGGAGGGGGCACGAGTTCATCATCAGACGTATTCAAGTCAAAATTGACAAAAAAGGTCAAAATGAAAAGACTTGTGCTCTGGCATGCCTAAAAGAGACAGCTGCAGTAGAAACCAGCTCTTTCATCTTGAGATTTTGAGTCTTCTTTGAACACCACTTTGCTATTTCATGAGAACAATTTTCATCAGACTCTTTAAGCTTTCACAGCATGTTGAGAACTTTTCGCTGTGTTATGCAGATAAGACCTGAATAAACTCCATGAGACATGTCAGTGCTTTTGCCGGTGAATGATCGTCTTTAGAAGCCGCTAGTTTGCATTTAGCCACACAAAAGTGAGACACACACCTCAAGCAGCCGTTGAGCTTCAACTTTGCTTGGATTTCCATGGAAACAAGTGATATGAACTGAACCACCCTGGGCTGATAAGAAGCACTTTTGTGTAAAATTGTAATAAGCAGAAGAGTCCAAGTTAGTGAAGCAAAATAACAAAGAAAAGCAAACGATTAACCCTGAGGCCCAGAAATGTCTACTCCAGAGTCCACTCAGAATCCTTTTTCAAAATAAGTCTGTGTAGTGGTTTGAGATTTGAAAACATGTCTTAAACTCGAGTCACAGTGACAGTGAAAACTAAGACAGGGAAAAGAAACTTAAGTGGCCATGTGACTTCTCCTACTGCTCAAACAGGGAGTGCTTAAAGGGCAATGCCACTTTTTCTCACCATGGGCGTTATTTTGCACATTTTGGGGTTTGAACAACAAGAGGAACAAGTTTCTGAATTATCTCTGTAGATTGCTGTATCAGTAGGGTAATAATACCGAAATCAATGGCTGTATAAAAAGATGGATGACATGGTAGCTCTTCAAAGGTGAAGCCAAAGTGTTTAGAGCCCCCATCCAATAGACTGGCAGCAGTATAGGTTACAAACCCCTCCTTCTCTCTGTTAACAGATGGGATGTGGGTCAAACTATTAAACAAGAATTACTTTTGAAGTAGAGACGTCCATCTTTACAAACAGTCAATAGCTGAGCTTCACTTTGGGCTACTCTGCCGGTTTTAAGTACATCCACTGAAAATGTTTTATTTCCCATTCAAAGGCTCAGATTGTTATTCCAATTGTTTGCCATGATCTGAACAGAAACAATTTTATTTAAGGAGGACACATATGTTTAAAGAGAGATCGTGGTAAGCTCCATCACTTTCTTCAAAGCCACCAGACTCCATTTAAGACTTGCGGTCCAAAGTTGCCTCAACTTGTCTGTGTTTTGCATAATTTTGGAGTGTTGGATCAGAGTTGACTCTTGTAATCACCAAAGTCACACAATAATATGAAAAAGAACATCATCACAGGAATCTATTTACTATAACAACTGTGTTGTCCAAGGTAAGAAAGGAGTTCTCTAAAAGGAGTGTCTTGGATTTGAATACAGAGGTGTTATGGCTGTTTCTGACATTGAAAAAAAACACCTGTGCTTTTGGTGAATCTACTTTGATCTGGCAAATTTGCCACATAGGACTGTGTTTCAGCCATCAAAGCCAGTCTTAATAAAAATGACTGTGGCAATTCTAAGGTTATCCTTTGTGCTCATCAGTCATTAAGACAAGACAACATGTAAAAAATAAAGCCCAGGTTTAAGTTATAAGAGTTTAACTTGCAGAAGCTAAAAGAAACAGGTTAGTTTGATTTTCAAACCTCCACTGAAGCTGTCCAACTGTGATCGCCCAACTCTGTGTCTAAAGTGCAACTACATTTTACAGATACTATGGGAACATATGCAAATAATATTAATGAATAGAGGATTAATTATAAACAAAAACAGGCTAAGTTTCACAAAACACTGTGTTGACCACATAATAAAACAAAAAGAAACCTCTTCAACTCTTTTCTGTTTTATAGTCACTTCCTTTGTGGACATGCAGTCAACAACAGAGGACTCTGTGAGAGTAGTCTTGTACCGTGTCAGTGTGTTTTAAAGTCTGTGCTGATGTTTGTCGAGGGAAACAGACCCTGCATCTCAGCGTGAAAGAGCTAGTTTCCTCCACCAGCATGCTCCCTGAAACCTCACCAACCTTCCCACTACACTGAATATAGGTGAGCGGTCGTAAAAGGGATCCTGGCCTTCGCCGGAGCCTCGGCAGAGCTCTCTCTCATCATCATCATCATCATCAACATCATCCTCATCATCATCATCTCCCCCGAGCTCCAAGCACGGGTCGTCCAAAAAGATATCATCGTCCAGGTCCTCCAACTCCTCCAAATCCTCCGCCTCCCCTCGACCCTCGCGCTGCGAGTCGACCAGCTCAGTAATTTCAGAGTTGGAGAGGGACGAGGACGGGGTGGGGTCACTCATGCGCTCGCTCATGCATGTGTTGAAAAGAGGGTTTCTGGTGCGGCCAGAGACACGGGAACTAGGTTAGTACAGATAGATAGAAAGCACACAGTTGTTCAAACAAGAGGGGAAGAAGAGAACCACAGAGACCGGCCCACAGTAGAAAACCTGCCCCCACTTTAGAACCAGGATCATCCTTTACTGCATCTCTGCATGTATGCTGTCTGATGTTTAGTGGACAGAAGACATGTGCAGAAGAGACACAGAGGACAGACGGGAGAGTGTGAGACAAGCTACAGAGGTTGTTAGAAGAGGTTAGCTGATGCTTCATGTGCGGTACTACATTAAGTCAGGGAGTTGAGATTTGAGTCCCCTTGCAAGAGGCCATAAACAAACCACAGGTACTGCAGGAGAAACATATGAGACTTGTGAGAGTCCTCATACTTAAAGCAATGTGGTGCTGCTGTGCCAAAAGATGAAGTATTTGGTTATTTGTGAAACAAATACTAAAGTATAATTTAACAAGTGATGCACGTCCCTCATGGTTCAGGCTGCTGGCTGCTCAACTATCCCTTCAAAAAGGGTCAAAGGTTAACAAAAACTATGACTTTACTACAACTTTGTTCTCTTAACATCACGCCTTTGTTCTAGAAATGTTTATCTATATTTTTCCTTAAGCGCCCTAATACCCCATAGTTCATATTTTTGCCGCATAGTTTATAGTTCATTCTGCTTTTCTTTCATTTTAATTTAAATGTCTTGGCTGAAGGATATCATTGTTTCTTTTCTTTTTAATGTTCTATGATAAATGTTTTACCATAACACAAAGATAAAGTGCCTTTTAATGTGAAAGTAAATGATTGAATCTGATTCTTAGTTAGTCCAAATAGTATTTCATTATAACTGTTTGATGTTTTCAGACGGGTAATAAAACTGAAAACTTTCATTAAAAACTAAACTGAAATAAGGAGCATTTTCATAGAGGATGACTAAAATTGTGTGTGGACACATGCGAGTGACTTCTTTGCAGATTATCAGAAACAGCAGCTGGTCTCCGTTTATCACTGAGGATGTTGTTATGAGTGTGCGGTGGTCTGAGGACAGATATGTACTCCAAAAACAAGCTGCAAATCCGACTTCAGCTTATTGCTGATGCGTTATTTATCCGGGGAACTAGATTTCATTAGGTGTGTTTGCTTTTGGCCTCGCACTGTTAGCTGGTTGTACTTTCTGAGTTTATAAATAGAAAGTCCAAATGAGCTGACAAACAACATATTTCAGGAAGACATTTTGCAGATTACTGCGTGATCATTTCTGCTTGTCTTGCAGGAGCTTAATGACATTAAAAGCTTGATATGCTGAATGTTATGTAAGAGGGCCACGTGACTGTGTGTGCGACCCATCTGCAAGGAGAGAAAGTGACAGAGAGGGAGACGGAGAGAGAGTTTGGCAGAGGGACTGAGAGGCTGTGTGCCAACGTGGGAGAGAAAGAAACAGCAGGCTTTGAGTAGGAGGGCTGAAGAAACATCGATCTCAAATGTTCCAAAGCCGATTTTTCTCATTACAAGAGACAGGCATGGCATCAGCAAGCCATTGATTGTTAAATCCCTCCTTTGTGTTAAACCTGTAAGTCCATGGTTAGGAGAAATACATGTGTTCCAGCTTCATTCATTTATAAAGCACACAACATTTGACAGCGTTCATGGTAAAAAGATAAGGCAGTAAACATTTCAAGCTGATGCCCTGTAAGTCCTTCATGCAAAGAACATTCTTTATATTAGTTGAAAGATATCAAGATCCAGTGTTTCTGGTACCCGTACATTCTGTCCTATAGACTGTTGTTTCATTCAGTCTTAGCTGACATTCGTCCCCTCGTGATGACGAAGCTGCTGGCAATAACAATTCATAGTAGCTGTCTCATTATGAGTGGAGAGAACAAATCTTAGGTTTTGAAACATTTCACCAAATGTAACTCCTGTGCATCTTTGTGCAATTTATGTAAAAAGGGAGTATTGTCTAAACAGTGTAACACCAGCAACTTTGTCAAATACTTACAAGTTCAATATTTCATGAATCTGAATCAGTGCACTAATGCTAGCGTTATAACTAGTATGTCCTCAGTGCAGCCTCTGAGTCCCAGTGGCTCCTACAGCAGTGCTTCAGACAGGATTAGCCAAACTAAACTGCAGGTAAAACACATGGATCTTATAAATATGACTGTAGATAGTCAGACACTGCTGAAAATATTCCATCAAAGGACTACATTTGAAAGCGATAGCCACAGGAGAAGTCAAACAGGAGGGAGACAAAACCGCAGTGAGATTTCAGTTTTGTGTCCAGAGAAGCTTCAGATGAAAATGTTTGATCTATTAACATTTTTCATGTCACGTCTCTATTTTTTGCACCAAATAATGAAGGGCAGGAATGATAAGAGAACCATTAAGCATCAGTATTGATCGGCAGTATCTTCATGGGTAAAATCCTAATGATACCCACCCCTGATTAGTTGCCAAGGAGAGATTTAATGATTGTTAGGAGCCCACACAGACTGCAGTATAATGACAAAGACACAGTAATGAAGTTGACTGCAGCTTCATGCTGGTTTCCATCAGAACCCTACATGGACTGGATGTGGCATTAACAACCAACAGTCTCCCATTATCTTTACTGGACATCTGTTGTCTGGCTGCTGCTGACCTTTAAATGATTCAGTATAAATGCCTTCCTGCAGAGTCCGTGTGCTGTATCCACAGGGGGGACGGGACATTTACCTGCCAACCAGACGGAACCAGGGGAAGCGGTCGTAAAAGGGGTCTCCACCCGTCATCACATTTTCACAGTCTTCAGAGGTGTTGTTGGGCACATCAGCAGCGCGGTCATACATGTCTCTCATGAGATCGAGCCTCTGCCTGCAGAGAGGAGAAACAATGGAGTCACTTTCAATAAAGAGCACAAGTTAAAGGTCAGGGCGGGTAGTGTTCTGCTTTTGAAGGTGCACTTTTTACATTTATCACTGTGATACAAATCCAATGTATTGATCTTCTGTGTGCCTACACAGTCATTCAGATCTAATGATGCTCTGCTGATCAATGAGGATGATCTAGATGTTGCTATTATCTTGGAATTATGGGTTTTTTTTCCAGACCATCTGAATCTCCTTCTCTTACTTTTTTTACTTTTCCTTAAGAAAGTTAATTTTTTTTTATTATCTTTACTATTTTATGTACTTGCTTCCTGCTTTCTATTACTCTTACATCTATTATTCCAGCTTATCTGGTTTGATTTAGTTTTGCAAAGCACAATCATACTTTAAACATTGTTGCAATGCTTAAATATTCATTAATATGCACTGTCCCTTTAAATAAAAACAAAAAAGGAAGGAGAAAAACATAAAAAAGTGTTATTTAAATGAAGCTGTTGTGATTTTTTTTTTAAACTAACACACTAAACAACAATTTTTTGGTGCTTATACTTATCAAAACTGTTATTTCCATCTAAAATGTTGGGAAATGATTTGGAGGTTATTAGATAGCCAATAAAATGAGATATTATGTGACAGTGTATCAGAAATGTATAGCCTCAGATGCGTGTGTATGTACCTTAGCTTTTCTAATGTCCAGTAGTGAGTGGCTCCATTTTTCTGATCCTGCACCTCCACGGCCACAATGGTGCGCGGGAAGTGTCGCATATCTCTGTCTTTGGTGACCTCCGCGGGCAGCAGGTCTGGAGGCAGTGGGGAGTACAGGGTGTCTGTGAGCAGGGTGAACTGGAACTGGACCTGCAGAGACACAACAAGCAATGGTACGGTTAGAGAAAGAGGATAACATAGTGGAACATAAATAATAAAAAATAGATCACGTTGGACCTTCTTCTTGAGTTCCACACTGATGGCGTTAGCCTCCTTGAGGAAGATGGCGTTCCCCCACAACAGATCACGCAGAGAGGTGAACTGGTAGCTCCGCCACTTACGAAAGCTCCACACAGCCATCTCTCTCTCCCTCTCTGTCCATTGCACTGCCATTAAAAGAGAATATTACTCAACATTTCCTTTCATATTACAATATATATGTACCGTATAGAAGTCCATTCGTTTGCCTACCTTCCTCCTCTGGCTCCTCCTCTTCTTCAGTGGCTTCTGGATAGTAACGGTCCACTTGCTTCTGAAGGGCCTCAAGCTTACTCTCATAATCCTGGACAATTCATGAAGAACAATGTCAACACACTTGGTCATACCACATTAACATTAATTAACATCATTAACAGGCGTTTGAAGAACAGATGTCAGTGAGTGAACAGCCTGTAAATCTAAATATCTGTTGAGATGGAGAACCCTTCAGAAAGACGTGACATGATAGGCAGCACCTTCATTTTCAATTAGATAGTTTTGGAAACTCAATTAAGTAAACGGAACACACACAAACTATAAACTTTAAATTAATCTACATAAATGTCAGACTCTAGTTTCCTGTGGCTTTAAGAAATTGTTAGCACCACAAAGTTGCTCTCTACTGTACCAGTCTCTGCTGCTCCAGAAGGTTGTTGGCCTCCTCCCTTTCTTTGCGATACTGGTCCTCCAACTCCTGCAGCCTGAACAAACAAGCAACATGATGCATTCACTTTGGTTTTGCAACGCTAGTTTCTGGGGTATACCACATACCTGCTGCACTTTGCTGCAGGGCCTAAATAATGTGGCACCTATTAAAATTTCAATTAGAAGCACATTATGCCTCTTTCCTTCTTTGCTTCCCTAGCTCTTGTTCCAGTCTTCAATATATAAAAGTAATGATTTCTGATATGTACTCCACATTTCTTGAAAAAGGATGGCTCAACAGGAGCTCTGTTTCTCACTGACAGACGGCAACCTCCAGTGTTAAAAACTGAGGTCAATGTGGATAGTTGCACTTTTTCAAATGTCGTTTTGAGGCTGGCTCCAAAACGAAAGAGACTCCATTAGAGTACGACCTGGCATTACAGACGTTTTTTGTCTCTTACCTTCATTTTTTTATTCATGACAAATGTAGCTCTAGCATAAGTTCAGACAGGAAGACTATAAAAGCAACACAGCAGTTGTTTAACTCTCCTCTCCCTCGTTCAATAGCTCACCCGCTCCAGCTGCATGCTCTGGAGCTGTCATTGGTTAATCAGCGGCGGCTGTCATCCAATAGCTCAGTGGCACGTCCTTATCGTCAGCCTATCAACTTTCTGCTGTCTTTTTAAATGTGTCTCTCTCTCCAGCTAGTTCCTTCTTGCATTGAAGGTGCGCACCCCTCCACCTCCCCATCTCCACCCGGTCTCTGCAAGTCTTCACTTTCTGGAATTCATCAACCACCACCACCACCAGAGTCTGGACTCTGAAGAGTTTATTTCTAAGAACTCAACCATTTGTCAGATCTTAAGGCTATGACTTATGCATTCATACCCATGATTGGGGCGTGGCTGATCTGACTGACAATCAGTTTCATTTAAGCTGTTTGACAGGCAGCAAGACTAAGGTCTCCTCACCACCTCGTTGCTGGTTTCTAGATTAGCTGAAAGTTAGTTGGAGTAGATATTTCCGATGGGGAGACCTCCGTCTTTGGGCTTCATGATGCCTCCTCAGAGTGGTGACTGAGTAACTACAGACTATAATACAGTTGATGGTATTTACAGACAACACCACATCCCCTGAATCCCATCATCCCCCAATGATTCAGAAGAGATAAGAATTTACAGTTCCGTTTTGAAGCCATGTCTGGATAACGCCTTATGCTACAAAGCAGAAACACTGAGCTCATTTGTAGCCTTAGTTCTTTTATTGGGGCTCTTTTTGTAGGTCCAAAGTCAAGGCTTAAATCTAAAGGTGACATTTGGGAATTTTCTACAATAAGGGCCCTCAAATTTGAGCCGGCCTGTCTGAGAAGATAAGTGAAAAAAAGTGAGTTCTTTTTAATCGCTTCCTTAACCCATTTTTTTTAGACCAGCTTCTATCTGATGTTATCATTTTAGTTATTTTACTCTTCCGTCTCATCTTGCATTGTCCTTCTGTCTTCTCAGCACTGATTTTGGAGTCCTTGTCTTTAAACCTTTACTTATTTTTCAACTTTACCCTAATGCTATCTCACCTATCTTTGTCAGGGTTGTTTGGGTTTCTGTTTTTATGTTGCCTCCTTAATATCCTGATTTTTGCTTTTTTGGTGAAAGCACTTAGCTAACTCTGTTTTTAAAGGTTTGGTATAAATACAGTAAATATCATCATGAAGTACCTTGATTCCATTTCCTGTTTCATGTCGATGCCCTGTTTATCCAGCAGCTCCCTCTGAGCGAAGGCCCAGTCCACAGGCTCAGAGGGAGTTTCAGCACATGGGGTCCTCTCCCTCTCTGCTCTCGCCTGCACCGGGTGGTTGAACCGGAACACATGGCTCTTTCCCAGGATGATGCGATTGCCTTTGC